>NC_051851.1:173060097-173370439 GCF_905115235.1 Hermetia illucens
ATCCGACGTCAAATTACGATACAAATTCCACTATCACCAGTGAGATTTGAACCGCGGCCTTCCGTACTACAGCTTGCAAATAGCGATATTTCGGGAACCACTTGTCCCCTCCAAGGGAAGGGAACACGTGGTCTCCGAAATATTGCCATTTGCAAGCTTAATAAATATTACTAGCGAATGGAAAAGGCAAGTTTTAATTATTTCAAATACTTGATGGCGATAGGTGGTAACTCTGGGACTATTTTCCCGATAATGTTGCCAAGGCCAGGAACTTTCTTCGGATTAATTTTCTGTAGTACGCAATCGAGGACGTCTTTCGTTCTTATGCGAAACCCACTGACTGGCCTAACATTTGAAAAACACCCTTCAGATAAGCCACAAACACTGCTCCTTTATCGGCATCGCCCAGTTTCCATAAGCAAGCCTTAATGGTGGCTTCGTCTGCACAGACCGCCTTAGCTTTTTATTTGCCCTCCATAGAGAGCTGTCGTTGCTATGATAGGGACTGAGATTGCTTGTGAATTGTTGGAAGTCACTTTCTGTTTCTACTTTCAGAAGATTTCTTAGCTTCTTGGTAGCTTTCGCGAGCTCCTGCTTCAATCTCGGGGATCGATATTCCTACCATTCTAGCCTCAAATTTCGTTTACTGCTTATCAGCTATTGGATATTTTCCTGGACCCACCACTACTGTTCAGCGGTGGAGAAGAGTTTCGAGCTGCTGTGATGATGCATTGTTTGAATTGGTCGATGTCGCTGTCAAGTTTTCAGTGGAACTCTGATGTGAAGATCAGTGCTGATGTTTTTTTTTGTACTCAGTTTGTCCTCTTATTTGTCGAGCCTGATTAAATTTATGAATTAGCTGGTGATGGTGATTATAACAAGGGAGTGATTCGAAGATATGGCAGTTTCCAATGATGTTCGCAACGTACCCCTGGCACCCTTGGTGATGGATTTCCAAGATATGCTTGGGTGATGCGACCAATCTCCTTTCTCAACTTTTCGAAATACCCAGAATGGTAAAGTTTTCCTGCGCAAACCTCTGTTGTTCACTTCAAGATGTTCGTTGTGGAGATGAATAACCGTGGCAGCCACAATGTAGACCAGTCGATGAGCCTCTGTGGCAGCAGTCTCGCTAGCCAAACGACGGCAATTATGTTGGTAGTTTCCAAAGTAAACTTCAGTTTTGGGATCTTTGGCCTAGCGTCTAGGAGAATCTCAGCTTATTCTGTGAATGGGACCTCCCCAGTTTCTAAGCTTCTCCTGGCTACTGATTTCATGGAATAATTTTCAGGTGCAGTAGTTCAATTGCTCCTTTGACTAGTCCGATAAATTGATGACTCTACACCGAGCTCAAATGAAACTTCTTGGAAGATTTGTTGCCTAGTTGGTAGGGCAACTCGGTTATTATTCACTAACACCCGGTACTGTGTGATACTGTGTTCCGGAACATAAATTAACACTCGGGATATGAACGCGTAATGGAGTCGGTGTCTGTACCCTTATACATTCCGTTCCAAATCCGTGGTATCGTAATAGGCACAAACGATAAATTCATTGAGTTGGTTCATCCAAACCATGCGACACCTAGGTCTTCCGTCGCTAGAGGTTGACGATATAACCGCCAAAATGTCCAAGGGCGAAGAACCGCTCTGATGTTGTTGAGCCACCCTCAACCGTATTGGACACTGTTTTTGTGTCCCTGCGGTTCCATTTATATAATTTAAATTGTCATCCCCCATCCCAATGTTACAGTGTCCCATGGTAACCTCCAAAGGTAGGGAAGGTTTTTGGAAGTGAGCCGTTGAAATACAGTGTAACATCACTGCAATTCATCCGTCAGTTCCTTCACTCCGGATTTCGGATTTTTTAAGGAGGTTTACTCCCCCGGAAACGAGAAAAGAGTTTAGGAAAATGAACACAAATGGAAACGTTCTGCTTGTTCGCGGGTACTTATTTACAAGATTAACTTGCGGTGGATCATGAGATTAACCTGGCACATCATCATAATCCCCCAAAAATCCGTATTCCAGAGAGTCCTCTGCCTCTCTGATTCTAGCTACTTAAATTTACATCCCCCCTCTCGAAGTACTTTCTACAACAGCACTAGTGATACTCATGTTGAGAAAAATTCCTCCATGAAATAAGGACGAATATCCTTCAAGGAAATGTTAATTAGTTTTTAAAAATTCAGCACAATTCCAATAATTCTCTTAAGCAAAGCCTCTTCTAGCCAACCCAAGCCATCTTATAAGAGCTCTCTTTCATAAAAATTGTAATATTCATAATTTCCTTTTCTCCTTTTTTTAGTCTAGCCCAAGAACGAAACTACTCCGTAAATATGATAATCCTCCTTAACCGTATAGAAAGCGAGAACATTTTTTTCCTAGTTCGTCCATGCACTTAGTGGTGGCATCGACAACTGCAAACTTGACCCGTTTACTCGCATCATGGATTTTTTAAAACATTAATTTTCTTTGGCTTTTTGAACTTTAATGGAACTAACCACGCACTACTATGTATAGAGAATTGCCGGCACTTGGAAATATATATGCATGACTGGTTTTCCCTGTGAATTACCTAAGTCTGAATGGAGAGGGGAGGGAGGGATGACCTCAACAAGAATGAATGATGGAAAATTATTGGGATGTCCTTAAACGATTTTGACTTAGAGATAAGCACCTGAAAGGGCTTGAGTGTACGACATAGACCTAGAGTCTGTCAATATCTTTTACGAGTATCTCTAGGTAAGGATAAGGACGATTGATTTTAAGGTTTGGTTTGCGTGGTGTGAATTGCAGTAGCTTCCCTTCTATATCTCCGCTGTACTTCTGTTGCTTTTAGTTGCTGGTGGGTCCGTTTCACCATTGCAACTACCGCGTCCCATGTTGTATTTAATTGCACCATGTACCTTATCAGATTTTCCACCGTTAAACGGGTATTTAGCTCTGTTTCAAGCTTTCTCCTTGAGCTTTTAAATCTGGGGCAGGTGAAGAAAACATGTTCTGCATTTTCGGCTGTACCTTCACACGTCGGACAATCGAGCGATTCATCTAGACCGACCCTATAAAGGCAACTCCTGTATCCACCGTGTCCGGTTAAGAACTGAGTCAGATCGTAACTCGTCTCACCGTGGTTCCGCATAGTCCACATGCTTATGTCTGGGATAAGCCTGTGTGTCCACCGGCCATTCTCCGCCTGGTCCCACGCTGTTTGCCATGCAGGAGTGACCGCAAACGCTCACTTTGCTTGTTTAGGCTTGCTTCCTGATTTTCGTATAGACGACTTGCCTCATCGGCTAGAATATCTACCGGGATCATCCCCGCAATCACGCATGCTGCCTCATAAGAAGTTGTTCGGTAGGCCCAACATGCTCGGGGAGCGCTTAATCGATATGTAGCTAGAAGCTGTCTACGGTTTTCTCCGATTTTTATCGCCGACGCCCATACTGGTGCCGCGTATAAAAGTACAGAGCTGACGACTCGCGATAAGAGTAATCGTTGACTGTGCTTCGGGTCGCCTGTGTTTGGAAGCATCCTTGCCAGTGTTGAGCTGATCGTCGCCGCTTTCTGCCCAGTAAGCTTCAGGCGGGGTTTAAAGTTCAGCTTCGAGTCGAATATTACTCCCAAGTATTTCAGCGATGGTGAGAGATTTGGTGAGAGTTAACAACGTGCGGCCCGATCCAAATTTCAAGTGTTCTGTTTCCGCCGCTTTATAAAGAGCACCAACTCCGTCTTGTGTTCGACAAACTCCAACCCGTGGTCTTTAAACCAAGACTTAATCGTCCGTATGGTCCCGTTCGTGTCCGGATAGCTGAGTGGTTAGAGCACAAGGCGTGATTTGGCGTCGGATACCAATCGACCCAACTGTGAATGAGTACCTGAGTCAAATCAGGGTAATAATCTCGGGCGAGCGTAATGCTGACCACATTGTCTCCTACAATATATTGTAGTGTACCGTTACGGTCTTAAATGAAGTGCTCTAACACACTTCAAGGCCCTGATCCAATATGGATGCTTCCCTTCTGCGCCAACGCCAACGATTATTATTATTTCCGAGTTATCACAATCTCGGCAGATGCCGGATTTTACCTAATACTAGCACTAAGTGCCAAGCATTTAGGCTCGGACGATCCTACCTACTTGAAAACTAAAGGGGCACTGGTGGTGGTGGCCGGTGGTAGGTCAGTGGGAGAATCCGTCGAGTACTCCCCGCAACATCGAGCACGTATGCAGAATGGTGTACTTCTGCATGGTTTGAACCAGACTGTGCGAAAGTCCCAGGACATCAAGGGAAGCCGTCAGGGATTTAGGTACAATACCTGTAGCTGACAATATTATGGGAACTACAACCACCGGCTCGAGACGCCAAATTTCTTTGATTTCCCGAGCCACTGGCTCATAGTTCACATTCTTCTCCACGTATTTCCGTTCAATGTTGCTATTATGGGGGATAGCAACATCAATAATATACGCGGAGCGACCCGTCTTGTCAACTAACAGTACGTCAGGCTTGTTGTGTGCGGTATGGCGATCAGTCAGAACTTGCCGGTCCCAATACATGCTGTAAGCAGAACTATCAAGTACTGCTTGCGGCTCATATCGGTAAACCGGACATGTTCCCGTGATCAGCCCATGCTTGTATGCAAGGTTTTGATGGATAACCTTACATACAGCATTATGCCTGGTGATGTATTGCACCGGTGCCATAACAGTACAGCCAGAAATGAGATGGTCCAACGTCTCTAACGCCGAACCACACATTCTGCACTGTTCGTTCTCCACCCGTTCTTTCATGATGAGCTTTTTATAAGCTCGGGTGGCGACCACGCCATCCTGAATGGCACACATGAACCCCTCCGTCTCAGCAAAGAGCTCCCCAGCACACAGCCATCTGTTCGACAGATGCAAATCGACAAATGGCTGCCAGAGACAATTCACGT
Source organism: Hermetia illucens (assembly GCF_905115235.1). Lineage (NCBI taxonomy): Eukaryota > Metazoa > Arthropoda > Insecta > Diptera > Stratiomyidae > Hermetia > Hermetia illucens. The sequence goes on from NC_051851.1 coordinate 173,065,037, forward strand.
GTTTACCGTGCATTGCCTTCGACTTCCACTCCTCGATCCGTTCCTGGTCCGACTTCACCCCACTCAGAGGATTAAAAGATCGATCCTTCAAGTTAAGTGGAGTCAGTCCACAGTCTGCCTTACAGACAGCCGCATGCAAGGGGCTCGCCTGCTCTTTACTGTAAAAATAAGCGCGCAGCGAGTCGACTTGGCGATGATGTTGTGCCGCCACGTCAACCACGCCCCTACCTCCGATGTCACGAGGCAGGTTCATCCGCTCCACGGCAGACTTTGGGTGATGCATTCGGAATTTGGACATAGTTGTCCGTATCCGCCGCTGGACGTTTTCCAGGTCGGTTTTCGTCCACGGCAATATTCCGAATGCATAAGCCAGTGAAGAGATAGCGAATACATTCAACGCGCTTATTTTATTCTTCCCCGAGAGATGCGATTTCAGCACCAGCTTTACATGTCGCAGGAATTCGGACAGCAGAGCTTCCTTCAGATCACCAACTCGAGCATGGGCTCGTGATGACCTTTGCGGATGGCTTTAATTCGACATTTGTCTAATCCAAACTCCATCCGAATATCACGGCTGAACATGTCTATTATTCGCAACAGACTTCTAAGATGGTTGTCAGTACCAGCATACAGCTTGATGTCATCTAGGTACATCAAGTGTGTCAGTTCGCACTTAGCACGTAGCAAAACCATGCCCTCTAGCATCATTCAGGTGCCATGAAAGGGGGTTCAGTGCCATACAAAACCAAAGAGGACTCAATGAATCCCCTTGGAAGATGCCCCTCCGTATACGGATGGGCTCTGAGGTATTAGCACCCTCAGATGTACGCACCGATAAGGTGGTATGCCACCCTTCCATGACTGTCGCCAAAAACTTTATTAGTTTCGGATCAATGCGATACAGATGTAGGATGTCGATTAGCCAGGTATGCGGAACGCTATCAAAAGCCTTGGTATAATCGATATAGCAACTGAAGAGGTTTCTTTGACCTCTAGTTGCTTGTCCTACAACTACCGAGTCGATAATGAGTTGCTCTTTGCAACCCCTTGACCCAACTCGGCAGCCCTTCTGCTCCTCGGACAGAATGTTGCTGGTCTCGAGGTGCGCATTGATCCTTCCACTAATAATGGACGTGATGAATTTGTAGAGGGTTGGTAAGCAAGTGATCGGTCTTGTGTCTGCGGGGTCCTGCACCGTGTCCTTCTTAGGGATAAGGTAGGTAATCCCCGCAGTGAGGAAAGGTGGAAATTCCTCCGGCCGACTCATGACCTCATTTATACTGCGTGCCAACCGACTGTGTACGCTGGTAAATTTCTTATACCAGAAATTCTGCACCCGATCCAGACCTGGGCCCCTCCAGTTCTTCGAGATGTTTATGGCTCGTCGAACTTTCTCTTTGGTTACATCCGCGAAATTCATGCCAGGTGTATTGGCATGGCGGGTGCCTTCGGCGGTGATCCACTCAGCATGCTGGGCAGGTAACCCCCAAAGTCCACCCCAATACTCTTTCGCTTCCGTCACCGAGAACTGTATTGTCTGGGCGCTCTGTTGGGATTCGTTGAGAGATCTGAAAAAGCTCCGCTGGTTCCTCGCGTATGTTGCATTCTGGACACGTCTGGAATAACTTTCGCCATACCGTCGTAACCGACTGCATATGACAGAAAGTTTCTGTTTTAGTGTGTCCAGAATTTCAACTACGGGTGTCTCACAGGGGATGGCATAGTTCCGGCAAACCCTCTGCACTTTATTTCTCACCCGTCGGCTGGCATTGCCAGTGCTGATCTGAATCAGTCTAGCAATGTCCTGCCTTAGTGAGTCCCGCCGACGTTCCAGACGAATTTTCCATGGTGGATCTCTTTTGTCACTCAAACCAATAACGCGAAAGCGAATCTTCTGACCGTGCAATCTGATAGCCGCAACTGCACCACAATACACAAGTGATTGTAGTTGCAGCAGCGACATATCAGCACACAATGGAGATGCAATCTCATCATTGATTTGAGATAGAATTCCCGGAGTTGCTGGAGATGCATAGAGCTTGGGAATACCTGGTCTATGCAAAGGATCCATATCCGAGAATTCTATACACGCTCTTTGGAATTCGTCCCGAACCTCAGCGGAAACCTCAGCTGGACGGTGGAGAAGAGTGCTTCGGCGAGTACTGAACCTGTAGCCTGCAGTGCGGCGTGGTGTTGTTGATGCCGCCGCCTCTGCCCCCATCGACTCTCGGTCACCAGTTTCCCCGATGACTTCAAGTCGAACACGTTCCCTGATGGTGGCCGGGATTGTGTCGCTGCGAGTAATGAAGCGGTACTGGTCTGCGACTCGCTGCACAGTCACGTGCGCGAATTGCGGGAAACGCTCGGCGAATCTCTGGTGCAACAAGGGGCTGAAGAGGTTCATTTCTTCAGTCCATTTCATCCGCTTCCTACGCGAACCTGCTGAAGTGGTCGCCACAGATTGTGGCGAAACAGCTGCAGGAGGCGGAGCTGTGCTCCTGGTCGTCGTGGCGCCTAGACGTCGAACCGCCCCACGACTAGCGGTTTCGACGCCGTGCTGTCCATTACAAGACCCCGACCCAGTCACCAAGTCAGACGACTCCTGCCGGTTATCCGTACCGGACCTCAAATTTCTCCTTCTTCTCATTTTTGGTGGTGCATTTTATCCCTAACTGCCAGGTGTGTAGATAGCTTCCTTAGTGAGTAATCTGCAAGACTGCAAAGTTCCTGCACTTTCCTCACCTACCCCCTGAGACGCTGCGGTGGCGTACAGCCATTCAGACTGAAGCTATCCATCCCTCCTCCTTTTACAACCGGGCTTGGGACCGGCTTCGGCGGAGTTATTATTATTATTATAGTCTCGCTCGTGACCACTCCAACGTCATCTGCAAATTCGACGACAATGGCTTGTTTAGCAGAAGACAGATAGGTCTATAGGATGTTGGTTCACCTATCGGCTTACCTGTCTTCGGGATCAATACAAGCTTTTGTATTTTCCACTCTGCGGAGGAGGACCCTTCTTTTAGGCAGTCTGTAAATACCTGTAAAAACATGCTTGGTGCCATTCTCATTGCCAATTTCAGCGCCTTATTGGGGATTCGATCCATGCCGGGGGCTGCAGCATTCCGGATCCTTTTCACTGCTTCTAAGACTTCGTCTGTGGTTACTGAAGGTATGTCTTCGGCGCTCATTGGTATCATTGAGAAGATTGTTTCCGGATGTTGGGCGAACAATGTCGAAACTATTTCCGACAATAATCTAGGGCATATAATAGGAGGGGACCTTTTGCTAATTATTGCTGACATAACCGAGTTGTACGCTCCTCCCCATGGATCTGCGTCTGCCTCATCACAGAATCGCTTGAAGCAATCATTTTTATTTTTCGTGATGGGCCATTGCAACTTTTTTCGTGCCTGTTTATGTTTCTTCGGCGTTGACTCCGCCTTCTGGCCTTCAAGCATTCCGCAAGACACTTCACTATTTCAGCGTTTCACCAGTAGTTAGGGTTACACTTCCGAGAGTGTGCACGTCCTGGCATGGAAGCATCACATCCTCGGTATATCTGTTGGGACAGCTGCGATGCTTTTTCTATGACTGTTCCAGTAAACTCGGTGTTCCACTGCAATACCTCGAGAAATGTATCCTCATCAAGTGCTCTTGATGACCAACCTGTTTCTGGTTTCTTCAGGTGAGGATTTATTGTTCTGGGTCCCTTTTCAATTGTAATATATATCGCCTGGTGGTTGTTATGCGTGTATTTTTCGCTAACATGCCAGTGTAGATGCTTGATCAAGGAATCACTTACAAAAGTAAGATCTACAACGGAGCCTAGCCCTCCACGTCTTAAGGTGTTTACGCTTCCGATGTTTGCCAGGGTGACGTTTAGGCAGGAGAAAACCTCGAGTAGGATTCTTCCTCTTTCATTTGTTTTCTGGCCGCCAGCAATAATTTTGGGGTTGCGATCTTTGGCGTCTCTCGCCAGTCTATTTAGCATGTTGCAATACTCTGGTATTGTTATACTTGGGGCGGCATAACAGCTGTATATGTAAAGGTCATCGATCTTAAAACTTACAAAATCGTGTTCGCGGTGCTTCATTGCTTGCTGTAAGGCTCGATTGCCGCAAGCGCACACCGCAGCCTTTCCATCTATGTCTGTTTCCCAGGCGCCGAAATGGAGGCTTTTGTATTGCTCGCAGTCTGCCTGTCTGTCTGTCACACGCACTTTTCTCAGAAATGGCTATGTCGATTGACACAAAATTTGGTGAGAAGGTGGGAACTGCGAACACCCAGACATGCAGTGCGTGATATCCTTCTACGTTGAGGTTTAGGGGAGGTCCCCATACATGTAAAAGGGGGGTGTAAAATTTTTTTTCACCGAATATAGTCATGTGGGAAGCCGGTATTAGTTTTGAGATTTGTTAGAAACGCAGAGAGTGGGAGGGAAGGGGGAGATTGGCAAGTGATGATTTCTTTAACGGTCCCATTCTCAGAAACTACCCAACCGAAAAATCTGAAAAAATTCATGAAGCTGCCTATAGCTCTATATGGTGCCCAGGATTGAAAATAGTCTCTTAATTTCATCATCATGATCATCAACGGCGCAACAACCGGTATCCGGTCTAGGCCTGCCTTAATAAGGGATTCCAGATATTCCGGTTTTGCGCCGAGGTCCATCAATTCGATATCCCTAAAAGCTGTCTGGTGTCCTGATCTACGCCATCGCTCCAACTTAAGCAGGGTCTGCCTCGTCTTCTTTTTCTACCATAGATATTGCCCTTATAGACTTTCCGGGTGGGATTATCCTCATCCATACGCATTAAGTGACCCGCCCACCGTAACCTATTGAGCCGGATTTTATCCACAACCTGACGGTCATGGTATCGCTCATAGATTTCGTCGTTATGTAGGCTCTGCTAAGAACCCAAGTTTCCGAGGAATACATGAGGACTGGTAAGATCATAGTCTTGTACAGTAAGAGCTTTGACCCTATGGTGAGCGGTGAGAGGTTTCGAGCGGAACAGTCTTTGTAAGCTGAAATAGGCTCTGTTGGCTGACAACAACCGTGCGCGGACTTCATCATCGTAGCTGTTATCGATTGTGATTTTTGACCCTAGATAGGAGAAATTGTCAACGGTCTCAAAGTCGTATTCTTCTATCCTTATTCTTCCTGTTTGGCCAGTGCGGTTTGATGTTGTTGGTTGATTCGTCTTCGGTGCTGACGTTGCTACCATATACTTTGTTTTGCCTTCATTGATGTGCAGCCCAAGATCTCGCGCCGCCTGCTCGATCTGTATGAAGGCAGTTTGTACGTCTCGGGTAGTTCTTCCCATGATGTCGATATCGTCAGCATAGGTCAGTAGTTGGGTGGACTTGAAGAAGATCGTACCTCTTGCATTTACCTCGGCATCACGGATCACTTTCTCGAGGGCCAGGTTAAAGAGGACGCATGATAGCGCATCGCCTTGTCGTAGACCGTTGTTGACGTCGAATGGTCTTGAGAGTGATCCTGCTGCTTTTATCTGGCCTCGCACATTGGTCAGTGTCAGCCTAGTCAGTCTTATTAATTTCGTCGGGATACTGAATTCTCTCATGGCCGTGTACAGTTTTACCCTGGCTATGCTATCATAGGCGGCTTTAAAGTCGATGAATAGATAGTGCAACTGTTGTCCATATTCCATCGCTTGCCGCAGAGAGAAAGTCTGATCTGTTGCTGATTTGCCTGGAGTGAAGCCTCTTTGGTATGGGCCAATGATGTTCTTGGCGTACGGGGCTATCCGGCCTAGCAAGATAGTGGAGAATATCTTATAGATGGTACTCAGCAACGTGATACCTCTATAATTGCTGCACTGTGTGATATCTCCCTTTTTATATATGAGACAGATAATGCCTCGTTGCCAATCGTCAGGCATTGATTCGCTGTCCCATACCTTGAGCACAAGTTGATGAACCACTTGGTGTAACTGGTCGCCTCCATATTTAACCAATTCGGCTGTAATACCATCAGCTCCTGGCGGCTCATGATTTTTTAGCCGATGCATTGCACGGACTGTTTCTCCTAAACTTGGTAGTGGCAGTATTTGTCCGTCGTCTTCAGTTGGCGGGACCTCCAACTCGCCGATGTTCTGGTTGTTCAGTAGCTCATCAAAGTACTCAACCCATCGCTCCAATATGCCCATTCTGTCGGAAATCATATTTCCCTCTTTGTCTCGGCAGGATGAGCATCGAGGTGTATAAGGCTTGCTCCTGCTGACTTGTTGGTAAAACTTCCGCGCCTGCTGCGGTTGCTCCCTGTACTTTTCTAGTTCACAGACTTGTTGGTTCTCCCAGGCTTCCTTTTTCCGTCTATGAAGTCACTTCTCCGCTCGATGGAGTTCGTGATAAGTCTCTGCGCGTGCCCGCGTTCTTTGAGAATGCAACATTACTCGGTATGCGGCATTCTTCCGTTCCGTTGCTAGCTTACATTCATCGTCAAACCAGCCGTTCCGACTCCTTTTGCGACTGGGACCAAGTATGTTTGTGGCCGTATCCATGATAACGTTCTTCAGGTGATTGTGAAGATCATTTGTTGATGCTTCATCTCCAGGTCCTCTGTTGACTGCGGTTATTGCGGCATCCATTTCCCTCTTATAGGTGTCACGGAGGACTGTGCTGTGGATGGCTTCAGTGTTCACTCTCACTTGATTGTCAGAGGGGATTCTAGGTGATATTGTTATTCGAGCTCGGAGCATCATGCCAACGAGATAGTTATCCGAGTCTATATTGGCCCCCCTATATGTTCTGACATTCATCAAGGGTGAGAGGTGGCGGCGTTCGATCAACACGTGGTCAATTTGGTTGAAAGTGGTCCCGTCTGGAGAGACCCACGTATGTTTCTGGACCGCTTTCCGCGCAAACCAGGTACTTCCAACAACCATTTCGTGTGACCCTGCTAATTGAAGAGTCCGCAGTCCGTTATCATTTGTTTTTTCGTGTAAGCTATGGGAGCCAACGTATCGCCTGAATACGGGCTCCTTCCCTACTTGGCTGTTAAAATCCCCAAGTATGATTTTGATATCATATCTGGGACAGGCTTCGAGGGTTCGTTCTACTGCCTCGTAGAAGGTGTCCTTTTCCGACTCTGCAGTCTCCTCTGTAGGGGCGTGAACGTTTATGAGGCTTATATTTCTAAACTTGCCTCGGAAGCACAGAGTGCATAGCCGTTCGCTTATGTTTTCAAAGCCGATAACAGCAGGTTTCATTTTTTGGCTGACTAGGAAACCTACTCCGAGCACATGGTTTACTGGATGACCGCTATAATATATGGTGTAGTGGCTCTTCTCCAGGAAACCGGTCCCTATCCATCGCATCTCTTGTAACGCTGTTATATCAGCCCTATATTGGAACAGGGTATCGGCTAGATGCTCATCAGCTTCATCTCTGTACAGGGAGCGCACGTTCCATGCAAATCGTTAATCCGTTGTCGTTGCCGGGTTCGTCGTTGTAAAGTCCATCCTGTCCGAGGCTCCTTTCGTGGCTTCGTAACATCGGTTTTCCGTGTAGGATTGTCAGCCCTACCCAACCCCCAAACTGGAGGACCAGTTGGTACAATTTGTCCCGTTTTTAGGCGCGGGAGACTCGCCTTCATCCTTCTCCGTCTGCAGCTTTTCGTTATGAAAGAGCTCCCAGCGGCCACCACGTGGAGGTGGAGATAGGGTTTGGTAGTAGAGCTGTTGGTGTTGGTTCAGCAGGCATTTCCCAGGTTCTCTAAATTTACTACTCACAGAAGAAACAATCAAAACCTTTCATACCTGAACCGCCCAGCTTCCGGTTTCCCGACATGTTTGGTAGATTAGATCAGCTTTTATCTGCACTTTCATAATGCTTACTAATCTGTGCTGTCGATGGTGTGGAGTAGATAAGTTGTCGGCAACGCTATGTAATTACGGACGCTTTAGCTAGTCATCTACATATTTAAGGTTACCATCTTGAGTAAATTAGTCAAATTGATTTCTTTTGCATGCTTCAACACAAACATGGTTCACATTACATTCTGCACGTACACATATTCCTACAAAATGTATTTAATTCGACATTCCCACCTGTGATCACCTGCACGCTGCTACTCGATTGGCTCGCGACTTTGGTTCCATTCCCCCATTGATTGCCAACACCTTTGGTATCCTTCAAATGAAAAAATTTGCTCCCATTCCAACTAATCAGAAAAAAATCCAATCGTCTTTCCAGTCGACCTAAAGGCACCTTGTCAAATTGGGAAAGCAATCTAGATGCATCGAAATGCCATTATACAGGTTTGTATCCGCGCGCATGGAGTGAAATCGACTTATCTGAATATGGGATTAAACTTATTGGTCGTCAGATATCACCAGTAATTCCACACGATTACAAGGATTCGCCATTGCCATGTGCGGTCTTTGTATGGTCCGTTGAGAATGTATGTGAGGCCGAGAGAAAAGTATCTATTACGTTCACATTTAAAAATGGAACGGGCACAAAAAAGCAAGATTATGAGGGTGCACCGACTACTGATATGTTTGCCGAAGGCCAGGCTAAAGGTGTCAGTATCAAACAAACTATTACCGGACTTGAGTGCACGTATTGCCTGGCTTGCAGATTATTGCCAGAAATCAATATAACGCGATGTGTGAAATTCGATCCGGCCGGCAATGGAGAGAAGATTTGGAGTGATTTGAAGGAGACCGGAAGATTGAGTGACAAATGTGTCGATGATAATCCTAAAAGTAAGTATTAAGTATGCTTGTAATTTTAGTCCCTAATGTGGTTTGGATGGTACTTTATGGCTATTTTATATGGCATTAGGGCTGTTAAACGAGGGGCTAAATTGTAAATGAAGGGTTGAGAGAAAGAGATACTTTTCTTCGGATTTCAATGAGTTTGCAGATGTAAAATGTGACTCCTCATCATAAAGAAGATAACTACCATAGGCACATTAAGACGTGACTGGAGTAGCGATCGAGGACCATCCAATTTCCCTCACATTTTCTCATCAGTTCAACTACCTTAGACTTCTTTTAAAAGTAAATCTTCATATTGTAGCACCAACTGAAAAAGCTTAGGAGCCGTTCTGATGCTACCAACTCCTAATACCATGACTGTTGTGGTAGGAGCAAGGGGCAGAGTCCAGCCGATCAGATTTTCGGATCCATAATTATTATCATTAAAGAACTATTGCGCCTCCTTTACTGGCTATAGTGTACCTATTAATCATAGTATCTCAAGTAAACCTATAACCTTTAAGAATTTTAGTATATTCCCTACATCCAAATCTATCAACTATGCTTCTGGTATTAAGTATTCTTCCAGATGCCTCGACCTACCTTGCTCAAGTGCCGGACACTATCCCAGAACGTGTATAGAGATTTCATCACACTCTGCACTGAACATGCAGGCAGTGTCCGTAGATATCCTTAGCTTCCCTAGGTGATAATTTAGCCGGCAGTGACCAGTGAGAATTCCCACTATGATTCGGAGGTTCTTCTTGGTAAGGTTTAAGCAATCCCTTGTGCGCTTGGGTTTGAATCCCCCAATAAGCACCCTGGACTTCTCCATTCCAGTATAGTTCTTTCAACCTTTTCTCTTCATTTTTTAATGTCACAACCATGAATCCGTTTCCGATTCCACAGAAGGGTCCTGGTCCGTGTAAAGGCGTCCCTACTCCCTTCTTGGCTAGTTTGTCCGCTGCCTCATTGTCTTTAAACCCAACATGGCCTGAAACCCAGAGTATCCAGACCTTATTGAACGAGCCGAGCGTATTCAGTTTCTCAAGACATTCCCATACCAGTTTAAAGTTCACTTGGTTGGACCTAAGTGCCTTGATCGCCGCTCAGAAAAGCAATGTTCTGCCTTCTGTAGTTCCTTTGGAGATTAACATAAAGAAGGCACATCTGTCTATGGCCTAATCATTGGCCTTATTATTGCAAAATATATCCAAAGTAGTATCTTCGGCCTTCAACCCCATTTTTAAAGTTTTGTGTAAAACAAAACTTTATTAAAATCGGTTTACTGTCTGTCTGTCCGTCTTTTTTTTTTTGGCTTTGTAAGGTGAAAAGGTTCAAAACCTACCGCTGGCTCCTGCCATACGATTATGTGAGACTTTTACTCACTAAAACCAACTCCTTCTCCTTCGCTTACCCCGCTGGACTGCTATTTCTATATTACGTAGCGGGGCAGGATCAATTACGAACTGTGGCTCGTGTCGTTTACTACTCTCTTCCGAAGCTTCTCCTTCCTCAACAGATTGTGGATCGCCTTCATAATTTTTTCCACCGCCCTCCAAGATTTTTCAGAGGCTAACATTTCATCCACGATATTCTCGGATGACAACCGCTTCCTGGCTTTAATTTTCCGCCTTCGCTCTGTGTGCCGCGAACCTCGGGCAGTTAAAAACATTTTCCGCATCCTCCGAAATCATCTCGCATGTTGCGCCATATTGGGAGTCGTCACGTCCGAAGCGATAAAGGTATGTACGGTACCGTCCGCTACGCTTAGGAATTGAGTTAGGTCGTAGCTAACTTCACCGTGGCTTCGAGTGATCCATTTTGAGATGTCTGGAAGAATCCTATGAGTCCACTTCAATCCTATGAGTCTTCCAAAGTAGTTTCATTTCATGCTAATTGGGTGGGTGTGGTATAACGAATCAATGCCTGACGATTGGCAAAGGAGCATTATCTGTTCCATACATAAAAATGGAGATATCACGCAGTGCAGCAAATATAGAGGTATCGCGTTCCTGAGTACCACCTATAAGATATCCTCCGCTATCTTGCTAGGTCGGATAGCCCCATACGCCCAGAACATCATTGGCTCATACCAAAAGGGCTTCACTCCAGGCAAATTAGCAACAGATCAGATTTTGCCTCTGTGGCAAGCTGTAGAAAAACTATTGGTATATGGACATCAGTTGCACCATCTTTTTATTGACTTTAAAGCCGCCTATGATAGCATAGCTAAGATAAAACTGTACACGACGATAAGAGAATTCGGTATCCCGACGAAATTGATAAGATTGCCTAGGCTGGCCCTGACCAATGTGCGAGGCCAGATAAAAACAGCAGGATCACTCTCAAGAGCATTCGACATCAACACCGGTCTACGACAAGGGGATGCCCTATCATGCGTCCTCTTTAACCTGGTCTTGGAGGAAGGATGAATGATTCCGTAGCCTACATAATGACGAAATCTATGAGCGACTTAATCCGTATGGATGATGATGATAACCACACGAAAAGTCTATAAGGGCAATATCTATGGTAGAAAAAGAAGACGAGACAGACCCTGCCTGAGATGGATGGCGTAGGCCGGGACGACAGGCAGCTTTTAACGATATCGAATTGGTGGACCTCGGCGCAAAACCGGGAAGTCTGGAGTTCCTTATTAAGGCAGGCCTAGACCGGATACCGGTTGTTGTGCCGTTGATGATGATGAGGTACAGGACTCGCCCATTGCATATGATGGGTCATAGAAGCCTCGACCCTCGTTCGCCAAAATGTCGATGGGGACCATGCCTGCTATCACACATACTGCTTCGCCTGATGTTGTACGGTAAGCGCACGAAGTTCGCAATGCACTCAATCGATATGGGGCTGCGATTTTACTTTTATTTGCTTCTAGCTTTAGTGAAATCAGCGTAATAATCTCGGGCGAACGCAATGCTGACCACATTGCCTCCCACAGTGTACCGTCGTGGTCTTGAATAAAGTACTCTAACACACTTCAAGGCCCTGATCCAACATGGATGGTTGCACCAATGGTTATTATTAATAAAGAACCTCGAATTAAATTACCAAACTAACCCATAAGGTGTTCCCCCACAATATGAGGCACTGTCAGTCGTACCTAACTTCACCAAAGTTTATTTGTCTGCAGAGCCCAAATGAAACGAGGTCTAGCCAAGAGAAAGACAATATAAATACATAAAATTCAAACTTCCAAAACCATAAATCTTCTGACCAAACATAAATGAAATAGAGAAATCAATTCTCGATAAAATTCAAAATAACAGATGAAAAATTATTTGGCGGTCAAATAGATTCTAACTGTACATAATTATGCTGGCCCAAAAACCAATTGAAGGCATACGCGATTGCTTTGATCGAATTTCATAGCTAACACTTTCAGCGATAAGCTTAAAGATAAAGTGAGTCATACCACTCACCATCCGCTTTGTTTTGGGTGCTATTTTTCAATGCTCGCTCCATCTGGGCTGATAGAAATATCCAGTCATCATTCGTTGCGTTCTTTTTAATTTATCTAGGCAGCCACTTGTAGCCTATCATTTCCAAGCGAAATTGAGGCGAGATATGTTAGCATTTAGTACCGTGGTGATTCTTATTCTGCATTCTAGAATCATTCATTATTTCGTTGGGGTTCAAAGAAAACTAAGCAGGATTTGTCATTTTATTCTGCCACTATGCATTTCTTAGAGCTGCCTTGAACATAAACATAAATATTAGGCGATGATGGCTTTACGGTTTCTTACCAGGGCAAAGGCAAATCGTCAGACGCTGCCTCATCTCTGCCCTGGGAGCAGCGTGACAAAAGCGGCTCGCAGATGTTAAGTGCTCCTTTATATAATTCGCCGAACACAACATGACTATGAATTATATTGAGCGCAAATCCGCCCATAATATTGACCAGAGTTGGGCCAGAGCTGAAAATATTTTTTTGAGAATTGCAGGGTCCTAAGTCCGCATCAACTTGATGCCGGAGTGGACCAAATGGAGAGCAAGTTACTCCCACTTTTTTGGTCCACTGATCCCTCGTTTAGGGCTTAGCACCCAAACTTTCAAAAATGGTAAGAAACCCTAAAGCCGTCATCGCCTAATATTTTGAAAGTTTGGGTGCTAAGCACTAAACGAGGGGTCCGTGCCGCACCGCACCGCCAAACGGTCATGTATACTGGTGGACTTTTTGTACCAGAAGTTATGTACCCGATCCAGATCTGGACCCCTCCAGTTCTTGGAGCTGTTTATGGCTTGTCAAACTTCCTCTTCGGTAACATCCTCAAAATTCATGCCAGACGTAGTATCATGGCGGGTGCCTTCCGCGGTGATCCACTCAGAATGCTGGGCGAGTAGCCCCCAAAGTCCACTCCAATACTCTTTCGCTTTCATCACCGAAAACCGCATTGTCTGGACGCTCTGTTGGGATTCGTTGAGTGATCTGAAAAAACTCTGCTGATTCCTCGCGCACGTTGCATTCTTTACACGTCTGGAATGAATTTCGGCATATCGTCGTAACCAACTGCATACGATAGGGAGTTTTTGCTGTAGTGTGTCCAAAATTTCAACTACGGATGTTTCACTGGGGATGGCATAGTTGTAACCCTCTGCACTTTATTCTTCCCCCGTCTGCTGGCATTGCCAGAGTTGATTTGAATCAGTCTACCAATGTCCTGTCATAGTGAGTCCCACCGACATTGCAGACGAATTTTCCATGTGGATCTCTTCGGTCACTCAACCAATAAAGCGAAAACGAATCTTCTGACGGTGTAATCTAACAGCTGTAACTGCGACATATTAGCACATAGCCGAGATGCAATCTCATCATTGATTTGAGATAGAATTTTCGAGGTTGCTGGAAATGCATGGAGTCTGGGAATACCTGGTCTATGCAAAAGATCCAATTTCAATTCAATGCACTCTTTTTGGGATTCGTCCCGAAACCTAGCGGAGATTTCAGCTGGACGGTGGAGAAGAATGCTTCGCGAGTACTGAAACTGTTGCCTACAATGCGGCATGGTGTTATTGATGCCGCCCCCTCTGCCCCCATCGACTCTCGGTCACCAGTTTCCGCGATGACCTCAAGTCGAACACGCTATCTGATGATGGCCGGGATTGTGTCGCTGCGAATAATAAAGCGACAGTGGTCTGCGACTCCCTGCACAGTCACGTGCAGGTAAGATGTTGTACCCGCCCCCGACGGTAAGATGTTGTACCCGCCCCCGCCGTTATTTCGTAATAGAAGCGGATGACGGAGAGTTTAATTCCCTCAGTCCAGCTCATCCGCTACCTACGAGAACCTGCTGAAGTGGTCGCCGCAGATTGTGGTGAAACAGCTGCAGCAGGCGGAGCAATGCTTCTGGTCATCGTGGCACCTAGACAGCGAACCGCCTCACGATTAGCGGTTTAGACGCCGTGCTGTCCATTACGGGAGCCCGACCCAGTCATAAAGTCAGACGACTCCCGCCGATTATTCGTACCGGACCTTAAAATCCTCCTCCTCATTTTTGGTGATGCATTTTTTCCCTAACTGCCAGGTGTGATTGGACTGCCATTCAGACTGAAGCTATCCCTCCCTCCTTCGTTCACAACCGGGCTTGGGACCGGCTAAAGTGGAGTTATTATTATTTCTCATTACTGCAGCAAATGAGAACTAGATCTAGTGATTTTTATATAGAAGCGAGTTAAAAGATTTGGCAACAGAATTGTCGATTTCACTTCAAGCCGTGCTTTACAGCATCTAGAGTAACATATTTTGTCGGCCTTATATTGCAAGCTGTGCTATTCGCTAACCTTAGATCGCCTCCAGTACACTTATTAGAAGGTGGATGAAAATTCATAGGCATCTAACTAAGCGTTGTTATTGTCTGTTTATCCCAATTTAACTTTTTTGATTCGCTGATTCGTAAATACAACAATTAACAACTGAAATGAAATGAAAATATTATTACGAAGGAGGAGAGAAGTCAGCCATATTGAAACCTCACAGACCTAATCACGGAGCTATCATTTTACCACAAAAAATATCTTTAAAAGGCAAAGCAACATTTATTTCCTTCCACAAATTATCTTGAATTCGAAGATCTTATTACAAATTAAACAATTCCTGCTACATCTGAAAACACAGAGTCAAATTACAACCAACCCCTAATAAAATTTTCTCGTTACATTCTAGCCAAAGATGTAGCCACGGCTCTCTGTGCCCAAGTGGCCATAAAGCCAAATGCAACATACGATTTAGAATTTGTGCTGGCATGGGACATGCCCACGGTTGAATTCCCAATGCGAATGAAAAAGTATTCTCGATACTACACTAAGTATTTCGGAGCTGATGGTGCGGCAGGACCAAAAATATGTGATCACGCTCTCAAGAGCTATTTCAACTGGGAAAAATTGATTGATGCATGGCAAAAGCCCGTGCTGGAAGATAGGTATCCTTTCCTCATGTTTAGTAATGCTGTTGGGGTTGTTTATGCCTTTATTGATTTACAGTGCACTTCCTGACTGGTATAAAAGTGCAATATTTAATGAACTCTACTTTATATCCGATGGAGGAACATTATGGCTGAATATCGACTCGAATTTGGAAAAGAAACTGGACTTTGACGATCCAAGGTATGTTTAAAACATGGAGTTGCTTTGGCAATAAAATAAATTTCACATAAAATGACGCGCATTTTCATTGGATGCGATAATTTTTGCTAATCATACAACCATCCATCATATTTTTTATTTTCCTTTGTAGGCTGGCTTATGGACGTTTCGCTTATTTAGAAGGTCATGAATATCGCATGTATAACACGTACGACGTCCATTTTTATGCATCTCATGCTTTAGCTCATCTATGGCCTAATTTGCAGGTAATTAAATCCAATAGTTTTGAAATCGTTAAATTTTAGCAAGAGGAAGCTATGTGAACTGAAAAAAGAGCCAAAAATAGAAAGACCAATGGAAGTTTCAAATGAATTGTTGTGTAGTGTTTGGGTTTTGGGGAAGGAAGTTTACAATTTTTCAATCCAAGAATAACGTATAGTTTTGAGTTGAGATGAAGAACGGTCATGCGTTCAGCCGATGATGCCATATTCTGAATTAGCTGGTCGCAATATTCCTGTTTTCTGCATGACTACATTAAACATGTTTGATTCGAAAGAGAATTTCACTTACACATGTTTATTAACCACAGGTAAGCCTACAATATGACTTCAAGGACTCAATAGCAGCCGAAATTGAAGACAACCGGAAACATCTCTATGATGGCAAATGCACTCCACGTAAAATTAAAAATTCCGTTCCGCATGATCTTGGTGATCCAGGTAATTTCATTTGGACCTTTAAATATTAAGTGTGTTTGATGATTAACAGCTCTGTGATATCCTAGAGGAAGAACCATTCGTTCTGCTCAACGCCTACCCAATACACGACGTCTCCGAATGGAGGGATTTAAATATGAAATTCGTCCTCCAAGTCTACCGTGACTACTTCGTACTGAACGAGCTACAACAAGCCCAAGCTGAGAACGCTAGTAAATTCAGCTCCATTGAGTTCATTGACAAGGATAGCTTGTATGAAATGTATTTACAAGACAATCGGAATAAACCTTCGAATGAGCTACGTGAGTATCATGCGAGACGAATGTAGAGTTTTAGAATTTGCTTCCGGCTTAGGTCAATAGATTTGAGAGCCAAAAACTTGCTCTCTTTTCAGAAAACAAGAAGTCAGCGTCAATGTACATCAATGAGTCGAATGGGAAAGTGTATTTAATGGACGCAATAACCTATCTGAAGGCGATGTATCCGGCTTGCAAGGTTGTAATAGATAAATCTATGGAATGGGATAAAGACGGAGACGGCCTCATAGAAAATTGCAAGTTACCTGACCAAACGTTCGACTCGTGGGTTATGGAAGGGCCTAGGTAAGTTTTTAGTGTGAAATGAAAATAGTTTTTTGTCTCTTTTATTTTACTGGACTATCAAGAGTGAATTTATCGTCTAATAACTCAATTGATAATAATTAAAACATTACCGGCAATCAGCGAAAATGCAAGTAAATATAAGTGGAGTGTCGATATCAGACTTTACCTGAATTTAAGCAGAATACATACGGAAAGAATCTTGCACAGGCGACAGGGAAGCTGAGACTAAAACTGAGTCTATATAGTTGGGGCTAGAGATGGGCATGAATGAATCGACTTAATTGTACTACTCAGTCCATTGATTTAAGTGAGCCGATTCAGCACAAAAGAGGAGAGTCGACGACATCGAACCGCCTCAAAACAGTCCACGACGTCGAACTGCCTCAAAAGAGTCGACGGCATCGTACCGCCTCAATTGATGCAACAGCACATCAGCATAATGAATGTGCTACATTTCCGATACAGCGAGATGCGAGTCGACTCAATTGGTGAGGCGATTTGAATGGCTTGTTGATTGATATAATCTAAGCATTGTACGTATCTATATAAATCGACATGTTTACAACGCCATTTTGTCCCGTGCACGTCAAAACGATCATTTTAAGAAATGTCAAGCGATGACGGCTTTACGATTTCTTACCAGGGCAGCGTCTGACGATTTGCCTCTGCCCTGGTAAGAAACCGTAAAGCCGTGGACCAGGAAAGAGGGAGGAAGTTGCTTCCCATTTGGTCCGGTCCAGCATTAAGTTGATGCGGACTTAGAACCCCATCATTCTCAAAATATAAGATCGTTTTAAGGTTTTGCGCAAAAACAATTATAAGCTGAATCACTTGCTGGGGGAGCTCACCAAACGGGATTGTTCTCCGCGTCATCTGCTGCGTGAGATGAAGCAGTTAGGCAGTGATAAGGTTGGGGTTGGGCTTCTAAAGTTGCTTTGGTTGAAGCGACTTTCGGAAAGCACTCAGGACACCCTGGCCTGTGCGGACTCCGGATCGTTGGAGGTGTTAGCAAACATTACTGACAAAATCCACGAGGTACATGCGCGCCCCGTGGTCAGTGAAGTGTCGCGGGAAACCACGAGTCAAATCGTTGAAGTTCAGCAGACGGTGGCAACCCTCGCGGATCTAAACTAGCGGCAACGGTTGGAACTTTGCGTTCGTTTGGTAGGTCCCGAACTCGTTCACGGTCCGCCAACCAAAATGGGCGATCGGATAGTCGTGCGTCACGGTCCTCAACGGGTCCTGCAATTTGCTGGTACCATCGTATCTTTGCCAAAAAAGCAATGAAATGTTTCAGCCCTTACACGTTTACGGCTTCAAGAAACAAATCTCGAGGGGTAGCTCCAGCGGCGGCTACCCAGAACGCAGCTTCATGCCGCTTAATAATATTCGATCCTTTGTCCTCCCGGTATCGCGGAATCACAAACTGATTCCGCATCAACTATGGGCGGCAAATTCTTCAACGATATACACTTACGGTTACAGGTAAGTGTACGTAAGTCTGGGACTTCGACGAACGTTCTCATGGCTTTTCGTTGTAGGGGCTATCAGTAGTCCCATAATAGGCGCAGCATTTCTAGGCCACAATGGGTTGCTAGTTTATCTGCAGAATAATACTCTTAAAGATCCCGTAACTTAGCTCCGAACTTCAGGAAAACTTGCCACCTGCACTACTCTCAGTCTTTCGATCATTTCTGGAGAGGTAGTCGACCCTCGCATTCGCGCGTGTCTTCAAAAATACAGCAACATAACTACCGAAAGTAGCTAAGCTAAGCATGATGTACGGCATCACATCCACACTACTGGCTCTCATCTTCTCGAAGATGCGTCCATTACCACCCCAAAAGCTCGCTGTTGCTAAGAAAGAATTTGGCCCACTTTTAAGGCAGGGTATTTGCAGACCATCAAATATCTTCTGGTGTTCTCCACTGCACATGGTCTTAAAGCCCAGCGGCAAATGGAGACAATGTGGCAATTAGAGACGTCTGAATGCTCCGACCATTCCAGACCGCTACCCCATACCATTCATCCACGATTTTGCGCACAATTTCGCTAACTGCCGTGTTTTCATGACCTTGGATTCAGGCAAAGCGTACCATCAAATCCCTGTAGCTCCAGAAGATATTCCGAAAACGGCAATATGCAGACTCTTCGGAATTTTCGAGTTCACACGAATGCCTTTTGGTCTGCGCAATGCGGCGTAAACTTTTCAGTAGTTCATCCACTCTGTCTTGCGAAACTTTTACTTTTGTTTCATGTTCTTGGATGATATTTCGGTCGCTTCTTCCTCTGAGTCTGAGCATTTTTAACATCTCGAATGCAGTTTTCAATGTCTCCTTGAGGCCCATCTTGTACTTAACGTTGAAAAGTGCAAATTTCTTCAATAGCAGCTGAAGTTTTTAGGCCGCATAATTTTCCTTGAATCCAACCGGATCCAGACGCTGCATTCCTGTTATCTGATATCATTGATGCCTCAGAATTCGCGGTAGGAGCTGCCCTTCACTAAAAGGTGAACCAAATCTGGCAGCCGTTGAGCTTCTTTTCTAAGAAATTGAATACAACACAACAGAACTGCAGCCCATATGATCGTGAGCTATTAACCGCTTACATGGTAATAAACTACCTCCGATACTCCCTAGAAGACAGGCCATTCACACGTTCACGGACCACAAGCCTCTTACCTTCACGTTTAAGCAGAAGCCCGACAAAGCGTCCCTTCGCCAACTCCGGGCCCTGAGTTTCATAAGCCAGTTTACTTCAAACATCCAGCATGTGTACGGCATAATAATTTAGTTGCAGATGCTTTGTTACTGGTTTCAGAGGTTCAAATCCCTGCCACGGTAGATTTGCTTGCAATTATCGAATCCCAGAAGGATGACGCAGTGCTTCAGAGTTGCAGGGGTAACTCAAAATACAAATTTCGAGAGTTTTCCCTTTTTGGCTCAACCTCCGAAATAGTCTGCGAGACCTTTGAAAAGGTACCTAGGCCATATATTCTAGCCGCTTTTCGCGAGGAAGTATTCCATGCAGTATACGATCTTGTGTACCCAGGTATTCGGACAACAAATCGGCTTGCCACTGATAAATATTTTTGGCCATCAATGAATAAGGATGTTAACTCCTGGACCAAACAATGCATCGCGTGCCACAAGTGTAAAGTCACCAAGCACGTACGGAAAGAGGTAGGGTCATTCCCCCGGTCTACAAAACGTTTTCACACAATCCACATCGACATTATTGGTCCTTTCCGAGATTCGCATGGTTTCAAGTATTGCCTCAATATTATCGATAGGTCCACGCGGTGCCCTGCAGCAATACCTCTGGCCGACATTTCTGCACAATTGTGCGCCCAGGCCCTTTGTCAAGAATGGATCTCACGCTTTGGAGTTCCAGCCAGGGAATGCAGTTCGAGTCTACCCTGTTTTCGGAGCTAGGCAGACTCCTTGGCTTCAAACTCCTGCGTACCACCCGCAATCCATTGAGATGCTAGAACGCTGGCAAAGGACACTGAAGGCCGCTATAAGGGCAAAGGATGACTCCTCGTGGTCGCAAATTTCCTTGCCTTTCGTTTTACTTGGCCTACATACAACACATCACGAAGAGTTTGCCGCCAGTTCCACCAAGTTTGTATACGGGGAGAATTTGAGACTCGCCAGCGATCTTGTGTTCGATACCAGGTCGACCCTTTCCACCACTGGGTTTTTGCTTTTGCTTCAAAAACGTCTCCGTGTCCAGGTTGAAGCCTTTTGTGAGATTTGATCTGCGCGTCTAAAATCAGCGGGCCAGGAGTCGGGTTTGTCGCTGAAGCATGGTATCAGCTGGCGGTGGGGTAGGGGCGCAAGCTGATTTGCGAGGATTCATCCGAGCTCCACACCAGAATGATGCAATTGTCCACGGAGTGAACCTCACCCGCCTATCTGTGGATAGCGGGGTGAAAGTTACGAAGCTGACGGAGCAATCGTGAAGATAGAAAAATGTAGAGAGTTATCGCTAAAAACAGTTGAAGACCTTGTCTGCCGCCTGACATATGGCTGCTTTCATCTCCGCCTTCTACTATGTTCTCCTTATCAGTGATTAACGGTCTTTAACTTTGTTCTTTCTGCTTCCAAGCTTACCACCTTTCGAATAGTCACTTTTTGTGATTATGCAATGTCCTGCCTCGTGCAACTTTTTTGCTTCTTGCATAGGCTCTACCTGCAATTTTGAAATCCCTCGAATGATCTTTTCCTGGTACGTTGACATCTGCTGCCTCTTTGCTTCTGGAGAATGTTCTCAGATTCGCTAAAGCCTGCGACCGCCGGAGGCGGAAAGCCATTGAATTGGCGATTTACGGGGATGGTATATCGGGCCTAATAATGGCCTGAGTGCTCGGAGTTGCGGCTCCCCCCAGTAAACTAAACTATCTAACTGTCTCTTCGCCTATACGTTTTCCTTCAGCCGATTTGAAACTTCCTGCATAGCTTCTGCATGTCACTTTGCACTTTTCCCCATTAATCAACTGATCCTTTTCTGCGTTTTATCTTCGTATGTCCTCCTCTCGATCTGCTGCTGCTTGGGTATTTCCATCATATTCTTTTGGTTCCTAACTGATCGTTTATTTCTTGACACATTGGTTTTGCCACTACCATCTTCTCTAGTCATTTCTGCTGCTTTGCACCCTGCACCCTAGAGCACGTCCTGAACATCCTCTTATCGATGATTATGAGGAGAATGTCTTTCTCTAAGTCGCAGCATGTCTGCCTCAAAAGCCAATCCCAAGAAACCGTTTCCACGCCAGGGTTGGGTGGTCACTACCATACAAGCAGTATATCCTAGCTGCCTTCTTAGATATGGAGAGAGAATTCAACAATGTTAGTACCAACGCCATCAAGGAAGCCTTAACCAGTATTGGATTGGAGAGGTATATTATGCATTGGATAATATCCATGCTAAGAACCAGGATAATCCAGTCAAATCTAGGAGGCAACCACTTGACCAGACGTTTGAACAGAAGCACGTCCCAGGGTGACATCATCTCTCCGCTGCTCTAGTTAATAGTGATGGATAAAATTTTACGAAAATTGGACACCAGCGAGGTGACTTGGTTTCCCCTTATTATGAGTGACATTATTGGAGGAGCGTGGCGAAAGGTGTGCCTGTGGGATACAAGATGTGGACTCGACATAAACCCAACCAAAACGGAACTGATGCTATTCACCCCCAAGCGAACGATACCTGAATTCCACCTACCATGGCTGTAAAGTATCTAGGTATAATCCTGGATCCAAAGGTAAATTGGAGATTGAACATAGAACTGCGGGTTAAGAAGACCTGTATAGCCTTCTATGCCTGCAAGAGAACCTTTGCAAAGAAATGAGGTCTCCGTCTGAGGATGGTTTTTTTCCACCATCCTAACGTACGGCTCTATTATATGGTGGCAGGTTTTGAGCAAAAAGTACAATAGAACGAAGCTTGATAGGATTCAAAGAACCGCCTGTGCAGGTACTACCGGGGCTCTACAGTCCTGCCCGGCAGATGCTGTCAACGCACTACTGCGTCTCCCCTAGACCCCCACATTAAATACGTTGCAGCAGGCAGCGCGGTCAGACTAGGTGAGTCCGTATATAACATCCCCCGGGCTATGCCACACGCATGCTGAACTTCACGAGAAACTTTGCTGTGAAGTTTCCAACCAGGGCAGAGTGGAAGACCGGCGGCGTGTTGCAAGGCTATGACACAATATTCTTCATCGCCGGATCAAAGATGGTCTGTGGTGTCGGTGTGGAGGTTTTTACGAATACACACAGCGTATGGCCTTTCATACTTCGTCAGTGTATTCCAAGCAGTAGTACTGGCGATACTGGAAGCCTGTCGATGGCTGGGGAGTGGTCCGGGCCCCAAGCATAATATGGTCATTAAGGCCTTGTGCTCAGCGACGACATCCTCCAGGCTGGTGTGACAGTGCAGAGACGCGCTGAACAGTCTAGGCGGCACGCTCAAGATCACCCTCCTGTGGGTTCCCGGTCCGAGAAACAGAGGGGAATGAGCGAGGTTACGGTTGGGCTAGGCGGGACTCTGCTCTTGGCAATCCTTCGGCGGGTACGGTCTGTATAAGATACCCGATCACGAGAGCTCCTGTGCCAGACGCGTGGAAATGCATACAAGATTACAGTGGTCTGCATGGGGCACTGGCCCATAGGGAATCAGGCTTGTCATACCCTACAATTCGCATTGCCGAAACTGGGGAGAAGAGAGGGAAATCTTCAGGCACTTGCTTTGCGACTGCCCAACTCTAGCTAGGGTCAGACTACCGGCACTTGGTAAACCATCATTTGGGGACCTTAGAGAGATTTCTAACTGCAGGGTGGAAAAGCTGCTGCCATTCGAGAAGCAAAACTGCACTCCCTAAAAGTATTTCTCAAATCCTAACTAATATAATAAATTCTGTCCTATTTGCAGTGCATATTGCAGTGGATTGTGGTTAGCTGCTTTGCAATGTATATCAGCCATTGCCACTATTCTCGATCAACCCAACGATTGCATCCATTATCAAGAAGTACTCGAAAAAGGAAAACAATCCCTTCAAGAAAAATTGTGGAATGGAACCTACTATCGTTTCGATACATCCAAAGACAATAAAGATACGATAATGGCAGACCAATTGAGCGGACATTGGTATTTGAAAGCGTGCGGATTTGACTATGATGTAAGTTGATGACTCCTTCTAGACATAAGGAGCGGAGTGAGTATAGGATTTTGTTTGTTTTTTCTTCCAAAACTTGCAGATATTCCCCAAAGAAAATGTTAGGAGTGCATTAAAGACCATCTACAATAACAACGTGCTCGGCTTTTGTGGTGGACAACTGGGCGCCGTCAACGGTTTCATTCCAAACCCGGATCCTGAGAAGCCTGGTCATATTGATACTACGACAATCCAAAGTGAAGAGATGTGGACCGGAGTCACATATGCCCTGGCAGCGACCATGTTGCAAGAGGTGAGTGGGGTCAAAGAAATGATGAAGGCTTGGAGGGCAGATAAAACTTTCGACATTTATTGGGACTTTTGTCTGTTTTCACAGGGCATGATTGAGCAAGCATTCCAAACAGCAGGCGGCCTATATAACACCCTTTCGGAACGTATCGGTATGAATTTCGAGACACCTGAGGCTTTGTATGCTGAGAAAAAATTCCGCTCGGTTGGATATATGCGACCATTAAGTATTTGGGCTATGCAGGCAGCATGGGAACGAAGGAAGCTAATCAGAGATTAAAAACTTTCCATGTTAGATGTTATCAATCATAAAGAAAGCAGACACTTCGTATAAAAACTTCTTTTCCAAATTGTGATATCGCACATAGATGTATTAATTTTTCTACGTTTCGCATTTATTTTCTATCGCTTAGTGTTAGAGTAATTGAACAGTGCAATCAGTCGTTATAGTCTACATCAATATTTTTTTTTGCAATAGACGGATTTTCCATCGTTGTTTTTTAGGCGTTAGAAATATGAAGTATTGTAAAATGGTGCTCGTCCACTAACTGCTGCATAAAGTTAATTATTAGACGGCTCAGAGCCAGTTATGCGGTTGGACGTTTTAGGAGAACGTGAAAAGTTTTATCACAAAGAAAAGAGTCACAATCATAGTATTTTTATTGTTGCTGGTACCTCTCAAGGTTTTAACCATTCATGCATGAGATTCTAAATGTTTCCGGAAAATTATGGATGTTTCTAAGGAATAATTTGATGTAGAGAGAAAAGTTTGACACATCAATAAATTTCAAGATATTTATCGAGGATTGATCAAGTATAGAAAACTATATTCCCTGAAGACCGGTAAAACCTTTTAAAGTTCCACAATTTTCACAGATCATGTCTTCTACGTAGATTCTTAATAGTCAGTATCATTTTCCCAGGTTTGAAGTAAGTGATTCAAGAGAACTCCAGACCAAATAATCGCTTTAATAAATTTCCTAAACTCGTCCTTTTCATAACTAAACCTTTTGATAGCAACAAATATATTAGTAAAGAGTTTCCACAAATTTCAACGCGATCGTGCTCCTCATTTTCCAAAGAATTATTCTGGTCATCAATCAATAGTATTACATAAAATAAACTTTATTGCATTGTACATAATCAATTTTAACTATTTCACTAGACAATATGATGCGACATTCAATTGCGTACTCGAAAACGAGCATTTTAATCCTACTTTTAACCTGCAGACAAAAAATAGCAATTAAATGTGCAAATACGCTTTATCAGAAGTGCTTAACAGAGTCACGTATTCCTTGAGAACAATTTCTAGGTACTACACACAAACTGCTGTGAGGGAGTCGAGTGGAGTTGTTTTAGTCGGAGAAAGGACAAAGAGATATTTTTGCGATGAGAATTTATATATTTTTTCGTCAATTGCTTGAAAGTTATGAATAAATAAGAAAGAATTTGAAATTCTAGCGCTATATTTTCTTAAAAGTTACAAAACTCAATTTTTCGTATTAAAAGCATGAGTTTTCCTTTAATCGCTGATGCATGTGTAAATCTATAATATTTTTGTTAGCAATGTAGCGAAAAATACCAGAGAAATATATGTTGAATAAAATATGATAGTTGAGAACAGAATGTGTATCATTTGCATTGACATTTTTTTATTATTACCAACATCCTTTTCGCCTTGATCACTCCATTACCTCTTCAGCCTTTTTCCCGTTCACAAGCGGGGTCAGCTCGTCGCGATCGGTTTCGCTATTTGGCTCTATCAAATGCCTGATCTAGATGCAATCTCGAGGCTTTTAAATCCCCATTCAGCGTATCAAGCCACCGTTGTCTCGGTCTGGCTGTTGGTCGTTTACCATCGACTTCAATGTTTAGACCAATCTTGGCAAGTGAATTCTCGTTAGCGGGAATTGTGTGACCGTACCATCGAAGACGCCCCTCTCGCAATTTTTCCACGATCGGTGCAACCCCATAACGATCGCGGATATCCTCATTTCGGATGTGATCAAAACGTGTCACGACATCAGTACAATGCAACATCTTCGTCACCATTACCGGAAGACGCCGTTCATTGTCTTTTATAGTCAACCAACACTCAGAACTATAGAGCGGCAGGCGGACGACATTGCAGTAAATTGAGATTTGGGACGTGCGCTGATACGTCGATCACAAAGAACACCAGTTGTGGAATGCCACCTCATCCAGGTTGCGTTAATGCGTGAAGCAATTTCATTACACAGTTCGTCATTGGCGTTATGCCCCTCACATAGTGATACACAAAACCTTTTATACCTGAAGCGTCATGCTTCCGGTTTACCGACTTGTTTCTTCATTAATAACCGAATATTAGACCAGCAGTTAAATGGACCATGAATAAAGCAGGGAGCTGCATAAATCGAAGGAAAATTGATATTCTTTCTAGGCAGTGTCCCGAATTACTGATACCAAGAGATAACATGACAACATGAAGAACTTTGAAACACGTAAAAGGGCAAATTGGGAGGCCCATAGCGGTGACGTAGGATTCAGAACAGCAACTGATGCATACTCTGGGCTCCAGGCCATCTTGGATTAGAAGGCAACAAAGCAGCGTACCAACTGGCCAGAAAGGGAGCAGAAACGCTTCTACAAGGACCATAACCTTTCTGTCGAATCGGAAACGGGTTCGTAGCTATCACATTAATGAAGAGGAACGGTTGCGGGAACTATACTAGGTGAGCCTATCAGGAATGGAGCATTCCACGGTGCTTATTGGAGGATACAAAGTATCGGATGTTGATCATTTAGCAAGTCTTTCTGTCTTAAAATTTCAAAAAATCTCTCTTCTCAGTGAAAAAAAAAAGTTATAGCTTAGTTATATCCATGAATAAAAACCGGTTTCTATTCAAAGCGAAGCGCGACGAGCTAACTTTTTCTTCTCACATTGTATACACCCTGTAACCTTGTATGCTTATGGATATTAGAGAGTTCAGCAGTTACTGTGCAACATTCGTGAAGAGGCACATAGCCACATACTCGGTTTTATTGAAAATGTTATAAAAAATGCCTCAAATCGGTGGTCATTTTAAACACAGTCGAGGTAATTGCTACCAGGTAAGGATGTTGCAGAAATACCATCAAGAACTACAATTTGAAACCTTCAATGAAGAATCAATAGCATATCTGACAATAATGGACCAAATTAGTATCAAAATTAGCCCAATTGCAATGACTTCGTCGGAGAAAATCGCGCAAGCAAACGTGAGGAGCAGCGAGCAAGCAAAAGAAGGCCGAATTCTGAAGAAGACAGCTTTGGGCGATTATTGACAGAGAATGAGAACCTCAATATTCACCAGGAATAACGCATTAGAATTAAAAAAAAAATACGTTTTATACAGTAAAATTTTATTAAAAAAACATCTTTTTCTTAAAATGATGTTTCTCAAACGGATACCTAGTACAGTGAATTTAGAAGACAGTCGTTGAACTTTCTGCGCTTCACGAATCAATTCGCGTTGCGTTGAAATAGTTCCGAAACCCAACATTGTCTTTAGAAAGTCAATCACGTAAAGGTCACTGAAGAGATGTTAAAATTCCGACCCCCACGAGTTTACATACAAACCAGTCAGCAGTTTCGGAATGATGCCTTCCAGATGTGCCGAACTTGGGGAAAAACCGAATTCACCATGGCTGAAATCGATTTCGGTAAATGCGTTTTAAAAAAATTTTGATGGTTGGATCATCATTATCAACCGCCGGTATCCGGTTTAGGTTTGCCTTAATAAGGCATCTCTAAAAGCTGTCTGGTGTCCTGACCTACGCCATCGTTCCATCTCAGGCATGGTCTGCCCCGTCTTCTTTTTCTACCATAGATATTGCCCTTATAGACTTTTCGAGCTGGATCATCCTCATCCATACGGATTAAGTGACCCGCCCACCGCAACCTATTGAGCCGGATTTTCATCCACAACCAGACAGTCATGATATCGCCCATAAATTTCGTTGCTATATAGGCTACGGAATCGTCCATCCTCATGTAGGGAGCCGAAAATTTCTCGGAGGATTCTTCTCTTGAATGTGGTCAAGAGTTTGCAATTTTTCGTGCTAAGAACCCAAGTCTCTGAAGAATACATGAGGACCAGCGAGATCATAGTCTTGTACAGTAAGAGGCTTGACCCTAGGTTGAGACGTTTCGAGTGGAACAGTTTTTGTAAGCTGCAATATTCTCTGCTGGCTGCCAACAATCGTGCCTGGATTTTATCATCATAACTGTTATCGATCGTGGGTTTTGGACCCTAGATAGGAGAAGTTATCAACGGTCTTAAAGTTGTAGTCTCCTATCTTTATTTTTCCCGTTTAACCAGTGGCTTTTCGCGGCGCTTGCTCGATCCGGGGGCCGTTCTTCCCATGATGTCGATATCGTCAGCATAGGCCAGTAGTTGGGTGGACTTGAAGAGGATAGTGTCTCCCGCATTTACTTCAACATCATGGACCATTTTTTCCCCACTTTTCCCCTTGCCTTAGACCCTTGTTGATGTTGAATGGTCCCGAGAGTGATCCTGCTGCTTTTATCTGGCCTCGCACATTAGTCAGGGTCAGCCTAGTCAGTCTTATGAATTTCGTAGGGATACCGAATTCTCTAATGTTCGTGTACAGTTTTACCCTGGCCATGCTATCATAGGCGACCTTAAAGTCGATGAAAAGATGGTGCACCTGATGTCCATATTCCAACAGTTTTTCCATTGCTTGCCGAAGAGAGAAAATCTGATGCGTTACTGATTTGCCTGAAGTTAAGCCTCTTTAGTATGAGCCATGATATTCTCGGCATATGAGGCTATCCGACTTATAAATGCTACTCAGCAACGTGATACCTCTATAATTGCGGCATTGCATGACATCACCCTTTTTATGTTATGGACAGATAATGCCTGGTTGACAGTCGTCAGGACTAGATTCGCTGTCCCACACGTCTCCATATTTAACCAATCCGGCTGTAATTTCATCGACTCCTGGCGACTGGTTGGTTGGGTAGGTGGATCATGCGTTGCCATAAGTGAACAATTTCAGAAAGGGCTTACTTTGAAGACGATTTAATGAATTCCAATGAATAATTGGTTGAATTTTCAACCCCATCCCGGACGGTATTAGAAGTTTATGCAGAAGGATGCGAGAGGTCCCCATCTTTAAGCCTGATGAAAACTAGTGACAGTCATTCCACCTTAAAAACTTGTGGACCCTCAAAGGTGTATCATCATGGTGAAATTTGAATTTTCAACCACACCTCGTTAAGAAAGAAGAATAATATGCAAAAGGATGGGAAAGTTTAACTTTTTCTAACCTCTTTTAAAAATAGCGCCGGTCATCGCGCGGTGCCAAAGTGGAGTCAATACGGTAAAGTTTAATTTTGAACCGCATCCCCGCAGGCGGGAAGTAGGGTATGAAAGAAGAAGCCGGAGATCTTTTTTTCTCAAACCTCTCAAAGTTATGGGGGGGATTTGTCAGTGCCATCCGCAAAGAGGGGGGAGGGGGGGGGATGAAAAGCAGCGTGTACGTGAGGAAAAAGAGGGCCCCGTTTCTAACACACTTAAAGAATTATGCGGTCATCCCCCGTTGAAAGGTTAAAGGGACTGTATTAGCATCACTTATAAGCTTATTAGTAGGGCAATTAGGTGGATGCAAAGGGAGCCGCGTCTCCTACTTCTCTCGCACCGCCGGGACCGATCATTTTCGAAGCGTCGTAACTTTTTAGGAAGTGAACATTTAGCGGAGATAAAAAGGCGTACCCTTTTTCTTCCTCTTATAAGCAGTTTAAATTCCTTTTTCTTTGTGGGGCGGGTTTGCCAAGTCAAATTTTACCACTTTACCGCTTTTCTCAACGGGGTTTGAGAAAGAGGGCCTTCCGCTTCTCGCTTCATACTCTTCTTCAACCATGCGGGAATAGGGTTCAAGATTAAACCCTAATGTTTTAACATGAAAATGGGCAGTTATGGCTGCAATTCAATGGGATTAGAAAGGCTTCTTTTTTCTTCTACATATACTCTCAATCCTCTCTCCCTGAGGAGGTGCGGTTAAACTTTAAAAATGCATCATAATGATTTAAAAAAGAACACCTTGAGGGTGCATAGCTTTTCAAGATGGGTAAAAATCACAAATTTTCATCGGGATTGAAGAAAGGGGACCCCCTCCCCCTCCGTAAACTTCTAACCCCTTCCGAGGAGAGGTTGAAAATTGTACCTTTCCCAAATTTTTTGATAGCGTGCACATTGATCTTAGAAACTGTAATATTTGTTGTAATATTTGATACTTGCAATAAAACAGCGGGCTGGTGGTACTAAACGACATTTCCGTTCCCATCTGGTTTTTATTTGGTTGTTGCGAAAGTGGAACTTTTGGCTTTGCGGAATTAACTGGTTCTTCACGCTTTATGAAATGACATCAATTTATCTTCTTAGCTTCACATCTCAGTATATCAATCGTTTTCTCAAATTCAAAACTCCGCTTTCAATGCGAACTAAAAACGATAAGAAAGCTTCCCTCGGAACAAAAGGTCTATATAAAGGAGATTGAAGTCCCGATCCAAGGCTTGCTCTTAAGAAGCCAAAAAAAGTAGGCAAGATTGGGGCGGCATATAATAATCTACTGCTGCAAAATACGATCTGCGAATCTTCACGATAAGTATCGTAGAAGTATATGTTTGTAAGCTGCTACAAACCATCCCAATAATGACTACGTTTCTTAGCTTGCCTTTAGTCTCGAGTTTTCTCCTCGTTGTATGCCTGGGAATCACATGGCCGAGCAAGGATCAATATCATCAAAACGTAAGGGTACTTGATCAAAGGTCGATGTTTTTACATTAGGAACTAATTAGCTAACATTGACGAATGCTTCTGGCCAGGCGTACACATGCTGTAAAACTTATCAGGACCTCTCGTCAGCATCCAGCTGATAGCGTAAAGAAACTTTTTCCCATGTTTTTGGTCCATGAACTTCTTATTTTATGCAAATCATCCATTTTTCTGTTGCTTCTGAATTAAGTTTGTAATTACAACACAAACGTCGTGTCGACAATTCCAATTAATTGTAGTTTTCAACTTTCGCAGAGGGGAAGGCGCTTCTGCCCACAGTCTGCAGCTAATCACCACATTTTTGAGATTCAAAAATAAATCTGGACTAGTACAGGATGATGGCGAGTAAAGTGTTGTATTAATATTAATAACAATCGATGGCGGAACAATCCAATTGGATCAGGTCCTTGAAGTGTGTTAGATCGTCAATGTGGTCAGCATTGCGCTCGCCTGTGATTTGATTCACTCATTCACAGCTGAGTTGACTGGTATCCGCCTTCTAGTCATGATACAAACCCCACTGCCACCAGTGAGATTCGGACCGCGACCTTCCGTACGATAGCTTAGTGCTCTAACCACTGAGTATTATAGATAAAATAATGTTAAACAGTGAACGGTTGGTCCACAAAATTTCTTGAAGAATGATGAACGATGTAAGACTGTTGCAATAATGATGAATACCATCCATGGTTTCACTGAATTGCTAGTACCTCGATGCCCTCAATTTAAAAGGTACAGAAAACATTAGAATATGCGCCTCATTACACGGAATATATTTATGGATCTGGTCTGGAACTCAGCCTAATAAATCAATTATGAGAACCAAAAGAAGACAGACACTTGTGAAGCAAATATTAGTATATCAAAAATACAATGGAACAGAGATGACCAAAAAGGGGCACCAACTTCTTCAGGTCTTCAGAAGTTTCCAAGGTTACAGATAAGGGAGAACTTTTTTAGAAACTGTGCGAGGAAAAAGAAGTTGATGAGGAAGCAAATCGGAGCATCGGAAACAAGATAATGTGTGAAGGATCTATCTGTGTATTGTAGTCGAATGGCCTCATCGAGACTACCACTGGGAAAGAACACTGCACACGGAACACACATATAAAATAAAATAAAAAACTCAGTTCAAATTTTGTTCAAAATTATTTACATTCAATCATTTTCTACAAAAACTACTGCATTTTAATTTTCCTCTTAGTTTCAAGCCACTTATCCACAAACTTCTGATACTCTCGCTTACTTTTACAAACTATCACTAAAGTGGTCGGTCTACATCCGTATGATTTCAGCTCCTCTAAACGTTGCCTTGTAGTCTCCAGGCCATGCGAAAGAATACGCGGCACTTGGGCGATATCGTATCGAGTAAAGCCAGCCTCGTTGAGAAGATAATCAAGGATTTCTTTGATCTGGTCAAGTAAAAAATTCAATCCAAAGTGAAATGGTCAGATAAAGGGATAAAGAGAAATTAATTCTAGACAGGTCACCTTTGTCACACGTACTCTCGCCACAGCCGGGTGTTTTGAAACAATGGCTTTTGTTGTTTCTATATCGTATCCCAAACGCTCTGATAAATAGTCGTAGACATCATTGTCGCCAAGGATTTCTTTTTCATCGGCAGCTAGTCGAAGAGATCTGAATTCAAGGAATTTTTATTACAAGTAATTGAAAGGGTATTTTCGTGAGAAAAAAAATTGCATGGAACATGAACATGGAATAATTGAAATAACGATTATAGATAGGAAGAAAATGAAAGTGTATTGAAGACAGAAATTTCACGTAATTCAGTACAAACCGAAAATATGAAGACAGTTGTTCTTACCTCTGTAATATTGGCTCCGGACACCGTATCATCCAAGGCATTAGTTTCGTCTTATGTGCGCTTCGTGCACGCTCCAACCGTTCTCTAATCGACTGCGTATTATACCGAAATGCCCAAAGATCTCGAATTATACTATTTGGCGATATTCCGTACTCTAACATGGCATCTAAACTGGCAATTAACGTTTGTAATGGTATTTCGAGCATAAACAACCTTGGCGCGATGTATTTGCAAACCGTTTTAGGCGGCATATCTAATTTCTTTGATAAATAATAGATTCTGTTGCCTTCCGGGGTAATATCACGTTCATTTTCCATTAGACAAAGGATTTTCACTAAGCGAAAATTCGATGCGCGTAATAACGGGATGAAATCATCGATTTTCTTCGGTTTCATTTGCGATAGAGTTTCGAGCTTGGCACGGAGATTGTCTGAAAGAAAGGGAGTTTCGATTTTATAATCATTTATCTTCTCAGCTAAGTGTCACTTGGCACAAGAAACAGGATGAAATGGAAATCAACGAGAGAAGAATCCCAAATTAGGTCAGCATCGGATTTTTCAACTTAGAGTACCGTAGGTAGTCTGTAAATTTGACTTTTTTAACTAATTCATCTAATAATACCGGCCTGGTCTGATTATGGCCTCACTCGACCTCCTCCAGGATTGTGTAAGACTGGGCTAGGAGTAGGCAAGTGAACCTGGATGGGGGATGTGCCGAAGCAACAGCCCGGAAATCGTCCTCCCTGCACTAGAGAAGGTACTGCTAATAGGATATCAAGCCAAGGTGGAACAGCATACACCGGGGGCTGCGTGGCCAATGGAGAGCTTGGTCTTTAGTATGTGAACTCTGAATACATTAGTCATTTTCAGTTTCAAATAAGACCCTTACTTTGGTGCCGGGTAGCCGAGGTGAACATGCTTCCGGGACTGACTACTCGTGGGACATGGACTCATTTAAACAAAAAAAAAAAAAAAACAAAACAAAAAACCGACGATAGAGGAAGATATAGTGGTGCCAGGCACATCATCGGAGGATGAGCTACTGACAGCCAAGAGACAGTAGTCATCGAGGGCAGTAAAGTCGGTGCCAGCCATAGTACCACTGTGCTGAAACTAACCCAGAGACCTCCCGGAGCCAAGCGGCAGACTCATAAGTGGTTTGGGATCCATGTAGTGAGGAAGATTCTGTATGCTTTTCTGTGTCCGGACCTCAGTTCCAACGACCTAGTTGTGGCCACACTGGAACAGGCGGGGGCAGATAACGTGTTTATTTCCTCGACTTACATGGCTCTCGACGGACCAGCTCCACCAGCAAAACTGCAATCTTTGACGACCACCATAGCAGTAGAAGAAGCCCAACCTGTTGATAGGCTGCGACGCCAACGCAAGGCATACACTTTGGGGCAGCTCGGAAATCAATGAAAGAAGTGACTCATTCTCTGGTTTTAATACAAATACAAATCTACCTCTGTGTAACAGGGGCAATACCAACTTTCCATTTTCCTAGCTCGGAGAACTATGACGGTTGAAAGGGTGTTTTTGATATCACCTTACAAACCAACAATGGCATCCTAAGGGTGGAGAATTTTAGAGGTTCTGGTCAGAGATCCTTCTCAGATCATACATAGTTGGATACTTTTTAGTCTAGATCTCATCGTCTCCAAACCTTCCAGAAACCCCAGAAGGATCGACAAGAAGAACTTCGATCAAGTTATCAAGAACAAGCTCTCCGGTACGTAAATTGGTAAGATTGGCACGATAACGGAACTGGAGTTAAAAGTTGGGGCTCTGGAAAAGGTATTTGATACCGCCTTTAAATGATCGTGTCCAACAAGACGACACTGCCACCGTGGTGGAATGAAGATGTGTCCAGCCTCAGGAAGCTTACCAGGGAAATCTTAAACACCTTCTAGAGGCATAAAGATTGGCATCCATACAAAAACTATCTGAAGAAGTATAAGTTAGCCAACAAAACTGACAAGGCGGCCCTGGTTGGACTATTATCCGAACATTGAAAGCACCAACCAATCCGCGAGGCTCAGTAAGAATCTGTCTAAGGAACATAGGATCCCATCCTTCTTAAAAACTCAGAAGGCTCTTGAACGGAATCTTCTAGTGAAACCTTGGAGTTGTTGGTGCACACATCCTTCCCCACCAGCGGGGAGGATTGTGAGTCACAGCCGTGTTTGGACGGTATGCGGCCGCGCCGGCCGTGTGAGACTGTGGTAATTACCGAGTATAAGATTGGCCGGGCTATAAAAAGTTTCTTTGCATATAAATCTCCGGCGTCAGATTGTCTAATGCCACTCATGTTACAGAAGCAGCAGGAAAGGGTTTTGATGTGGCTTGTCGAGATTTACCGGAGCTGTATATCTTTTCGATGCATGCAACAGTTTTGGAGACACGTACGGGTGATTTTCATACCAAAACCGAGCAAGAGCAAGTATAAGTCTACGGAGGACTTTCAACCAATTAGCTTCAACTCTTTCAACTGTTCGTGTTTCTAGGTCCCAGCACGGCCACTTCAAAGGAAAATCCACAGAAACCGCTCTACACAAGATAATTGGCACAGTTGAGCGATCACTGCAGTACAAGGAGTATACTCTAGCTGCCTTCCTGGATATAGAGGGAGCATTCAACAACCTTAGTACCAACGCCATCAAGAGAGCTTTGACCATTATTGGATTAGAGGGGTATTTTGCACATTGGATAATACCATGATCAGAGCTGTGAACAGAGGCACGCCCCAGGGTGGCGCCATCTCTCCGGTGCTCTGGTTAGTAGTGATGAACGAAATTTTGCGAATATTGGACAGAAGCTTGGTGAAGGGAGTGGCGTATGCCGACGATTTGGTGGATGTTTCCCTTCATTATGAGTGACATCATGGAAGGAGCGTTGAGAATGTGGTACCTGCGGGCCGCGAGATGCGAACCAAAAAAACATGGAACTAATGCCATCCACCACCAAGCCAAGAGTACCTGAATTCCACCCCCTGCAGCTGAATGAACAAAGATTAATTTTATCCTCCAATGTACCTCCTCCCCTTAGACCACCACATTGAATACGTTGTAGAGTGCAGTGCTATCCGACTACGTGAGTCCGGGTGCTGGACAGTGAAGCCCTACGACCATAGTAACATCCTAGACGAGTATCTCTGAAAATCTCGGCATTCCCCAAGGACAACGCCACACGAAAGCTAAACTTCATGAGAAACTTTGCTGTGGACTTTCCATGTCTGACTAAAAATTTGAAAATAATCGTCAAACAGAGAAGGAGATAGTACGAAATGGTATTCGAAAAAGATAAGATAAGAAATAGTTTGGATTTGTTATTTTTTTCTGTCAGGTTAATTTAGGAAATGGAAATATCTTCTTGGCTTATCTTGATATGGGGGACGGGAAACAGAGGAGAAGGATAGGAACATGGGAGCGTTTCCACCGGACATTTCATTCTAGATTTCACTTCGTTGTCGGCTTTTCTATGGTTGTGTCTAGCAATTGTTCAACGAGAACAAATTGAGATATATGGATGAGGCTGACAGAAGGCTTTTCTAACGGAGACCATCTGGTCGTCGAGTATAACCAAGCAGCAGTTCAAAATCAGGCCTGCTTATATGACGAAGGTCGATAGATCACCACGGTACCAGAGAAATCTAGGAAGGGCAACTTTTCACTGTTGTATATGGTTGCGGTTGTCCCCTAAATAAGGCCTATGCGCCATCACTGCCTGTTTTCCGAAATGTACTTTGATTCCTTTCACAACTCCCGAAAAAGCTTACACTCGTCCTAAAATTATCTGCACTACTTGTTTGTGGGGTGGACCATTCGTAGGCCACTTTATTGCTCCATTGCTTCATTCCTCCGCCTTCTAATTAAGACATATATCGACACCTGAATATAAAAAAAATTGGTAAACGCGTTCAATGTTCTGCATGATTGTAAATTGCTCTGAGTTTTTACGTAGATAAATCTGATAATAACTAGTTATTTCTCCGGAATGTTCCTCCTGCATAAAGTAGCACAAATACACTCCCTGTTTACGCTTTCCAAGCCTTATTCAAAATCAATAAAGAGCAGATAAGAGGGACGGTTTGAACAACCCTCAGTACTCTAAAATGTGGTCAATATAGGAAGATCCAGAGCAAAAACCAGTCTGTTCTCACTCGATCAAGCGAGTTGCTTCTCGATGCGTTCCCGGATGATGTGTTGCAAAGCTATAATACAATATTCTTCACCGACGGATCAAAGATGATCTGTAGAGTCCGTGCGGGAGTTTTCACGGAAAGACACATCGCAGCCAAGTCATACCATCTCTCGAGATGCGCCAGTGTATTCCAAGCGGTACAGTACTGGCGGTACTGGAAGCAAGATCCGACCCCAAGCATAACATAGCTATTCTAACCGACAGCCAAACGGTCATTAAGGCCTTGTACTCAGCGGTGACCTATTCCACGCTGGTGGGGAGCGCAAAAACGCGATGAACAATCCGGGTGGCACGCTCAAGGTCACCCTCCTCTGGGTTCCCGGTAATAGGAATATGGCCAGACGGAACTCTGCTCTTGGCAGTCCTTCGACGAGTACAGGTTGTGTCCCGCTGGTGACTATAAAAGGTAGAATCTACTCGCCCTACTACAGCCGCAGATCTTAGATGACGAAGGCTCGACCCCTGTGCCAATCACGAGAGCTCCTGCACCAGACATGTGCAAATGCATACAAGATTACGGCGGTCTGCAGGGGACACTAGCCTATAGGGGACCATGCCGTCAGACTCGGCATATTCCACAATTCGCATTACGGGAGCTACAGAGTAAAGGGGGAAACTCTCAGGTACTTCTTTGGCTAGAGTCAGGCTACGTTCATTAGGTAAACCATTCTTTGAGGACCTCAGAGAGATCTTTAGCTGCAGGATGGGAGAGCTGCTTTCCTTCGTGAATTCTACGGCCTCTGAAAATCTGAGCCGGCTAGACTTTACCTCCTTATTCTCATCAAAACTTGGTTCCTCAGAGCGGCCACTAATACCAACCCTACTTCGTCTAATAATCGTCCATCTGTTGGTTACTAAATTTGTTCATTGTTAGAAGTTTTTCTGAAAATAAAATTGTAATGGGCTACCATAGTTATTCTTTGAGTCGAGGACTTTTTTACTTTCCAAAAAACTCTGAAATGGGACACCTCAGATGTTACTTCTGCTAAGGGGAATAGCGTATAGCTGCCCCACCTTACGTTGCTAGTGAAAATAACTATAATAGTTCAGTCTTCTTAGCGTTCATATATTACGCCCGCAAACTTCCCGGTAATTATTACAGCTAGATCGTCCGCAAATGTTTATCAAAAAACCTTTATGTTCTCTAGGAGCCCTAGCACGATGTCCATATTATGGAGTGCTGTCTCCGTGGATTTGCCTTTCTGGTAGGCGTGTTGCCTATAGTGAAGTAGCCACTAAGAAAGGCAGTTAATTGGAATATAAATGTGTGCTAGGCATGTCCGAATATGCAGTTGACACAGGGCAATCATTTCCTTTATTATTAGAGCAGGAATGATGCCATCTGGATCAGTAGACTTGTAACTATGGAAAGAATTAAATGCTAATTTTGTTCGCTCCAGTAATAGTACTTTGCATGCCAGATTTCAGTCTCTCGGTTGAGGGATATATGCAACTGTCGGCCCCGGGATGGGATTTTGTATGCTGCATGGGAAGTGCACTTCACACAAATGGTTTACTGTTTCTTCGTCCCTTTCTGTATGTCTGTCGCTCTGTAAAAGTAGATAACCAAGCTTCTGGCTAAGTTCTTTGAAATTTTTCGCTTCAACGGTTGCCTCAAGAAAGTTAGTCTCTTTACCAAGGGGTCTGCATGATGATCGCTTAGCTGGCCTTATGCTCTTCTTAGGAGCTTTCTGTGCCTCTTTATACCGATTCTAGCCACCGGCTTAATCAGACTTTAGAGCAGGATTGAAGAGTACTCTTGTGGTGTAACCCCTTTCCATACCAGCTTCATTCCTTGAATTCCATCCCGTAGTTAACCACTGATTTCAACACAAGCTAACGTAGTAGCGCTCTCATGAACACTAGACTACGTGAAAGCACAGGCCAGAAGCTGAAGCAAATTCAGAGGGTACCCTCATCATCAGGGAGGGAACAGGGAGACCTCTTCCTAATCCACCACTTACTGATTCTCGAATTGTTATGCCTTTGACGTAGTACATACTAAAGTGGGTAAATCTCAAAATGTAGAACGTTTATTAGCACTAACTTATTGGTATCATGCAATAATACTTTCACAACTTACACGATGGTATAGCCAATATCCAGGGAAACTCCGATACCGTTGGGGATTCAATCTTGAACGTTTTTATTATCTCAACCACTTTACTGAAATTCGCTTTGTTGATAAATCGAAGTTTCGGCTCCTTCGCGAATATCTTCTCGCCCGCCTCCTTGCTAATGAACAACTCATCATGGAGCAGTTGCAGGGCTGCCTGGCGATTAAGCCGTTTGTTATCGAGTTTGCAAGGATCATCGTGGATGAACGGAATCGTACTAGTCAAATCGTCCGCATCTGTGAGGGTTGAAAGAGTTTGGATTTCTGGGATCTTCTGCTCTGTTCTGTCGAAGACAAGGCATTTCGGTGAAGTGGCAAGGAAACGCCCCCACGCACTAGATCTACAGGATAACGTGGGATACTGGTGCACTAATTGTAACCGTGAAATCTCCCGCGATATTTGCTTCAAAGCTGTTCGAAGCATTTCGGCGCACCAAGGCAAATAATTGACAGAACTTCGAGCGAGGTTAGACCAACATCAGCTGGTCGATGGCTCCGCCTGTCAAATGCATGGAAAGTTGGTAAACAGGAGGAGCCGCTGTCATGCTGAGTGAGAGCCCGCCCATAGTGCACATTTAAATAACTGTAAGGCGCTTTCTGTGAAATATTTGAATAAATAAAGTGTGATTAGAAAAAGTTGACGATTTAACATTGTATTTTCCTTTCTTTTGTCTTCTTTCATATTATATTGAACAAAAAACAAACGAATTGGACTGGACTTTAGGAGGCACAGTGCACGTATATCGGGACATTGGAGAGGACGAAAGTACAAAGGATTTGCATTTAATTCGCATTTAATAATAACTATCCGTTATTATAACTGAAATACAGGTAAGAAATCAAGATATATTAATCATTTACTGTCCACGCGAAGGAATTATCGTGTATATGTAGGTTGGGGAGATTACTCTAGACGGGATATTGCTAAATAGAAAGGACATTTTTCTAGGAAATCGCACTTTCTCACATGTTTTTTGGTCTTTTAGTCAATCTACTGTTATTTAGCTAACTAATTTCTAACTGATTCCAGTTGCTTTTGAGGTCAAATTTAATATTAATTTTGAAATTCGACGTGGAAGCCCGGGATCTGGTTCCTCGATGGCCAAATAACTTTGAATACGATGAAAAAGGGGAAGTAGGAGAAGACTTGGAATGGTATAAATAATACAGTGTTGTTGTTAATAAAATCCTCACTCGTAACCTCTCATTTTTAGGTTTGAATTTGATTTGACTTCTGATGGAAGCGCGGATGGACAGACCTACATCTGCTGTCCGCGGAAGTGAAGACGGAAGGGGGCGACTCCACTTTCACATCGGGGCGATGATTGCCTTACAAATAAGCTAATTAATGATACGATGACAACCCTTTACGGTTCATCGTAACTTTTTAAAGGATAATGACTTTCTTCCTCCTTCCGCCTCAACCTCACGAGGTAGAGCTACCAAATCAAACTTATAATGTAATATCCCTGAAATTTGCCCAGAAATATCTAATATCTTTAAGATTAGCACTAACGCTACTTACGTATTTGTACAACAGAAGAATGTTGTAAACTACGATTTGAATATCTCTCTCTCTCTTGCTCTTCTCGGTCGAGTAACTGCATCCTTCGGGCTGGAACTTTTATTGGCCACTGGATCCTTTCGTCTGTTTCCAGTTTTTCTAGGTAGTTCTCTATCTTCCACCTTGCCTTTGAACTGGCGCTTGAGAATTCTTCTGCCGTCCGTCCATGGCCCTTCGAATCTTAATATGGATAGCAGCTTCTGCTTCAACTCGCTGTGTGTTCGCCATCCTCCGTTTCCCCTCATTGGCCCTCATGCTATCCTGAGGAAACGACATTATTGAGCACTATTTTTTTGCTCTCCGTCATATTTTTATATTTTAGAATTGGCAGTATTGTAAGCTGGGGCTTAAGAACACACTCAAAGTCTTCTCTGCTTGTCGTAAGAGGCGACTAAAATGGATAGAAGTCCCTTTTAGTCGGTCGCTGTAGGCTAGCAAGCCGCAAATTTCGAAACATTATTGCTACCAAAACGTCATCAACGCCTCGGATAGAGAGTGACTTCATTCCGAAGAACTTTGGCTATCAAAAACAGACTATGATTGGTTTCTGGAATGTGAGCTCCCTCCTCAGTAACGGTGCTCAGAATGCTCGATTTCTCCAACTTGAGTGGGGAAAAAAAATATAAGGCGAAGACTGCTTTACGGTTTTTTACCAGAGCAGAGGCAAATCGTCAGACGTTGCCTCACCTCTGCCCTGGCAGCAGTGTGACCGAAGCGGCTCGCAGATGTTAATTGCTCCTTTATATATTTGCAGAACACAAGATGACCACGAATTCTATTGAGCGTAAATCCGCCCGTACTTTGCACCAAATCTTGGCCAGAGCTAAACATATTTTTTTGAGGATTGCGGGGTCCTAAGTCCGCATCCACTTGAGGACGGACCGGACCAAATTGGGGCTCTGGTAAGAAACCGTAAAGTCGTCTTATATTTGTTTAAAGTTTGGACTCTAAGCTCTAAACGAGGGGTCCTTGGACCAAAAAAAGAGGGAGTAAGTTGCTCCTCATTTGGTGGATGCGGACTTAGGACCCCGCAATCCTCAAAAAAAAAAGTTGAGTGGGGATTCCAGCGATACACTAGACATTCTGTGCCTAAGCGAAGTAAGATGGTAGCACTCTGGAGAGTACTCTTCTTCCCCTTGCCACACTTAAGGCAATGCGCTTTTGTACTCTGAAAAGCCAAGTGACAGCAGCCGTGAAACTGGCTTTGGGTTGCTTCTCACGACTATTGTAAGGCGCCCGTTTCTGACGAACTTCTAACTGTAAAATTCCGGCCCAGGTTAAGGAGCACCACAATTATACAATACTACGCACCAATGGAGACTTCCTTTGTGG
Organism: Hermetia illucens; assembly: GCF_905115235.1. NCBI lineage: Eukaryota > Metazoa > Arthropoda > Insecta > Diptera > Stratiomyidae > Hermetia > Hermetia illucens. The sequence continues at coordinate 173,106,523 of NC_051851.1, forward strand.
AATGCAGAATGATGCTTTCGTCCAACAGTTCAATGCAATTCAGGGGTTATCGTGATGGGTCACCTGAATGCTAAGGTGGGATCAAACCATACCTTGTTCTGACATGTGATGGGGAAACACGATATTGGCAACCGCAACGATGGTGATGGGAAGTCCATGGATTTCTGCAACTTACACCCCCTCGTCATTGGCGGTACATTGGTCAGTTGGGTCTCAACTTACCGACTTACCGAGTAATTAGATCGACACTTCGCGATCAACAATAGATTTAGGAGTTGTCTCCTGGTAACAAGAGAGGCACTAACATCGGCCTCGAAAGGGATCACCATCTGACGGTCGCTTAAGTTCGCTTGCGTGTTGCTCGCAAGGTTGGGGAGCTGCGACCCCCCTAAGTTCAACATTGACCGCTCGTATGACCCAGTTGTCCCTCGGCAGTGGAAGAGCTATCTTCCTAATCGGACGGCAGGAGTAACCCGTCTGAGAATATCGATGAGCATTGAGCTGCCCTAAAAATGCGCTTTTCTCGAGTGCTACAGAGGTCATCGGCCAAGTTCCGAAGAAAGTCATAAGATCTGGCTGACTGTGAAATCGTGGAAGCTTATCGATGAGCGGAAAGGTTGAAGTCTCTATTGACTGCTGCGAGTGATAGCGGACTTGACGCCCTCAAATTCCAATATCGAATGAAATCCCCAGAAGTGCAGCGTAACGACCGCTGTGACAAGAGAAAATTTGCTACTGCGCTGGTCAGGGAAAGGAAAGATGCCCCAGATCTTAACCGTATTACATCCGGTGATAACACCGGAGGAGGAAGAACTGGCTGGATGAAATGGCTAATCACCGTAAGATGCGAATACGAACTGTTCCTCCAAGCAGAAGAGATATCATTTCGGCCATCATTGCACTCAATGTGTCCGGATGGTTCAAGTGGCTGCGCTAGGCTGTCGTACGGAAGGTCGCGGTTCAAATCTCACTGGTGGCAGAATAATTTGTTATCGTGACTGGATGTATGAGTGAAATCAGGGTAATAATTTCGGGTGAGAGCAATGCTGACTACATTGCCTGTACTGTAGTGTACCGTTACGGTCTTGAATGATGTGCTCTAACACACTTGAAGGCCCTGATCCAATATGGATTGTTGCGCCAACGATTATTATTATTAATGTACCCAAACGGAGTAAAGCTGTTGGGTTTGATGGTCTCTCAACTGCACCTGCAGTTACAGGATCTGTTGCTTCCACACGTACAGAAATCTTGGGAATCCGAGTTCTTTCCCAGATAGTGGAAAAAAGGGATGATCGGCAACAGAGACATCTCGAAAGCTTGATCGACAGAGAGTAGGCTGATTTCCGCTCCGGATTCTCCTGCATTGAACACATCAACACCCTACGGATCATTTTGGAACAATTACAATTTGGAAAAATTACGGAAATTACCAGCTCTTCATTGATTTCGAGAAACCTTTCGACAGCGTGAACAGGGAGTGTATTTGGAGTGCTGGAGGGCATTCCAGAGAAACTAGTAGCTATTATCAGAGCGACAAATGATAGCATTCAGTGCAAAGTGTCACGTGCTGCACCGAGGAGAAATCTTGGACGGTTTTGAGGTCCAAAGCGAAGTTCGCTAAGGTCGCATCCTGTCACGGATTTGATTTCTTCTCGTTATCGGTTACGTTTTTTATGCTTTCTTATCCGGAGGACGTGGAGCAATTCAATGGACGGTGACGTCTTTCCTCAAACACGTTGACTACGCTGATGACATCTGCTTGCTCTCTAACCGGGTCATGGACCTTGGCCAAATGGCTCTGGATTTGGAAGGAGAGGCAAGTAGAGTTGGACTGAAGGTAGATACCAACAAAAGCACAAGTGGCCCATCGTATTCTCCCTATCCGCATTAATCGGTAGATCATCGAAGGTGTCGACGCATTTGTATCTCTAGGAAGCGTGATTTCTGCCGACGGAAGTACCGAACTGACGCATTAACAGCGCTAGATCCGGTTTCGTTGCCTTGTGTAAAATCTGGAAATGTAGGTATCTCAGCACTAAGATCAAGTTGGGACTGCTCTGCGCTAATGTTCTTTCCGTCTTGGTATATACGAGTACCACATGGAAAGTGAACTCCACTATTACTCAAAAGCTCCAAGCCTTCGTCAATATTTGTCTGCGTCGTATCACCGCTGATACGACTGGTCTGACACTGTCCTAAACGAAAAACTTGTTCGGCGCACAGGCCAGACACTCGTACGCGATGTGATCAGAAGACGGAAGTGGCAGTGGATAGGTCACACATTAAGGCGGGTCCACAATTGGATTGCGGGCGGGAATCCAATCTCCCAAAATTGCCGACGAGTGATTTGCCACAAGGTCCCTTGGCGTAGAACAGTAGAGAACGAGTGCGATCGTCTTGGGAAGTCGTGGGGGGAGCTGAAGGGCATTTCATGTAATCGCGAGCGATGGCGCGTGGGTATGATTGATGCGCTATACCCCACCAAGGGGTGAAGGGCAATCACATATTTTTTTCATAGGGTCTGTTTTGCAAGAACTTATAATGAAATCTCCCATTTTTATTATGACCGCACGATAGTTGAGGGGGTAGAGCTTCCCCTCCGAATCTCACTAATCTAGGTTCGAATCCCAATCGTCATTGGTTTGTCTTGTGCTGCTGTGAGCTTATCAGTTGCACAGCATTAAGTGCGGTGATAGTGAAGCACAGTCTGACCGTGTGAATGCCCTAAACTCCACCAAGGACTGAACAGGAAACACTATTATTAGTGCTACAAATCGTATTTATCTGTTTCAACCTTTTTATCAGATTCATTCCTCACTTATATCAATTTCACTGGATGCGATAGTTTTTATAATTTTAGTTTTACCTCTAAATAATCAAAACATCATAATTTTAAGCTTTCACTTTTATTTCCCACATTAAACAGGTTTCTCGAAGCTTACATCATGGTTCCTTGGACAGTAAGTTCCCGGCAATGTAATGTATGCAAAATAGAAACAGCTTTACGGAAAAATGACTTACACTTATGCTCCGGATGTCGCCTAGTACGCTACTGTGGCTCACAACACCAAAGATTGGACTGGGAAATTCATAAACCTTTTTGCGTAGCAGTGAAGCAGATAATTAAGGAGCGAAAAGTCTCGCATATTCTGGAACTCCAAGGACCTATAACATCATGGACTCAATTTGACAGAGCTGTTACGCTAGCAAAATTTGTACTAATTTCAATTCTAGGGCGGGAGTTGGAGAGACATGAAGTTGAATTCCTTTCATTCCCTATCCACTGCGAAATTTGCTTCACACGGGGCGATAAGAACTTTATTAGCTGCAGCAAATGCAACGCAGTATCCTATTGCAATGAGGAACACCAGAAACAAGACCAGGATAACCACTCAAAATGGTGCAATTATTTGTATGTGTATTATAACTTCTATGAAGTTGAAAATTGCACTATAGACTTAGATTTTGAAGAAGCTCCGATTTTCGACTCTGAAAGTGTCCCTGACGATTTATTCACTTTGATTGAAACAACCGCTAAGCTAGGCAAGGACCAGACAATTTCGAGATTCCCTAAAACATTAGTCGAGTATCAAAGCTATGCAGCAGTTTGCACGTTTTCGTGCGTCGCGACCATTCTAGATGGGATTTTTATGTCGAATCTTATCATAGATGACAATGATGTTCTGACCATTTATATAATCGGAGCCCTCAATGAGGACCAATTTTTACAATTGCCTCACTGTGCATTCCTCTCATCACAACTGCCAACCATAAAGACGTTCAATTTTTATCTTATTGGTCCAGAAGTGGACACCTCAGAACCCATAACATTTTCAGTCAGGACACACAAAAGGGATAACAAGATTAATATCAATTTCTGTGGAGAAACTTTTGAAAATTTCGCACAAAATATCCATTCTTCGGCTGAGTTGGAGAAAATGCCGCATATGATAGTTGCCTTCAACTGTGGATTTTATGAAAATGCCGGAAAACCAACGGATACATGGAAACCTGGAATAAAGGCTTTTTTTCAATTTGATAGGATACCGATTTTGTTTACGTCATACACTTTGTTGGAGTCTCGTTTGGATTTACGTGAATTTAGTGTTTGCGCGAATGAATTGGGCAGGAAGTATAAAATTATTGTAAATACTGAGGAAAGCTTTTACAGGGATTATAGACCATTTAGAAATATGGAACTCATTGATCGAGACGATTTGGTGTACTTCCAAAACGGCTATATGCAGCTTGTGATTATTGAAAGTAAAGGATGACTCCTTCGGGCCGAAGAAATTTTTTAAAATGTCGAAGAATGTTTTGTTATTTATTCTACAATATGTCGACCAGTCAAAATATTGTTTTGTTTGATATAAAATTGTTATTTTAACGTATTTGTATTTACATTTTTTATATATAAAACTTTATAGAAAGCACAAATGTACACTTGATTCCGATACGAACATCATTTGTTTTTCATTGACCAATACAATAATTTTTCCGAGTTTAATTTCTAAAATCTAAATGGAATGTAACTCTGAAAATTTATTATTTAGACTCGCCAAACTGTTTCTGACTTGCAGCAGAAAAATCATGCAATCGTCACAGTCGCGTAGTTATCAGCAGCCCAGAATGTAATTCGGTTCCTCACGAGTGTTCCGACAAAGGTAACTTTCCCCTTTACATTGTCTGGAGCTGTCCATTTGAAGCTGACTTCATTGATTCCTTGTCCCTTAATCTTTCTATGACTTGCGGTATCCTAAGGTTTAAAATGTAGACATGTTCATCAATTCATAATAATAATTGTTATGCCAGAAGTACTTACCCCCTCATTCAAGCATGTCCTCAATTGAGCATATTCTGATGTGGGCTCTATGTTAAATTGTCCAACAGGGATTTCATCTAGTCGCGCTTGAATCATGAAACCTTTGAATAGGATGTCCTCGGTTTGACCTTTTAATACAACGTCGATAGTCTCCTTGGGCTTTATTTCCGTACTTGATAAGGTTATTTTATAAGGAGTCGATGAGGTCTGTTCGGGTGCAAAGTGGTTGGGCAGCAAGGTTTTGCATGTTTGTTCATCATTTGAAGCTCCTTCACTAAATGACCAAACGGGTGATGCTAGAACCGATAGGACGACGATGCAGATGTGGAAATACATTCTAAAAAAAAGAAAGAGAATGTTAAGAAGATACCTTAGTAGGGGTTATGCATATCTCTATATACGATGAAATGAAAACTGGTCTCAACGAACTTTATAAGGCAAGCCACCATTCTCCGGGCAAAATTTTCCGGTGATAGCACTTCACCTAGAGATTCCTCTAGCTTCCTCCTTTCTTCCACAAACCTAGGACATTGGAAGAATTCGTGCGCTGGGTCCTGTGGGACCCTGGAGGGACTCTTCCATGGCCGATGAGAAACTGGGTGAGATTATAATTGATCTCCCCATGCTTTCCCTCCAGTCACTCCCCAATGGAAGGGATCAACCTGTAAGTCCAACGACCCTTTTCTGACTGGTCCCATCGATGTTGCCATCTGTTTATGGATCTCGGCCTTTCGTTTTTCTTCACCTGCGATAACGGAGAGATGGACCTGGTGTTATAAATGTTCATCATCTCGGTTGCCAGGATGTCAATCGGCATCATTCCCGAGGCTGTTCTTCTATAGACCGTACTCAGTTTATGTTCATTGCCTAAAACATGTAGCGCTTTTTCCCAAACTGGGACTGCATACAACAAGATAGAACTCAACACTCTGGCTGTGAGCAGCCTGGAAGTATGCCGCGGTCCTCCTACGTTCGGCATCATCCTTGTGAGAGCCATACTCGTGCTTAAAATTGAGTTTTCCGTCTATCATCACCCCCAAGTATTTGATGGCCGGCTTGGATGTGATGATACGATTTCCGATTCCAATGCAGGCGCAATTTCTCTTGCGGCGCTTAGTGATGAGGACCGCTTCCGTCTTTTCCTCCGCGAATGCCAGTCCAACACTCCCTAACCAAACCTTAACAACACTGATTGCTTCGCTTGAGTACAACTCAGCGTCCCCGAGATGCTTTGCGATCACAACCAGTGCTATATAGTCGGCGTAACCCACGATCGTGGCCTCCTCCGGAACCGAAAGGTTAAGTACATCATTATACTTGTTGTTCTACAGTAGCGGGCCCAGTATAGAGACCTTTGGGACATCAGCGGAGACAATGTGGAGTACATTGTACATTGTACATTGGGTCCATCATCGGTATTATAGCAGACCGTCCGCTCTTGCAAGTAGCTATCGATAATAGCAGCGAGGTAGGTGGGAACCCCAATCGTCACCAGAGACTTTCGTATAAAGTTCCAATTGGCCGAGTTGAATGCATTCCTGACATCCAGGGTGACCACCACACAATATTTACTGGTACAACCCCTTCCGTGAATTGCATTTTCGGCCAAGTCAGTAGCGGCATCAATGGTTGATCTGGCTTTACGGAACCCATACTGTCTAACTGAAAGGCCCCCTTGGGTCTCGACAACTGGGAGTAATATATTATGAATTTCCTGCTCCAACATTTTCTTCATAGTGTCTAGACGACATATGGGTCTATAGGAGGACGATACCCCTGGAGGTTTGCTAGCCTTAGGTAGCAGCATCAGCTTCTGCCGCTTCCAAGGTGCAGGAAAGATACCCTCGGACATACACGTTTCGAACAGCTCCGTGAACATATTCGGTCTACATTTGGCGGTAAATTTGAAGGGCCTTATTCAGTATGCCGTTCAGATCCGTGGCTTTGCTGTCGCCTATTCGACTGCAGATCTCCAGCAGCTCGTCCCTGGAATCGGCGTCACATTCGGGGAGCGCTGGAAGGTGTTAGTACCACGCCCCCCCCCTAGCTGGGCAAAAAAAACCCCGGATTATTTTCAAAAAGAGCATAGAGCACGTGATCTGCGGAAATGATTGGCCTCTTGGGTCCTGTCACGATTTTATAGGCGCTACCCCACGGATTTATGTCTGCTTTCGAACAAAGCTCCTTAAAGCATTCCCTCTTACTCCGCTGGATGGCAAGCTTGAGATTCTTGCGGGGTTTCCCTATAAGCATGCTCCTTTTACCCTTGATCGATCCTACCTATTGCTCTCTGAGCTGTTCGTCTGGCTCTGTGGCTAATCGATCGAAGGCTGGCAAGTTCACTATTCCATCAATAATTGGATCTTCTAGTGGGCAATGAGCATCTCCTAGGCATCGACGCGTCATATGTTTTAGAGATGCTTTGTGTGACATAGAGAGCTCTATCCATGGAGGTGCCTGCTTTGCTGGGCAAGTCTAACTACACCTCCATGAATGTTTGCTCATCCATTGCCTTTGCAGACATCTTGGTGTTCTTTTGGATTTTGGCTTCCGGGGTGCTGGTTTCCTGCCTTGTGACTTCGTCCTTAGTTCAAGGATGATTGCCTGGTAATCGCTGTACGTGAAGTCCTCGCTAATTTGCCAGGACATGTCACGTGTCACCGCAGGGCTGACAATTGAACCAAATCCCCCTTTCCAAGTCTTTACCTCACTTTCGTTGACCAGAACTACATCCAACTGGGCGAATGCTTCTAATAAGCACCGCACCCTTGCGTTAGTCTCTTTGCTGCCCCACACGATGGCCCACGCATTTAAGTCACTGACTATAGCCTTTGGATCTCGTACCTTTGCGTCGTGAACAAAATAATTTAACTGGTCTTCAAACTCAGGCAGTGTGAGGTTCGGTGGGGCGTAGCAGCTGTATACGAATATACCGCTCATTTTTGCCCACACAAAGTCACTAGCCGCCCGACCCATGCTATATTGAATGGCTTGACGACTGCACGCCCATATCGCCGCTCCACCAGTCGAATCTGTGACCCATACACTACCGTCGAGATTTCTGTACGGTTCACTAATGATAGCAATCTCCATCGCGTACTCGTAAAAAAATCTTGTGATATCTGAGGTTAATTTGTATTAACCTAATTTTTTCGCTGAATTTACCACTTCCGGCAATATGCCGGTTATCCCTTCCCTTCTTTCCTTCGCACAAAATGCATTTGGGGTCTCTATTGCACTCCTCAGATCTGTTCCCTTAGTCGGCAAACAACCCATCCAATCCGAACCTTCCCTACGGTCAACAACTTCTACGTTGACTCTACTGGCAGTCGCATTGTGACCGTTCGAGTACAGCCCACGATAGATTCTTCGCTGAATTCCTTCAACATGAATTGTTGCTTGAAGGCAGTGCAGAACTTTTCTCTGGATGTTAGCCAATTGAGATCGTTGAACTGTATATAGATCTCATGTTTTTGGGAACGAACCGCGACATTCTCCCCAAGTGAGTTTATAATTTGGTTACGGAAGTTGTCAGTTTTTCCCACGCTGGATTTTTTTAGTTCAAACATGTGATCCCATTTCTCGGTCCTCTGGATTTTACTGACATTTCTGCCTAGGTCTTTTAGGTTGGGGTCAGATTTCATCTTTTTCAGTATCCCCGCATACGTTAGATCTCCTTTGCTGGATATTATAATTGCCTCCGAGCGAATTCGCACCTTTGGTTTCTTATTCCTTTTTTTGTTCACGATCTTAGTCCAACCAGCGTTGTTATTTTCCTTCGGTTTCGCTTCGCTGTTCGAAATTCCTGCCTTGGCCTTGGGCCCTTCTGAACTTTTGGCTTCATTTGTTGGGCTGGTCAAGACGCCCTTTTTCCTTTTTGGTGCCTGTTGATTCTCCAAAGCTTCCCCCTTGATCGAACGTCGATGACCTTATGCTTTGGTGTCACTTGGGTCGTCTGTGACACTGTTGGGGCTCGGATGTGCGGCTTTTCCTTCGGCTTTCTTTCTTCTTCCTGCAGCCTATTGTAAAGCACCCTGATAGCTCTCACCATGTTCTTAATGGCGTGGTACACGTTGTGCTTGTCCTTGATGAATTCGGACAGCTCAACTATTTTAGTCCCAAGCTGGATAAAAGATAGTCCTTCTGGATCAGAGCTCTGTTCTCGTTGAGTCTTGGCCAGATTACTCCTTTTAGCGACTCCTTCACCTTTTTCGATTGCTAGATGAGCTTCATCTTTTGCCTGCTTTGATATGGATTGGATCTATTTGCTAATGCGGGAGTACCTCTTGATCAGGTCCGATGGGTATCGAAATCGCCTTTTTTGGCCAGCTATCTCCTTTTAGTCCATCATTTGCAATTGGTGTTCTTGGCAGAGTTATGCTTCGTTTGAACACCTCCTTCTCCAAATCTAAAACACTTGTAGCATTAGATGCCACGGTGGCCAAAATGTCCACTACCGAGGCACTACAGTCGAGGGATATCGACGGCCGGGAGTCCGCTGGCTCATTCCCAAAAGCCGCCGGTAGTGGGGTTTTGAACGGATGTGTGTTAAAATTCCAGTGAAAGTTTTACCTTCAGACTATCCGTGAAGCTAGGGTCACAAAGAACTGCAGGTCTTTTCTTGAAAACTGAGAAAACTCGGTCTTATTCTCATCCCACAAAATCTGCAAATGTGTAATTTCTATACGAAATCTTACCCCCAAAATACTCTCATCTCAATGCCTTTTCGGCACTTCCCTACTTATCATTTGTGAAGGCTTACTTTATTACTCTGAGGCGGGCTTGCCGTTAGGCACTCGTGAGTAAAGCTCGTTCCAATTGTGGAGATATTGTATTTCCCTAAATATTATATTGTATGATCCATGAGCATACATTTATTTCCAGGGTTTGTTCAGCCCTCATTTCCCATTTCAGGCAATCGAACAGCTGCAGAGCCTCCGCTGTGCCACTGCAACTAGGACAATTGATCCATTGATATCTGCGTTCTGCAAGCAATCCGATGGTCTGGTGCCAAAAGCTGCGACATAGAACGCGACCGCGGTAAAAATGGCTATAAACTTCTCTATTTTGGTAGCCCACACACCTAATATGGTGTTGGCATTGCCATCTTAGAGGATTTCCGTCATGCTATTAAAGAAGTCAAATGCCACCATTATATAAGCTGATCGCACTATTCACTTCTTCACCGCATACGCACCACAGACAGGCCGACCTGATGCCGAGAAAGATGCCTTTGGTGGCGATTTCGTGAGAAGAAAGAAGAAGTGTTGGCCGACTATAAAAAAAATGAACGGCGTCTTGTGGTAATGGAGATGAAGATGTTGTGTTGGAGTAGTGTCGTGACACCTTTTGATCACATCCGAAATGAGGATATCAGCGATAAATATGGGGCTGCATCGATCGTGGAAAAACTGCGAGAGAGGCCTCTTCGATGGTATGGTTACGTAATTCTTCACTTGCCAAGATTGTTTTGAACATCGAAGTCGATGGTAAGCGATCCAAAGGCCGTCCGAAACAACGGTGGTTTGACACGCTGGGTGGGGATTTAAATGCCTCAAGATTGCATCCAGATCAGGCACCAAATGGCGAAACCAATCACAATGAGTCGACCCCGCTTGTCAACGGGACAAAAGCTAAAGACTTACGACAAGTCACCTTTTCTGGAGATACACAACTGCCTCTGGGTAGATCCACACTTTTTAGGTATGGTTAGGTAGGTGGGCATCAGTGGACCCTTCGAGATGCCCAATTAGCGCTGTGATGCGCTGTTTTGGTGCCAGAAACTCATGAGACCCAGGCTACTATGGGAAAGGCAAGGGGAGCAGAATCGAGCAAGCGGGACGCTGACTGCGCCCAGCGAGTGAATGTCAAAAACAGTGCCCTGCGTGATTAGTTCCCTTGCATTCCTTCCTATGTTTCTATGACTTAGAAAGGGGAAGGAGGGAGAGGGGACCCTTCACTGCCTCACCAACTTTGAGGATGGCGCCTTGATGGCCGCCTAGCTATTGGTCAGAGTGAATATGTTACGCTTAGGGCTCGTCTAGGATGTTACTACGGCCACAGGGCTTCGTTGTTCAACATCCGGCGTCACGTAGGCTAACAGCACTGCTTACTGTAGCGTATGTATTTTATTTATTTATTTATCTATTTATTTGACGGACAATAAACAGATTAAACTTCAAATACTTGTTGCCATTAGGAAGAGGGAAGAACAATAATCTTAACCTATGCTTAAAACTACTTAAAGAAGAGAAGTTTAAAGGACCAAGCTGTTGTGTGTTGTAACTTCGACAAAGTCTAGGAATGGAGGAAAGGAAGTAGACTTCGAGGTCCACGAAGGCACTTTGAAAATGTCTGCGTTTTGTGTATTATAAAACGTAGGATGGTAGGTGATGTCGTCATCAGACCCGAGGAAAGTTTAAAAATATACATAAATCCAAGTAGTATCTACGCTATTGAAGGAAGAGAAGGTTCAGAAAGCGGAAGCGGGAAGGGTAGTTTACATGAGGGAAGTTTTTCTTAAAGAAGAGGGAACGGGTGAATTCACGTTGCACGTTTTCAAGGGCAACACAATCATAGTTCCGGGAAGTGACCAAATCACGGAGTTGTACACGACGGTACTCCTCATGAGAGAATTGAAGAGAGCTAAGGAGGGTTGAATGGAGTCAAAATCAGACAAGAAGCGAAGTATAAAGCGTGACAATTTTGCTGCTCGGTTGGTGACTTCGAGGCAATGGGGGTCGAAGCAGAGCTTTATGTCGAAAGTGACTCCGAGGTCTCGATGGAAATAGGTGAAGATTTCAGCACATAGATTGACACTTTCTGACGTTTAGCACTAAACTATTAGCAGAGCAGCAGCGAACCAGAGTGTCTAGGTAAGATTGAAGGGAAACCCAGTCCTTAGGCCACTGTGTCAGCAAGGAGCAACCACGAAGAAGTAAGAAGGAGGGGGGGGGTCGATGATAAAAATAATAAAGGACACAAAATAGATCCCTGTGGGACGCCAGATTAGGGTAATAAGGAGGGGGATGTGCAGCCATTAAAAGAGACGCCGCAGGATCGGTTGGAAAAATAAGAGACAAGCCATAAAACAAGTGCTATGGGAACGCTTAGAGACTAGAGTTTGGATATGGGGATCAGAAGGTGTTCATAAGTATCTAGAGCCTGGATGGCAAGCGCGGTCCGTTTTCGAGCCAGCAACGAATTATCTGCACCGATTCTAGTACATAGGGTACCGATGGGCTGTATTGGTATAATTTATGGACGAAAGAAAATCCTCATATGGTCTAAGAAAAACGACCTACAGAAGTACGAATTAAAATATGGGAGGGCTCAGTTGAACGAGTCACCTCTTTTTTGAGACTGTCCAAGCGGAAAATGCCCTCATTGAACCGAGAATGTTGAAGAGAACTTAGTCTGGTGGGACTGACTTAGGCGGTTGAAAAATTGAAAAAGAAATGGGAAGGTGCGACTGCTTTCTGACGATGATTTCTTTATTCTTCCAGTAATTTCTCGATTGAAACAATCATTTACTAAAGATTGCAAATTTTTAAGCAATAATCGCAACGATTTTTACCGCCGTTGCGTATTGTTGTGGTCTCATGATCTTAATCGATACTTATCTGGGTCTACAATTATTCAACTCATTACCCAGTTGTTGCAGATATTACACATTACTCACGCAATCATCTATTCAATGAGTATCTATAAATTATTACGATTTCAAAGTCGCTATCTAATCAAGCCCGACACTAGTTGCCTTGCACCTTCAAAAAGGTTCAAACAGCACACATGACTACGAAACCTCCAACCTTTTCTAATGCCCTCGTGGCATAGTTTGGTCTGAAGTGAGAGTGCAACTATCCATAATGAAACTGTTGCAACTGAATCGGTACCAAGGACAAAAGCGCAGAAAAAGAGGTCCAAGACACTGTTCCACCATAGACAACTGGCACTCGCTCAAGAAGGTAATGAGCAAGTTATTTGCAGGGTTTTCACGATTCGATACAACAGAAAAGATACTCATAGTTAGCAATAGATGCAATGGATAGATACGCATGAGCATGGCTGGTTGTATAAATTAATGCTTAATGCTGAATCAAAGCCGCGATGCATTAGCGCAGCAGGTGGTAATGGCTATTAGATAGTTTGCGCTAGCGATATGCTAAAAAGATACTTTGTGCGACTATAAGAATGGGACATGCTTCAAAGGCACGACTCCCAGGCTTTTGATTATAAATTTTAATTTTGCGAAATTTATAATGTGGGCAATTAGATGGAATTGAATGTCAACTGAATTAATGAGGTGGATTAAAGTAAATACTTGATTTGCACTAGTCGTATCTTTTCTGGTACAGTGAACTGGGCAAGTGACTGGAGTTTATGGTCATTGTGTTTTATATAATCGAATGGAATGAGCCGGTGCAGGGTTTGGAACTTGTTAATTGAGAGATACAACAGAGTGGTTTTCTGTTAAAAAATGTCAGCTCTCATAGTGCATATAGGAACAGGAAGTATAATGGTGATTGGCGTCGATCACGCATTTGAAACTAGTTTTATAACAAAAAGATTGAATAGAACCTTACGAGTATGCGGAGGAAAGTAGAACAACAAAACCAACTGAATTCACAAGAATCGTTAGAATTCAACAAGAAGTGAAAGGAGTCCCTTGTGTTGAAGGTTGAGTAGTGGGTTTTCTAGTCAGCAAGGCCTTGAATTTGGTTGACTCCGCAGAAGCAATAGTAAATACTTTTTTATAAATGGGTCCTTTGCAACTCGTTTAACTTTTTTATTTCAAAAAAGTAACCAATGAGTGATTTCTTGTTTCGACTACCTTCAAGAATTTCCACTTAGCAACAGCATTTCCCAGAGGTAAACTTAGACTAGCAAATTTTGCCTTGGAGCTGCTGGTGAAACCGAGTTCGATCTGTACCCTCCAACGTTCCAACCATCAAAAGTAATTATCTTCAAAAGGTACAGATCCCTTGGATTTGATACTCCAAATGACGATATTATTGTATGTGGGGGAAAATGTACACTCCCTTCCTTCCTTTCCTGAGAAGATTGCAGGATTTCAGCTCCGTCTGTTGTACCACTTTGAAGAAGAACTTTTAAATGATCGTAAATCTTTCAATGGCCTGATTGCCTGATTGAAGATGTCAACAGGAAAAATCGCTGACAAACTGATATCTTCCCCAAAGAGTGCAAAAATAACATAGCTATGAATATTCCGAAGATGGACGTTTTTTTCAGTATCTTTTCTGGCGGAGAAATTAAAGCTAAAATAATGTTTGAATGTAGGAACATTCCATAAAACAAACAAACAACAAAAAGGTGGCTCATTATGGTGGCGAGAACTTGGCTCGTAGTTTTAAACATCGGAACTACGCCAACGTTTCGGCCCCCAAGCTGTGAAGGAAGCATTCCTAACATCACTTTTGTATCGGAATCTCTGGCATCATCGGTGGACGGGTAGCGAGTCCTAAAAGACTTCTCGACAAGTGATCACCAGTATATCGCGTTCGAAGTGGTTGATGCTATTTGCCGGCGAGTACAACAGGACGTTCCCCCTGCCTGTGGAATGTCGCGAGGGTGAATATGGGGAAGTTGGTCGAAGCTCTTGGAGTAGGCAGGGCCGCGCTCCGAGGGGTGGTAGTGTCACAGCTGACACCGTCATAAATTCAGTGATGAACCTCATAACGACGACGTGTGAGGCTTCCATGACCCGAAGGGTCCCCAGGCGCGACAAGCCTTCTATGAACTGGTGGACGGCAGAAATTGCCGACCTACGGAGGGAGTGTCATAAGCTCCGCCGTTTGGCACAACGTTTGCACGCCAACGAGGAGACATGCGCCAGGAAGACACAGTATAGATCAGCAAAAAGGAGACTCCGCACACAATGAGAGAGCTCGAAGAAGCGGTTCTCAATATGTAAAACAAGAAGGCGCCAGGCCTTGATGGCATCCCGGCGGAAGTTTAAAAACTGGTGTTCCGCCAACGGCCGGAATTATTGCTTGAAGTGTTCAACGCTTGCTTGAAGGGGGGCATTTTTCCTTGTCGCTGGAAACTGGCCAGATTCGCGTTGATCAGTAAGGGTAAAGGAGACCCGGAGCTCCCGTAGACTCGCTGAAGCGATCCGCGCTGCCAGGGACTTATCACCAAGGTAGTTCGGGTTCAGAACAGGGAGATCTACAATGGATACTATTATGGAGGTCGCAGATGCGGTTCATCGAGCCGAGACATACAGCCGCCGGTCTCGACGGATAGTACTCCTCATAAAGCTTGATGTAAGAAATGCCTTCAATTCCATAAGATGGACAGATATGCTAGGCACATTAGAAAACTCATCTCATGTGCCAAGCTATCTTTTGTGGATATTGAGAGATTACCTGAAAGACCGCTCCCTGCTCTATGACACGCTAGAAGGCCAAAGGAGGATGGAAATCACGTCGGGAGTAGCACAGGGATCCATCCTAGGGCCGGACCTCTGGAACGCTTCCTATGATAGTCTGCTGAGACTCGATATGTCCGAAGAGTCGCTCCTGGTCGGTTATGCAGACGACGTTGCGGCACTTGTTGCCGAACGCACTGTTGAACAGGCGCAAAGCAGATTTGGCATATTGATGGATGGATGACTGCTAACGGTTTCAGTCTTCCGCTGGAAAAAACCGAAGTAGTGGTATTGACCAGAAGGAGAATCCTGACCCTGCGTTCCATATCAATCGGCGAGTTGACTATAGAGTCAAAACCAGCGGCTAAATACCTTGGTTTAATGCTCGACTCCAAGATGAGCTCCTTCAAAGCAGCAGCAGACAGAGCTGCAGCTGGAGTGGCAGCTTTGAGTCGGCTAATGGTGAATGTTGGGGGCTCTATATCTAATAGGAGACGTCGGACGGTAAGGGGTTCCCTGAACTGACAGCTCTCTTCCTCCCCTCCCGTTGGTGAAAGGAAGCGGAAGGGCTAACCCGAAGTAATGTGTGAAACGGTTCCAGGCTAGTTCTCTGATGACAGGGAGTTGTGGTGTTTAGTTGGTAGTTCGACAACGTACTGTTGCGGGAGTCCAACATTTTGTGCGTAAACGCATTCACCTACCCTACTCCTAAAAAAAAACCATCAAACCCCCCAAAATAAATAAGGCACCAGGCATTGATGATATCTTTACTGAAATCATGAAATTAGGCAGTCTACAGAAGCAATGGGTTCTTTCTATCTCGAACCAAAGGAAAATGCCCCCAGATTTAGGTTTAGGATACCTCTTCCTAGCAGTCAGGCCTTTCATTCAGGCGATTATACTATCCCCTCCGACCTCCTATTCAACGGCCTCCCGTTTGCGATATATACAGGCATTAGGGAATGTAACAAAGTTTTCCTTATTGAGGGACAGTAAAAATGTCGCTTTAGAGGATCTGGGTTTTTTCACAAGGAATTTCGCTTGCCGGCAGGAATTCAAATTTATCGATTCGGTTTTGTAAGCCCTTGCAACTTCCCCCTCCCGGGGTTAACTCAGCAATGGATGGTCTAATGCCACATGTTTATTCTTCTGCCGCCATAATTGAGCCAGACCCTTCACGTATAATATAGTTTGGTATAATTTTGGTATTCTGACTGACGCCAAACTGATAAAATACTGATCGTCTAAGATAGGTTTTACCAAGATAAAGTTAGACTCGATAACAACTGCACAAATGTTGGGCTAAAATAAGGGGATGAGTTGGTTTCTCTTTTTTTAAATCTGGCACTAGAGCATGCCATACGAGAACTGCTAGTGGGCACAAAAAAATGCTTGCAATTCAAACCCCCTCTCCCCCCTTATATAGATCTTGCCAACTTGTTATAAACGGAGTCAACAGAAATATCTAGATTTATTAAACCACGAAATCTTCAATCGGCTAATCGCATGCAACGTATGAATGATACTCAGCTATCTAAAAGAATCTTCGAAGGAGAAGTGGACAGATGAATTCCGGTAAGAAAACCCGAAGAGAACTCGGCGGATTCCGTCGACGAAGATAACACATCACTGGTCGTATTCAGCAATTAAATAATTAATATTTTTGTTGAGGATGCTATGAGTCCTAGGTCCGCACCCACGTAGTGACGGACCGAACCACTTGGGGAGCAACTTACTCCCACTTTTGCAGTTCTTGGACTCCTCTTTTTTGAGTAAAACCCAATGTTTACAGAAAAAGACAAAAACTTGACAGACGGTTTCGTCCAGGGCAGAGGCAACTCATCAGACGCTGCCTCACAATATAATTCGTACTCATTACGTGTTTGCGATTATATTTAAGTGGAGCATTTTCCATCGATCGTCGCTTTCGGTCACGCCGCTCCCAGGGCAGAGCTGAAGCAGCGTCTGATGAGTTACCTCTGCCCTGGACGAAACCGTCTGTCAATTAAATAATATTATAGAAGTATTGAGACCGTTGAAGGTGCAGCCAAAATTAAAGAGCCCCTTCATCCCCATGTACTCGAAGAGGGTGATCAGACCCGTATTTGCAAAGACTTTATTTAAAGTGCCTTCTACCACGAAGCCTCTTCGGAAATTGTCCGGTATCATGAGAACCGGAGTGGCTCTCTGAGAGCATATAATCGAGGAGTATATACTTCTAGCCGAACTTTTTGGAGGTGGTTGTGGTTCCGCCTACATCGAGGACTCAATGCGTGGAGTTGGTGCTATGAATGTTGAGCATGCACCAAATAAGCATATATCAATCCTAGGAACTTTGCGTGGAGCCTAAGCGATGGCAACGGCCCAAAAAGAAAACAAACTAATTATGTGAGGAGCCAAGTACGTTAGTTCCTAAACTACATGCGCTAACTAAAGGAAACTGTGTTCATCTTGGTGAACAATATAGTAGTTGCTTTTTGTGCTCATTGTTTTTGCTCTTA
The DNA here is from genome assembly GCF_905115235.1 of Hermetia illucens. Classification (NCBI taxonomy): domain Eukaryota; kingdom Metazoa; phylum Arthropoda; class Insecta; order Diptera; family Stratiomyidae; genus Hermetia; species Hermetia illucens. The sequence continues at coordinate 173,124,239 of NC_051851.1, forward strand.
CATATTACAACCAGTCTAGCTCCTAGGCGACTAAGGACTGCTTTGGCGGTAGAAGATCAATTGGAAACTTTGAATCGCACACTTTTAGAGTGCTTTGAAGAGGCTTGTCCTATTTCCCGAGTCCACCGTGGTAAAACGGTTCCATGGTGGAACCGAGAACTGGAAAGACTCAGGAAATTAATCAGATTATTTCTAAATCGTGCTTCCAAAAGCAATAAAGATGAAGACTGGCTAAACTCCCCGAACTCAAAGCGTGAATAAGGATGAGTCGGCCAAGTTGGACTCTCTTAGAAAATCGGATCGTACTTTCACGAACTCCGGAGTTGAGTCTATACAGACTCTCTTGGAAGTACACTACCCGGGAGAACAGGTCTCAGACGTGGGAAGAAATGAACTGGCCCTGAAACCCTTCAATACGAACATGTTGCAAGGGGAATTGGGACACTGCGAGAGCGATTGTTACCAATAAAAAGGCAAGAGTTGCTATACTATCATTTGAACACTTCAAAGTACCTGGCATGGATGGCATCTATCCAGCGATGCTAAAGGAGGGTATAGAGCACTTAGAGCAACTTCTAAGAAATATTTTTCGAGGATGTCTTGTTCTGGGCTACGTGCCTTCTTCTTGGCAGGAGGTGAAGGTAGTCTTCATACCAAAGCCTGGGAAAGATGACTATTCAAAACCAAAGAACTTCAGACAAATCAGCCTAACATCATTTTCGATGAAATGTCTGGGGAGACTGGTTGAGCGTCACATTGGCGAGAAGGCGTTAAGGTCGCACCCCTAAATGAAAACCAACATGCTTAGCAACGTGAAAAGCGCTGTGAGTTTGAGCTTCATTCTTTGATTTCAAAGATAGAGGATGCAACTCTGAAGGGTGCGTACGCGATGGGGTGTTCGTGAACATTGAAGGGGCTTCCAAAGGCTCTGTTATGCTACCAGAGAGCATGGTGTTGATGAAACTCTAATAAAGTGGATCTACGCTATGCTAACGCAGAGATTTTTGTGAGCTGAAGTGGGTGTTAATCGCTACCTAACAACGGAAGCTACGAAAGGCTGCCCTCAAGGAGGTGTGCTATCGCCACTTCTGTGGCGTATGCTGATCAACTCACTACTATGCGAACTGCATAATCTGCCAATGCACGTTCAAGCTTATGCGGATGACGTGGCTGTGCTGGCTGTTTGTCAAATAAAACCACAATGGTATTATTTACGAAAAGGAGGAGACTGAATGGGCTTTGCCTTCCAGAAATGAAGGGTACAACCCTTCAACTCTCCAAAGAAGTGAAATATCTGGGACTTATTTTAGACGAGAAACTTCTTTAGAACAAACATGCAGAGGTAAAGATGAAACGAGCTCTCACAGCTTATGGGCTGTGTAGGGGGAACTTTGCCTCGACGTGGGGACTTAGGCCTCAGGTAGTAATGCTGGTATCTGTTGTTATCATCAGGCCGATGTTCGCTTATGTATTCGCAGTGTGGTGGGTTGAGGTGAAACAAAAGAGTTTTCGCCACACTGCAAAGAACTGTGTGTCTGGGTATCATCGGTGCCATGAGCACCACATCCGGCTCAGCTCTGAATGTATTACTCAATTTCAGCCCTTGGATTTGTTTATTCAGAACACTGCAATGACAGCAACTCATAGAATAATTCGATTAGATCTATGGGTAAACAATGGATGTGGAGGGCACAGAGCATTGGAAGAGTCATTGGGAGAACTGAATCTAGCTTTCGCAATGCCTTCCGATTCTCAGATAGGGATGTTTGGTAGAAGATATAATGTTATCTTAAAACGGAAAGAAAACTGTGACGAACCAGAAGTAAGGTGTCAGGATATACTGACGTCTTCTATACTGATGGCTCTAAAACAGAAAATGGTTTTGGAGCAGGAGTCTACCTCTCGAATAAAAACTAGAAGTGGGCTTTTCATTTGGGACAATGTACAACGGTCTTTCAGGCTGAAGTGTATTCGATCCTAAGGGCGGCAGCCTGGATGATTGACGAGTGGTTGAAGTGCAGGCGCATCGCAATCTGTAGCGGTAGTGAAGCTGCATCGAGGGCGTTGAGTAGTACTTTGATCACTTCAAAAATCGTTCAGGAATGTAGAGACCGATTGAATTCTGTTTCCAGATTCAATACGGTGGATTTACTCTGGGTACCTGGTCATTGTGGTGTAGAGGAAAATTGAAATCTCGGATGCCTTAGCAAAAGAGGCTTCAACTTTCTCCATGCCCGGACCGGAACCAGCAATTGGGGTGTCAGTAACATTGGCTGATGCTGCTATCAAAGGTTGGGAGCCATAATTCACTAACTGGGCATATGTTCAGAATAGGAATTACTCAAGATGATACGTATCCCTCCTGTAATGAGGAAGCGAAATCCACGGAGCATTTCCTATGTGAATGGCCCGCCTATGGACGCACCAGGCATCAGATCTCTGGTGCCGATGTTCTCCAATTGCGACGGGTAGCATTTCATCCACTAACGGAAATCCTGCGATACATAAACGAATCCGGGATATTCCATTGGACGTGGAAATCGAGTACAATGGACCACTAAAGTCTGAGTGCTAAGAGGCTTTGCCTCTCCCCCACCTCAAACACACACGCACATATAAGAGTGTAAAATTCTTGGAAAGTCCTAGAAAGTTGAAGTATATTGCAAGAAACCGACGATGATAGGTAGACGTGGTGGGTCTACCAAGGCTCAAGTAAGGCTTCATGTTAGTCACGTACTTACATAGTAGAAGATACTCTAAAAATAACTCGTCATGATCAGAAACTATCGATCTTAATGCTGGTTGTCTAGCTTAGGGGTTGTAATTAAGAAAAAATTCTTTGAAGGAGTGCGCAAGCAGAGACTGTGTGCTTTTGAGTTTCCCTACAGAACCATGATATTATGGTCGATATCTAGATAAAATTGGGCTTTAACAGATGCAGATATTCCTGCAAAGATTTTCTCATGAAGGTAATATTAAATCCTAACGTCATACAAATTCTGCGCTAATATTGGAGTCCCTTTTGGTAAGAAAATGATAGACTATAAACGGGTTTCTTCTAATGGTAACCAGAATGAAGTCAACATTTTCCTCTGCCCAATTATGGCTGGTTACATAGATCTAGTGAGTATTGTGTGCTCGTAATTTTTTTCACAAGATCTCTATATGAGGAAGGCACAAACCATGCTTCAGTCATTGCTCATATCTTTTATTGAAATCGAATGAGGAAAAGCGACACTTCTTGTAGTTTTGCTAGCACCAAACAGTCTGGTAAGTGCCTGACGTAACTTAAGCGTTATCTTAGTTTATGTAAAGTACAAATAACATTTAAAACGGTTGAATTACAAAATACAAATGGCATTTTCAACAGAAATGTAGCGTTGAATGGGAGTTTGTTTTAATTGAAATTTTCAGATCTATGTATGGGAGGTATTCTGCTTCTCCATTCGTGCTCGGTATTTTCTACTAATTTCCAGAATAGTATTTATCTCGTTGTATCTTAGAGATGTACTGTATCTTGTTGATTCACTTATACCCACTTAAGATAGTTACAACACACCACATAGTAATCACATAAATTTGAAAGAGTCGGGGACTAACTTAAACACCTCTTGGAGCACTTAATTTTTTTTAAATTTTGTCACCACATTCTAAGCGAATTAAATCAATTTTCTTGAAATAGAGAAACCAAAAATTTCCGTTATAAATCTTAGTAACTAACTTTCGTGTCCTTGAATAACAAAATTAATCACAGACTCAACAAACGTACTAAAGAAAAGATACAAAATATTCATCAATACAAATCTGACCTTAATGCTATCTTATTTTTTGAACCTCTTGATTCGAACTGTAAACGATTAATGGCTGCTGGATAGAAATTTCGAAAGGCTTTTCTTCAAACTGCATCTCGGATAGACCCCCACAATGGCTCTTATGTACGAAATCATATTCTCTGAAATAGCAACAATTATGACCGAGATTATGCAAAATGTATACAACATTTAGCGCAGAAACCATTTTTTTTTTCGCTGCTGGTCGTTATGGCTTTTTGAAGTGGTATTTAAAGTTTAGTTTTTATTCATGATTGTCAGCGCCTGATTAAGTGGAGTTTATCTCTCCTTGTTGTTTTCTATTTACTCAAGTGAACTAGTATTGGAAATAGAGCAGGTTCAGATAGACCAGACCAGTAGTGTGACTATATGATGCAAGAAGTATCTACATACTGGTATGTCGCCAAGAGAATATGGGTTACATGCGAAGTTAGTCATTCCGTTTATGCTCGTAATAACCCTTAAAAGATGGAGAAAAACTGATTTTTTTATAGTTTTAGTTCAGTTCATTTGTAAGATTTGTGAATAGGATGCAGAGTATTGGTCGCGCCTACCATTCAATATTTTTAGATAATTGTTTTGCCGTTTAACTGTTAACTGACTTTTTCGGGAATATTACACTCTACTTCAGGCTCTCCAGTGATAATGCTACCATAGATAGCGAAAGAAAAGGACTTCTTCTCCAGTGCTTCCCACTTGGCACTTTTATTTTCTACCCAACTCATTGAGTTCCTCGTTGGCAATCTTAGTACCAATGTTGGACCTAGTCCTGATTAACTTTCTAATCAATCGAAAAATGCTACGTTCCTCATCTTTGAAAAGAGGTCCCCTATAATACTTATCCTCAAAAGCGGACACACCGTTCTAGCTGTGAAAAACCGTCTGTCGTTGCTCCTCTTGCTTCAAAATCCTCCAAAAGACACATCAACGACCGGCTGACCGCACACTTCCGCAGCATGGTATCATGAAACATCGATCTACTGGCCCCAAGCCAAGATGGAACAGCATCATTATTATTCTGTTAAGGGAAAGTCGCACCGCATCCTTGAAGAACTATTGTGCCCCTTTTACTGGTTATAGTGTACCTATTAATCATAGTATATCAAGCAGGGCTATAACCGTTAGGAACTTTAGTATGTTCCCTACTTCCAGATCTTTCAGTTTTGCATCTGGTATTAAGTGTTCTCCCAGATGCCTCGACCTGAATGTTACAAGTGTACGGGAGGAACTGGCTCCAGTGACGGACCCGTTCAGAAGGAGCTCGATTTTTCGCAGATCCCCTCCCACACGGGCACAAGCCCCCACGATCGCTACCCCCAGTGGGAAGCGATGTTTTAGGCAATGATCAGTCTGGAGCTGCCTTTACTGCCCTCGGTAAAAAGATTATGGAGCTGTGTGAGTTTATAAAGGAGCGCAGGAACATTCACCAAAATATAAGGGCCATGATAAGAGGCATCCGTTTGACGTACGGCAAGGCCCAGGATGAACGAGTAGGGAAGTCGCCGATTGGAAAAGTGAACCAGGCAACTCAAGTAACGCCGGTTCAAAACACAAAAGGGAAGAAACCGGGGAAGAGCCTACGCGAGAAGCTGAATGACTCAACAGGCCAGCAAACCCCGAAAAGAAAAAAGAACTCAACTCCCAAAAAGGCGGAGTTCATGAAAAGTACGTCTGAAGCTGCCAGTGCAAAAATTGCAGTGGCTACCTCGAGAAAAGGGATCAAACCTTCAAAGGCGGATGCGGAAGCTTGGAGGAAGATAGAACCGCCGAAAAGAAATAATAATCGGAGGAAGATAAGACCGGACGTGATTATTATTTCCAAACGAGGCGAAGGGTCATACGCTGACATTCTCAGGAAAGTGAAGGCAGACCCCGAACTCACCAATTTGGGAGACAACGTCAGCCATATTAGACGGTCCCAGAAGGGGGATCTTATGTTGGAGCTTAAGAAACCCAAGGATGTAACCACGGACAAATTCTTAAGCCAAATCGGGAAGACTTTAGGGCAGGAAGCTAGCAGACCGGAGATCACTATAATCTGCAAAGATATAGATGAAATCACGACGAAGGAGGAAGTTCGCGAAGCGTTGGAGAAACAGTTCGATGTTGCCGGACTACAAGAGTCAGTGGTGAAAACGCTAAGGAAAGCCTATGGGGGAACACAAACCGCCATCATCAGCCTACCAGTGGAGAACGCACTCAAACTGTTAGCAGCAGGGAGAGTGAGAATAGGTTGGGTTATGTGTCGCCTTAGGGAACAGGTGGCGTTAAAACGGTGCTTTAGATGCCTTGGTTTTGGTCACATTGCGAAGGCATGCACTAGCCCAAATGACAGGTCAAAGCAATGCAGGAGATGCGGAGTGGAAGGCCATACCAGCAAGGACTGCGGAGCTGATCCAAATTGTCTACTGTGAAAAGGAAAGGAGGGTGTGGACCATCGGCACATTGCAGGCAGTTGCAGGTGCCCGGAATACAGGAGAGCCCTTAGCACAAATCGCAGATGAGGTTGATACAAATCAACCTCAACCACTGCGAGGCGGCGCAGGATCTACTCGCGCAAACCATCCACGAGAAAAACATCGATGTGGCCATACTAAGTGAACCATACCGAAACCACGGTGGTAGCGTTTGGGTCAAAGACCAAACGGGCCAAGCAGCGCTGTGGACTTGTGGAGAACAATCCTTCGAGGAAATAATGGGGCACCCGAAGGAGGGCTTCATCAGAGCGAAGGTGAAGCGCATCCACATCTACAGCTGCTATTCTCCACCCAGCGCTACACTCGTCGAGTATGAGCGGATGCTTGCCATTCTTGTTTTGGATGCAAGAGGACGTTGGCCGATCATAATAGGAGGCGATTTCAATGCGTGGGCTCTTGAATGGGGCAGCCGGATAACTAATGTGAGGGGACGTGTTCTCCTCGAAGCATTCGCGGAGCTGGACGTGGTACTGGCGAATATTGGGTCTCCGTACACTTTCCGGGGAAGGGGCCTGGGGTCTATAGTGGACCTGACATACGTGAGTGCCACTTTAGCTAGTAGAATCGCTTGGCATGTCAGTGAGGACTATACTCACAGCGACCACCAGGCAATCTGCATAGAGATGAAGGACGGATCGAGCTCGAAAAAGAGTTTTCGCAGAATGCCGGGTGAAAGCTTTTGAGGGGGACACGTTTTCCGCGGTGCTCAAATCCGACATATTCCTGAATGTTACAGCTGGAGCGAAAGCCACCCAGATCACTCGCTGGGTTACGGAAGCATGCGATGCTACTATGCCCAGAAGGCGATTGCTCCCCAGTAGGCAACCCAATTACTGGTGGAACAACGAAATCGCAAGTTTGTGAGCCGCATGTTTCCGGGCAAGAAGGCTTTGCCAGAGGCTCAGGGGAAAACCCGGTGGCGACGGTCGAGAAGAGGCACACAAGCAATTGCGTGGCCGCCTAAAGGAAGCCATTCGGAGGAGCAAAAAGAACTGCTTCAAACAGCTGTGCGACCATGTCAACATAAACCCTTAGGGCGAGGCTTACAGAGTGGTGATGAAAAAGCTGCGGAAATCACCCCAGGCGCCTCCTGAAACAGATTGTTACCGCTCTCTTCCCTCACCATGAAAATAGGGGAAGGCAAATTTTTGTCCAGCTAAATGGCATAATACCGCCTGTAACTGTGGAGGAGCTGCGGGATATATGCGGTAGGTTCGGTGACAACAAGGCCCCAGGTTTGGATGGCATCCCCAACCGAGCTTTGAAACTGGCACTGGCGTGCCTAAAAGAAGGAATATTCCCTGCCCAGTGGAAAAAGCAAAAGTTGGTGTTGCTTCCGAAGCCTGGCAAGCCACCTAGAAACCCAGCGTCGTATCGTCCTATCTGCCTGTTGGATACAATCGGGAAGATGATGGAGAGAGTCATCTACAACAGACTCCTGCCCATCGTCGAAGCCAGCAATGATTTGCCGGAATGCCAGTTTGGTTTCCGGCACGCCCACTCTACGGTGGACGCAATTGGCATGGTGGTAAACCTTGCAAAAGGTGCACTGATTTTTGGCGGCTGCTGTGCCGTGGTGGCGTTGGATGTGAAAAACTGGAATAGAATTAAAAGGGCGTTGGCTGTCATAGGTGTCCCCGGATACTTAGCGAATTTGGTGGAAAACTAGCTCTCAGAGAGGACTCTCTGGTACGGGACGGATGAGGGTCCCAAAGAGTACATTGTCACAGCCGGGGTACCACAGGGATCGGACTTGGTCCCCTGTTGTGGAATATCATGTATAATGGGGTGCTTGCTCTTCCCGTCCCAGAGGGGACTACGATTGTCAGCTTTGCTGATGACCTAGCTGTGGTTGTTACAGCAAAATACCCAGAAGATGTGGAGGTTTACGCAACGGAAACAGTGAGAGCGGTAAAGTCCTGGCTAGAAAAGGCCGGGCTGACCTTGGCGGAAGCGAAAACGGAAGCGGTCTTAATAACGAACCGCAGAAAAAATAACACTGTGAAAGTGGAGGTCGGTGGACATACGGTCGTATCAAAGCCGGCTATTAAATACCTGGGGGTAATAATTGACGCCAAATTGAGTTTTAGGGAACACCTAGAGTATGCATGCCAAAAGGCAGCCGGTGCCACCACGGCACTTGCAAAAATGTTGCCAAATATTGGTGGACCGAAACATTGCCGGAGGTTGGTGCTAGCCGGAGTGGTGCGCTCCATCCTGCTCTACTCGTCGCCTGTGTGGGCAGAGACGCTTGCAAACTCTCAGAGACGGAAGCAGGTGAACTCGGTTTACCGGCGGATGGCTTTGAGGATTTGCAGTGCTTTTAGAACCACATCAGATGAGGCAGTATTGGTGGTGGCAGGCATGATCCCGGTTGACATCCTGGCCAAAGAAATGAGTGTCCTGTATAATGCAAGACGTATGGAGGGGCATGCATAGCGTAGAAATGCGGCAAGGTCAGAGTCGCTTGATCTCTGGCAACGCAGATGGGACGAGTCTACGAAAGGTCGGTGGACGCACAGGCTCATTCCCAACATTAGGGTGTGGCTTGAGCGAAAACATGGGGAGACCAACTACCACATTACCCAGTTCCTCACGGGACACGGTGGTTGCTACAGGCAGTATCTGCACCGCTTTGGGTTGGATGATTCTCCGAACTGTCCCAGATGCGATGGCATACCGGAGGATCCTGAGCATGTGATGTTTCACTGCCCACGATTTGCGATGGAGAGAAGGAGCTTAAACCAGGTACTGGGCAGGAGCGGGATCCCGGAGAGCTTGGTTACTGAGATGCTGGAGTCCGAAGAGAAGTGTTGGCTCCGCAATCATCCAAATTCAGGAGGAGTTGCTGAAGGAACAAAGAAGGAGGAAAGCTGCAAATAGAAGAAGGATGAGTGCCTAAGAGGAAACCTACCCCGCGAAGTAATACCTTAATGGTGGTCCCGCGGGGCTGGGGCTGGGGCTGGAGAGACCGGGGATGATTTTTAGTGGGTGTGAATCTCACACGCGCCCGCGGTAGTTCCGGCGTTTGGGCGGTGGAGCTGCGGCGGACGTGTCTTTTCTAAGATTTTCCACCTCCGTGTATGCCCAAAAAAAAAAAAAGATGCCTCGACCTACTTTGCACAAGTGCCGGACACTGTCCCAAGACGTGTATAGAGGTTTCGTCCTCCTCCTCACAATGGAACAGCATACGCCGAGAATTACGTAGCCAATGAGGAGCTTGGTCTTTAGTATGCAAGTTCTGAATATCTTGGGCACCTTCAGTTTCAAATAAGACCCTTACCCTGGTGGCCAGGCTAGCCAGGGAGAACGTTCTTCCCGGAGTATTCTTGGGACTAAGACATGGACTCCATTTTAAAAATAAATAAACCGACGATAGAAGAAAAAGAGTAAGGTCACAAGCGGAGCAGAATGGAAAGAGCTCAGACGCTAAGCACGTCGGCGGAGGGCACAAAGAATCATTGGGTAAGTAAGCAGAGGCAACTATGACGTTTCTCCTCTTATCATTAACCTGGTATTGTAAGTTGACCGCAACAAGGTCCTGGGAACAGAATTGTCTCAGCATGGTTGCAAGCCCTCGGGCTCGAGGATCTTTCATTGAAGAAAATCTTAGTCCCCTTGAGGGATGCAATACCACAGTTCGGTTGGCTTTGCTGGAGAAAAGTGCGTAGCAACAGCCACGAACTGCGAAACCCTTTAGCCAAGAGTCACTTCCGTTTGGCTGATGATTATTCCGTTAGCAGCAAACTAGCGCCGGAGGTGTGGACAAGTGTTAAGGCCAGGCTGTCGGAAATGGTCATTGAGCATCTCCTGGACGCCGAAGGCAAACACACGGGATCCACCCCCGGCTTTGATTCCTCTCAGATGGTTCGTGGGTTCCATGTTATAGCTTGCGACGACCAATTTTCCAGAGACTTTTTCGCTTCGTGCGTCGCTGTGATAAGTGACGCCTGGGAGGGCGTAAAACTCAATTTCATCCCCTAAGAAGAGATTCTTAGGAAATCGGTCGAACCCATCTGGTTGCTGAAGATCCGCATGGATAAGGACAAGCTCGTCTAATCCCTGCTCCTTCAAAACCCCAGGATTCGCATGGATGACTGAGTTGCTATCAAGAAGGAGGAACCTCAAACAAACAGCCAACCTTTTCTACTCCGTATAAACAAAGAGTGCCCGGAGGCACTGTAAAAGGTCGACTGTAAAGTGCGGTTCGGAGTCAGGAACGCAAAAGTAAAAGTGTTCCGCTCTGCAAAACTGGACAAAGAATTGGATCCAATCGACGCCGCCAACGAGCTGTTAGAGGAGATGAGGATCGACGTTCCGACGGGGACTGACGAACCCCCCGCGTAAGCAGATCATGCAGAGGGTATCGCAGATAAATCGGCAGCAAACGAAGTACGCCTCGGCTAATCTGCTTGCCTTCCTACTGCAGGAAAACATCAACATCGCACTCATACACGAATCTTGGCTCGGAAGCAACTGAGCCATCAAAGAGCTCCAAAGCAAATATTTTAATTTATTCCACAGCATAAGAGACGCTGATCAGGACAGACCTAGAACATGCATCCTCGCGAAGAAGAGTCTGCACGCTTTTCTGTGTCGCGATCTGAGTTCCAGCGACCTAATCGTGGTCAGACTGGAGCAGGCGGGGGCAGAGAACGTATATATTTCGGCTTACATGGCTCACGACTAATCAGCTCCGCCAGAAGAATTTCAACATTTAACGAACACCATAGCAACAAAGAAGGTGAAATTGTTGATAGGTTGCGACCCCAATGCAAGGCTTACGCTTTGGGGCAGCTCGGAAATCAACGAGAGAGGTGAGTCATTGTTTATTCTTTATTATTACTTCAAACCTATAGGTGTGTAACAGGGGCAGTACACCAACCTTCCGTTTCCCCAGCTCGGAGAACTATGACAGTTGGGAGGAGGTCCTTGATATCACCCTAATAACCGAAAATGGAATTCTTAGGGTGGAGAACTGGAGAGGGTCTGACCAGAGATCCTTCTCAGATCACAGTTGTATACTTTTCACTCTAGACTTCGCAGCAGAGAGACCCCAGGGGGATCCACTGGAGAAAGTTTGGTCAAGTAATTAAGAACAAACTCTGCGGTGCGTAAATTGCCAAGATTGGCACCACAGACGAGCTGGAGTCAAACTTCGGGGCTACGAAAGGTAAAAGGTGACATACAAAGTACCGCAAGAAAACACGGCAACCGTGGTGGAATGAAAATGTGTTCTTTCTCGGGAAGCTGATCAGGGAAATCTTCAACATCTGCCACATGCATAAAAATTGGCAGCCATACAAGGACTGTCTGAAGATCCAACTTTCTTGAATTTCGGCCAGCCCCTCCTGCGGCCTATTTTCCGTGATATCTTGCGTTTCCGTCACCGTAGCGGGGAAATTTTTGCATTTCTGGAATCTGGGCCGCCTCCCCGTTCGATCGAGATATCGCTCGCGCCAATCCGACGATTTTGCATTTTTGGCCATTTTGTCGACCCGGGTGTCGGAAAAATGTTCAACCTGAACCGTAAGTTGTTCTTAGGATTTTCATCGCTGATTCTTGTGGGCTCATAAGGTCGAAGGGCTTTCCCAAAGTCTCGCGAACCTCCTCCTTCGTAGTGATCTCATCTATATCTTTGCAGACTATAAGGATCTCCGTTGTGCTAGCCCCTATTTCGGCTTCCTGCTGTAAGGGCTTTCCAATTTGGTTGATGAATTTACCCGCGGTTACATTCTTAGATTTCTTGAGTACCGGCGGGGCTTCTTTCTGGGACCGTGCAATGCAGCTAATATTATTTCCCAGATTGGTGAGTTCGAGGTCTGCCTTCATTCTCCTGAGAATGTCAACGAATGATCCTTCACATTGATAGGTGTCACTTTTCTCCAGACCTCCACATCCTCTTTTGTAGGTCCTCTCCCTATGATGGGTGACCGAGAATACCATTGACAAAATGCTCATGAAGTTGAACTGTAAGGAAAATAACTATTTAGGGCACAGGAAATGGGCGGAGAGGGTGAAAAAGAGTTATTGGAAAAGAATGATGAATGATGGCACATATCTGAGCAAAATACAGCTCCGATGAACCTCTAAAAGGCGCAGAGCAACTCTTTCTTGCTGTTTCTGGAGCATGATTGGCACTATGCTGTCTGTAGGCAAAGATTTATAAGGACTGAAACTGTTTATCGCCCAGTTGATTTTATCCCTGGTGATTACCCCTTCGATATTCTGAAATAACTGGGGCTACATAACGTCCAAACGAGGTTTTGAGTCCTCGCTAGGGGGAAATGGGTTTGAACAAGCACCTCAGCAGGTTCCGTCCAGGATTGTTAAAGAAAGGATGGTCTTCTATGTTCCTTGGTAGGTTGATGTAGTAGTACACTGACGCTTTCGATGTTCTGGTGATACTTTAGCCAAGACCATCTCCTGACCTATACTTCTTCAGGCGATCCTTGTATGACTGCCAGTATTTACGCCCATCTTCATTCCATCATGGTGGCAGTTCTTTTTATTTGAATTTTCCCGGGCTCGAAACTATAAAGCCAATTTCAGATTCCTCCTTTCTCTCCGATATTTAACTCTAGTTCGTCTGTCGCGCTGATGATTCCATTGGGGACACCGGTAAGTTTGCTTCTAACAGCATGACTAAACTTCTTCAAGTCGAAAGGGTAAGAAACCTCTAAAGCGAGATCTGGATTAAAAGGAAGCTGTAATCAGGGAAGGATCTCTAATTAGGTACACCTGAGTTCCTAAATAATGCAAAATCGTACGTCCTTGGTAATATAGATAGAAACAAGGTTTTTTTTTTTTCAAAAAAATACTGTTTTAATAGGGTCATCTAGAAATCTAAATGCTATGCGGATAATATGCAAGGATATTTTTGTGTTTGATTTCAGTTGCATGGTAACATCTCTTTCAATTAAAATTTGAGCCTCGGAAGTCTAATACACAACACTTAGTATTGGAGAGAAAGTAAAAGATAAGGATAACAGCATTTAATTAACTTGGACATCAGCTGTGACTCCTTTAATCCAGAATTTGTCATACCCAGCCGCAACAGTGCCGACCAACTTCACTGACTTTCCTTTCAAGTCAGCACTGGGGATCCAGTTGAAAGTAACCTCCTTAACATGTGAATCCTTGATTTTAGTGTGAGTAATGGTATCCTGTTAAAAAAGGGAAGAAATACCATATTTAATCGATAAACTTTACTAGTTTTTCATGAAAATAAACTTACACTATCACTAGCACATTGCAAAACCTTCGCGTTACTATCGACTGGTGCAAAGTTGCCTACAGCTTTGTCACCGAGTTGGGCTTGAACGATGAATCCTTGAATCTCCTCAGCTCCGGTTGCCAGCAATTTAATTTGCAAAGGTTTTGATGCTTCTGCAGATGCTGGAGCAGCCAGTTTGAATGGTGCTGGACCACGCTGTGATGTAATCAATTGGGCTTTATTGTTGGGGTCAGGATGTTTTGGACCTAGGATATCACAGGCAGTTGGTGGTGCTCCCGAACTATACGACCAAACTGCTGGGGTCGTCAGAAGGGCCAAAAATGTTACATAATAGAAGGAAGACATTCTGAAATAAAAAAATAAAATAAAGAAATATTAAAATTTCATACTTTACAAAGGATAGGATATTATTATAGACGAGTAAGGAACCTCACATTGAATTGAGATACCAAAATGTTGAGAAAATAAACCAACAGGAAAAAATAACCTCTTACAACGCAAGTTTTCGGAAACCTACTACAGATAGTTGGTAGATATGCACAGGAAAGTTAGTAGCTGTCGTCCGGCACCTGTATTAACCATTTTAGTGCATCAGAAGCAGACAATTTGGTTGGCGAAATGAGGTCTAGATCCAGTAGTGGAACCTTTTTAACTCAGCTCAATAATCCCAGAAATTCAATGTAGTGTACATTCCAGAACGAGAGGTAGCTGAAAGGATACCAGGGCTATATAAGATGTCATGAATTCCAGGGACAAGTTGTTGACAAAGAGCTTATGGCTCCAGAGCAGACCGCAAAAAAGGAACTTGATCATGATCGTAGAAAGAAGAAATCATATTCGAATTAGGAGTCAGATCAGAGATAATTATTTCATGTGCAGATCATTAAATTGAGATCTGGCCTAGAAGGATTGGCTTCTATGGAAGGTTTACCGCGGTATAAACAAATAATAGCCTTCATTTGAACACGATAGTTAAATCGTTAGTGGTAGAAGCGGTGAGCATAGGCTGCGTTATGGATTGTCACCGATCACTGACCAGCCACCTATAATACATGGTGGGACATAGCGAATCACCCACCCCCATTGTGTCATCGCTGTCAATTCCTGATATGAGCATGACTTCCCTCCATGACTTTCCTAAAAGATAGCATTCCCTTTGGATTGTTCAATGCTACGTATTTTTAGGGCAATCCACTCGTCTCAATATGTGATACAACCACTGCCGCTTCCTCATTCTCATCAACACTTCCACGGGTAGATAACCTTCACGACATCAAAGTTCCTCATTTGTTAATGTCTCAGCCCAGAATATTCCGATGATAGAACTAAAATATGAGTTGATGAAAGCTTGGAGCTCCTGAGTAACAGTGACGGCCACTTTCCATTTGCTGCTCTCACAAGCAGCACAAAGAGAAAATTAGCGTTGAACAACAATTTGTTGAAATAGTTGCATTTCCAGAGTAAGGAAAAAACAATGAAGCCGTTTTTGACGACTGTCCCCTTCCTCAGCTCATTGAGAAAGATCTTAGATTTCTTCTTATTCGTAATAAGTAGAAGCAGCAATTCTATAGGGAGGACAACAGCTGGGCACCGTAAATGACATCGGCTCTACCCAGCGAGCGCGCTGATGATAAGGAGGATATCGTTTCTGTTTATATGCCCATGCTACCCTGGTTTGTCATATCATCCATAAGAGGAAGAACCTCGTTGGTCGAAAATTGGGTTGAAGTGCTACTTCTACCTCCTCAGCTGGTCATTTTCTTGGATGAGAAACCTTTCGTTGATAAGATATCAAAGGACCGTCAAAAGGTTTACGGAATACAAATAGTTGCTATTTGTGGTAGCTTTTCCTTCATTCACCAATGCAATAGTGGGATTTCTTTTATTACGGCGAACGCTACATTGCCCCTCCCGGACTTTGTCACGGTAATGAAACTTCTACAGCAAGATTCTCAGCGCCTTATGTTCACAAATCCACCTCCACATTTTCGCGATAAGTCAGGTCTTATAACATCCTTTTGGGACCTGGTCGACAGTTTACTGAGAGATGAAGATACTATGGATGGCGGCCCAGTGCCATCACCAAATACCTTAGCAAGGTGTTGTCAGAGCCCATCTTGGCGTTCAGATTACCCATCACGATCATCATATCATCTTTAAGAAGCGTCTCTTAAACTACGTACAGTTACCCATAGAAATAATCAATCTCCGTTGAACGGAAATATCGGAATCAAGATCCCGTCAAAAACCAGTTCCCAGGACGCACGTTGCAATGTCCTCAACAATTTTCCAATGCCAGAATAGCGTCTGCTACCTCGGAGTATAAAAGCACAAGGAGGAGAAGGGTACTCTCACTTGATTTAAACCCAGAATGTCCAACCTCTATCGCCAGAATTCTCGCTCGAATTGTAAGAAAGGGGTATTCTGAGAACACTCAATTCTATTGTCTAGGAAGGTACTTGCATTCCAGAAATCAATCATAACCCGGTTTTTATAGTCAAAGGTGATAGCCTTGAGGTCAATCATTATCCGAGGAATTATTTTTGCCTCAGCAGTAATGGAATTTCCAAACTTGCAGGTTGCTTTCCCACAAAATCTGCATCCCTTTTAGTCGTGTTTTATGACAAACAGGCAATACTTTGAGTGTTTTGTTTAAGGTTTGACACAGTGCTAAATCCGCATCCACTTCATATCAAACCGAACCGATTGGGAGGAATCATTTTTTTGGTCCACGGCCCTATCCTTTTGAGCCAATCATCCAAATTTTCCCTTTTTTCAGTAGAAAGTTATGTCCTTAGCTTAAAAAGAGGGGTCCGTCGATCAAAAAAGTGGGAGAAAATTTCTCCCTAATTAGTCCAATGAATTGCCCCTTCTTAGGACGAAACCGTTAGTCGTTGATTTGAGTTTATCACATATCACATCCGGTGAAGTTCCTTCTCTTGGGCATGAAATGGCTAGTCACCATAACATGCCGATACGGACTGTTCCTCCAAACAGAAGAGAAATCAATGCACTCAAAAGGAGTAAAGCCGCTGGGTTTGATGGCCTTGGGAATCCCAGACTTTTCCCAGAGAATGGAAGGAGTGGATGACCGGTAAGACTCCAAAGAAGGACACTCGTTTTTAGTGTGACAATTGGAGGGCTATCTGCGTGCTTCCTGCCGTTGCAAAGATAATCCTGGAATGTATTAAAAAACATCTCAAAAGCATGATGGTTTCGGAATAATGGCTAGTTTCCGCTCCCCCTCCTGCTGTGGTCAACACCCTGCGGATCATTTTGGAACAGTGTGCGGAATTTAGATCTTCATTGCACTTGCTCTTCACCGATTTCGAGAAAGCCTTCGACAACGTGAATAGGGAGTACATCTGGACTGCTCTACGCAGGATAGGCATTCCGGAGAAACTAATTGCTATTATCAGAGCGACATATGATGTCGCAAAATTCCACGTGCTACGCCAAGGTGAAATCTCGGAGGATTGTGAGGTCTAAGGCGGAGTCTTCCACGATTGGATCCTGTCACCGATTTATTTTTTTCTTGTTATCGGTAACGTTCTTCATGCAGTCTTATCAAGAAGACGTGAAGGTATTCAAAAGGCGATGACATCCTCGACCTCGACTACGCTAATGACATCTGCTTGCTCTCTCACCGGGTCATGGGTTTTGGCCAAATGGCTCTGGATTTGGAAAGAGAGAGGCAAGTAGAGTTGAACTGAAAATAAACACCAACAAAACCAACGTTTTCAGACTGACGGATCATGGTATTCTCCCTATCTGCGTTAATGGTCAAATCATTGCAAGCGTGGATCAATTCGTATATCTAGGAAACGAGGTTTCTGCAGATGGTGGCACGGAACTGAATGTTGCCTGACGCATTAATAGTGTTCTGTACTAGGGTTTTTTCTATATTGCTATATGGGAATAGCAAAGTAGAAGTGAACCAACTGTTACTTACTGGCACTCGTACGCAGTGTAATCGGAAGGTGAACGTGGCATGGATAGGTCACACATTAAAGAAGGACGATAATTGCATTGCTGGCTATGCCATGTACTGGAATCCACTCTCACAAAATGTCCGACAATTTGGTCGTCCCAAGTGCACTTGGCGTAAAACAGTAGAAAAAAATGCAGGGACCTCAGGAAATTGTGGGGAAGGTTAAGGGCATTTCGGGTAACCGCGATCACTTGCGCGTAGGTGTAGTTGACGCACTGTACCCTATAAAGAGGTGATTGGCAACCATATTTAAACTCTAGCTTAAAGGGATCCCTTCCTTGCTGAATACCTGAATACCTAATAATACCACCATCACAGGAAATCCTCAGTCTGAGATTCAGGATTATGAGACTTAGCTTTAGTCTGCTAGAATTGTTGGCAGATTGGACATTTGTTCGAAGACTGTTGAGAGGATACCAAAGCCTTCTGCAACGGTTATGGTCTACCGAACACACGTAAGCCCAACGTCCGAAATATCGAGTTCCAGAGCCCAGCCCCAGCCATCAGGATGTTCATTCATTGGACGCACGTGACTGTGTAGGAATTATAACAACGTCTTCCAGAGTAACTCCGAAAGCTACCGTGTTGAAGCAGTTCGACAATTTGAATATGCCTTACCCGGATTTGACCCCACCAGAAAACCGATGCTTTCAGTTCTGAGGCCGTTGCACGTGAGACTACAACAATGCAGTTTAGTCATTACACCCTTTAAATGCATCCTCGAAATATCAAATTTTTCAGCAACATAGAAGGCCGTATCACGCGTAAATTACTTCAAAAATAGAGCACAATTGAATTTTAAGCTATGTACATACCCGCGGAACTGTCATGCACTTATCGCTCCGTTTATACCTGAAGCGTCTAACTTCAGGTTTTCCGACATAAATATTTTCACATTCACGACTCCTCAATCACCAACACCAGTTCTAGGTTATACAACTGTGCAGAGGAGACCATCAAGCACATATCATTTGCGTGCAGGATGTTAAACAGTACCGAGTACACCAGTCGTCATAACCCCGTCTGCGAAGATTCTCCCTCAAAACCTAGCGTTGAATATAACTTAGTGGCAGCCTAGCATCCTTATTATAAGTATACTTCGCAGAGATAAGTATATAGTACTCCACAGAGAATCTTAGAAAACGATCGGGTCAAACCACTGTGGGACCACACTATTGCCACCGATCACAGTGTTAATCACAATCGACCCGACCCAGTTCTGCTTCTCAAGGAAGAACGAGCATGCTTTATAATCGATGTATCCGCACCGTTGGACCGGAATACTGTTGAAAATCTGCAAGAAAAAATCCGGAACTACGGCCCCTTGGCAGACGATATGAAGCAGAATTGGAGACTACAAAAGATCGAAGTAGTCCCAGTGGTGATTTCAGCGACGAGATTAGTCCCGAAAAATTTGCATAAAGCAAAAACACTTGATCTTAGGGCTAGGCTATACATGGGGATGCAGAAAGCGGTTATTCTTCAATCTGTGCTATTGTTCGGTAAATACCTGGCCTAGTGGACTCCAGTCTTGATTCGTACTGTTTTTGATTAACATCAACATGTCTCTGCAGATTAGAACTACCGCGTCATTGCTTGATGTATTTGCGACAAGCGAGATGTAGCAATACATTTTCGCATGGCCCCGCACCCTTTGCGTTGGATGTTGGCCTCAGCCCATTCTTAGGTTGGTCGCCCCTCGATCCGGTTAGGCAAGAAGAGGGTTCGGACAATTACCGTATCGATTATAAGCTGATCTTTACAGCCTCGAGAGCCTTTTGCGCATCCTTTTTGCTCCTCAGCAAGCAATTGTAGATGGTAGAAAGACAAATAATTGGTCAATATTTTGAAGAACAAGAAATACCCTGAAAAATTGTGGAACTAATTTCGGATTGACAATCATCTGATTAAAATGATTTGCCAATACCCTGTGAGTACTCTTGAACCTCTTGAGCCAGAAGTTGTGAATCATATCAACTCCTGGCGTCTTCAAATTACTCGCCTTTTCAAAGGCTGACGTAGAAGTCAGCTTCAGTTATGTCAGGCATGGTCATTCCGGGGAGGGCCTCGCATCAATGCATAAGGTGTGGGAGCCACGCTGCTTCTAAATTGCAATGGTTAAGTTGGCTCGAAATACTTCTCCAGAAGTCTTCTGCCTAATTCCGATGGAGGCTATTTTCACGACTTGAGTTGGTGAGAGTTTTATAAAATCCCCATTGATTCTGGAAGAACAAGGTGTTGTCTGTCCTTCGCTGAAAGCTCTTTTGATACCTACGGATGTGATTGGAGCATACCGCAAGTTTCTGCTTCAGCACCTCGAAGATTTTTTCAATCGGCACATCATTGGAGAAATGGTAGTTTCCAATGACGTTTGCAACGTATCTGTGCACTCTTGGTGATGGATCTCCAAGAAGTGCTTGCGTTACACGGCCAATCTCCTTTCTCAACTCTTCGATTATTTTGTTGAGCCGAAATACTCAGAATGGTAAAGTCTTCCTCCGCATACCTATGTTATTCACTCCAAGATGTTGATTATGGGGACGAATAACCGTAGCAGCTGCAATGTTGATCAGGCTGTGAACTTCTGTAGCAATAATCTCGTCAGCCAAACGATCAGCCAAAATTCTGTCAACAGCAGCAGTGATGTTAGTAGTTGCTGAAGTAAACTTTAGTTTTGGGATCTTTGGCCTAGCATCTGGGAGAATCTCAGCATATTCGTTGAATGCGACCTGGAATTATTAATTGGGTCGACATCCCCAGTTACTAAGCTTCTCATGACTACTGGGTTCATGAAATGTCTTACAGGTGGAGTGCTTGTTTTGCTCCTTTGACTAATCCGGTAAGTTGATGACCTCAGACCTCTTGGAAGATTTGTTGCCTAGGTGGTAGGGCAACTCGGTTGTTATTCACTATCACCCGGTACTGTTTGACGACGTTCTGTTCCGGAACATGAATTAGTTCTTGAAATCGAGTTATGAACGCGTCATGCAGTCGGTGTCTGTACCCTAACGGTTTCGTTCCAACTCCGTGACATTTATTGAGTTGACGCCTAGGTCTTCCGTCCCTGGTGGTCGAAGGCATAACCGCCAAAACATACAAGGGCGAAGCGTCGCTCTGATGTAGTTAAGCAACTCTTAACCGCATTAGGTACTGTCTTCGTGACCCTGTCCCCAATTTTGTTAGTTCAAGTACCACTCCTACAACAGAGCCCCAATGTTGCAAAGCTCCATGGTTACCTCCCAAGGTAGGTATGGTATGTAGAGGTGAGCCGCTGAAATGCAGTGTAAGGTCACTGCGATTCATCCGATAGGTGCGTCGATTCCTACACCCCGGATTACGTATTTTTTAAGGAGGCTGAAAGGGAAGAATAGGTAAGGGAAGACGAACACAAATGGAAACGTTCTGCTTGTCTGGGGCTACTTATTTTCAAGATTAACTTGTGATATTCGTAGCTGACCCGGTTACCCATGCACAACCCATGACACGCGCCTGGTCGCATGCAGTTCTGCGTTTGCGCTCAAGTCGAGATTAACCTCGTACGCCATATATATATGTAATATCACATGATTGCTTCATAATTTAATTATCACCGATATATCGTTATGTGTACGTCTGATTTCATAACCATATCGGATAAATTTTTTTCGCATTTCAAGTGCTCGCTTGGCACGAGCACTTAAATATGCATGTGCAACGCAAATTCGACGATTTTAAATGTCACTTAATGCGTCCCAGATTCGAAAATGACTCAGTTACTACATAAGCTAAGCACCTAAGCAAAGATATAGAAACCAAACTGAAAAATGAAGACAAATAAAAGACGTTGATTAATTCAGATATACAGGCATTATGCATGCGTAATTTTTGTGTTTAGTTACAGACTTGACTTTTGCAAACTAGTTCCTAGATATGACTGATTTTGGACTGATCTACACCTGAATGACTTTGGGCTTATTTCAGATGATTTCCTATTTAATTTCGTGATTTTTGCATAATTTATTAGTTTGGGGGAGAGGGAAGAGAAAAGGATTAAAAAGAAAGGAAAGTCCATGATTCGAAAAACTCCATCATCCTCTTTGGTATACTAGTCAATTTTTTAAATTCGTTTCCTGGTCCTGTTCTGACCCCTTACTCAAAAACTAGTTATGCCAAAAATGTTAGTATCTAATATGCTTCCCTTCGTAGACTCCAAAAGATGGACTACAACATAGTGACCAAAATACTTTCATCCACTCAAAACCTAAACTTGAACTTGAAACCTGAACAAAGGTATCATGAAAACCAATGTTTACCACGAATTCGCAAAAAAAGATTCCAATAGATTCGAAACGATCACCGTTAAAGCTTCATATCTAGATATTATGTAAGACAAGATACAAAGGAACTGGTTTCGTCTTCCTAACCTAATGCCACCTGGATGACCTTAGAAAGTGTGCTAAGACAACTCTGCTATACTATCGCCTACTGCAACCAGTGGAGTCTTGAAGTGCTTTATCATCATCCCATAAGCAGTCTCCATGGATAATAAATGCGTCGATGCCAGCATAATCTTTAGTGTGAGTAAGACGTTAGGAAAAAACTAATTTCTATTCAAACGACCCGTTGAAGTTGAAAAGGTGACGCGAAGGTAAACCACTTTTTGATGATTTAATTGTATGCATGCTTAGTTGGGATTCTTTAGACCATAGTACTGGGTAAACATTGGCATGTGCTGGCTTAGTTGGGCCCGCATTTTTTCATTGTTATCTAGAAATTTATTCTGAAAAACTATGAACGTGATATTTGAGAAAATATTCTAATGTTTGTTACTAGAGAATGGATTTTTCCACTATACTACTCAGAGTTACAAATCATACGTACTTGTAAAAAGATAAAAGATATTTGATTTGGCGTAACTGATTTTTCAAAGTTAAAAAACAAGGCCTGACAGATTTTTTCAACTAACTTAGATAATATTGGTAGAGCCTGTTCAGAACTGAGATAAACGAAGCCCAATGATCGTGATGCTATCATTTTGCAAACGTAATAAATACCTAAGGAGCCATGAAGAGATTCTAAAAGAGAAAACATATTACTTGCCAACATCGACAGGAATACCTTCAAAGCTCATAAGCGAACCTAACCTGTCATTCTCAACTAACTTTCATCTACCAACAAAACACTGGATGCTTAAACACAAAAGACAATTGAGAAAATCAGGCCCCTAATTTTCACCAATCAAAAACAACAGAAAATATGAGGTCCATGTTAGTATCAAGGTTCTGTCAACGAGCACTCAGGCCATTGTGAGGCCCATTGTACTATCCACGTAAATCGCCTATTCAATGGCTTCCCGCGTATGGCGTTCGCAGGCTTTAGCGAATCTGAGAACATTCTCCAGAGACAGAGAGTGTGCAGATTCTTCATTGTAGAAAACCTCACCAAAGTGTCTTCGTATAAGATCTAAGGAGGCCGGACAGCTACATATAAAATGCAGGGCCATCTCCTCCTCCTCCTCACATTGGCTGCACACAGCTGAAACCACCACTACAATCTTTTCCATATGGTAGTTTAAGGAGCAGTGTCCCGTTAAAAGCCCTACTAGGGTTTTCATGCCCCACTTCTTAAGGGACAACAAAAATTCCGCTCAGGCGACCCCAGGTCCTTTCACAAGGATTTTCGCCTGCCGAAAACAGTTCACTCGGCTGCGTGAATCCTTGGAATTTCACCCTACAGAGTAGACTTGATAGTGGACGGCCGAATGCCAAAATCTGTTTCTGGGCCCACCATTGCGAATCCAGACCCTCAGCTAGCCAGTCTGCCAGCCTCCTCATTGCCAGCGATGTTTGAGTTCCCCGGTACCCAAATCAGGAATGTTTCGTTTAGTTGCCAAGTTTCAACAGCACCTAAAGACAACTCAAAACAACACATTGCACACAGAAATACAGGATGCCCTGAGCCGCAAAGGAGTGGAAAACACCCTCGCACTCTGGATGGGCAAAATGCTAGAAAGCAGACAAATAGAGGTACAAATAGGTACAAATTCTATTATCATGAACACCACTCAAGGCTGTCCACAGGGTGGAGTACTATCGCCGCTGATGTGGAGTATGGTAGTGGATGAACTCCTGGACGTGTTAACTAATACTGGAATACAAGTCCAGGGCTACGCGGACGACATTGTTCTCATCTGTAGGGGCAAATATGAAGATACCCTATGTGATGGAATCCAAACTGGACTAAGGGTTACTAGTGCCTGGTGCAGGAAGGTGGGACTGCGGATCAACCCAGCCAAAACCACCATAGTACCATTCACTAGGAGGCGTAAGCTGGATCACCTGAAAGCCATAACTTTACATGATATGGAGGTGAAACGAGAAACAGAGGTCAAATATTTGGGAATCACGCTAGACCAAAAATTACTCTGGAAGACACATGTCGGAAACACTTGTAGGAAAGCCACAAGGGGTCTGATGACTTGTAGCTCCATAGCTGGAAAAAATGGCGTTGCAGCTCGAAGATACTACTTTGGATATATACTGTAATAGTAAGGGCAATGATTACCTATGGAGCGGTAATCTGGGCAGAAAGAACCCAACTCAGCACACAAGCCAGGGAATTACATAAGCTCCAAAGGCTGGCTTGCGTGTGTATCAGTGGAGCAATGAGGACATGCCCAACGGCATCCCTGGAGTTCCTTCTGGGATTAACCCCTCTCCATCTGCACATACAAATGCAGGCAAGGAGATCAATATTCAGGATGGCCGGTAGTATGAGTGAGGCGGGGGGCTGCCTAAATCGAAGGAAGATTGATATCCTTTCTAGGCAGTATCCCGAATTACTGATACCGAGGGACAACATGACAACGAGGTTTCACTTCGATAAGAAGTTTGAAACACGTTGGAGTAACAAGGTAAACTGGGAGAGCGTGGCTGCGACATACGGCTTAAACCAGCAACTGATTACTTGGTACACTGACGGATCCCTCACAGCAGAGGGAGCGGGTGCCGGTGTCATTGGTCCAAGGAAAATGTACTTGAGCCAATGGGCAGGTACACTAGCATATTCCAAGCGGAAATTTACGCCATAGACAAATGTGCCTCCTTTAATCTTCAAAGGAACTACGGGGGGCAGAACATAGCTATTCTCACCGATAGCCAAGCAACGATCAACGCACTTAGGTCCAACCAGGTGAACTCTAAACTGGTATGGGAATGCCTTGAGAGACTGAATACACTCGGCTCGTCCAACAAGGTCTGGATACTTTGGGTTCCAGGCCATGCTGGGTTGGAAGGCAATGAGGCAGCGGATGAACTAGCCAAGAAGGGAGCAGGGATGCCTTTACACGGGCCAGAATCCTTCTGTGGAATCGGAAACAGTTTCATGGCTATGAATCTAAGAAACGAAGAGAAACGGTTGAGGGAACTATATTGGGCGGGCCTACCAGGGATGGAGCAGTCCAGAGTGCTTATTGGGGAATACGAACCCATGCGAACAAAGTATTGCTTAAACCTCACCAAAAAGAACCTCCGAATCATAGTGGGAATTCTCACTGGTCATTGTTGGCTGAACTACCACCTAGGGAAGCTAGGGATATCTACGGACACTGCCTGCAGGTTTTGTGAGGAGGAGGACGAAACCTCTATGCACGTCCTGGGACAGTGTTCGGCACTTGTGCAAAGTAGGTCGATACATCTGGGAGAACACTTAATACCAGATGCAAAGCTGAAACATCTGGAAGTGGGGAAAATACTAAAGTTCCTAACGGTTACAGGCCTGCTTGAGATACTATGATCAACAGGTACACTGTAACCAGTAAAAGGGGCACAATAGTTCTTCAAGGACGCGGTGCGACTTTCCCTTAACTGAATAATAATAATAAGGACAACTCCACACCAACTGGCTTGATATGATGTTGCTGTTTAGTGCTGATAATGCTGCCCGACTGTCGGAGCAGATTCGAATGGGACAACCCCTTCATTTTTGTCGCAGACATTTTTCTGCTGCTAATGAAATGATATATATCTGCACTTGGAATATAAACTTCATTTTTCCGAGGGGTCGGGCCAATTTCGTAATCTATTGTCCGTTTCAGAAGCGGGGCACCGATCGATTGCGCCATTTTACTCGGTCATAGGCCTGATGAGTCACGAGAATCTCAAATCACTATTTAGCGTGTCAAGCCATTGCTGTTTCGCTAGGCCTTCGGGTCTTTTCCCATCCAATTTGAAGCTCAGACCAATCTTAGGCAGTAAATTCTCATGTGTGCGAATTTCATGTCTACATCATCGAAGACGCCTCTCTTGCAGTTTTTTTAAGATCCTTGCAACCCCATATCGAGGGTATCCTCATTTCAGATGTGATAATAATAATAGTTGTTGGAGCAACAATCTATATTGGATCAGGCCTTTAAAGTGTGTTAGAGCACTTCAGTCAAGACCGTAACTGTACACTACAGGATTACAGTACCTTGTAGGATGCAATATGGTCAGCATTGCGCTCGCCCGAAATTATTACCCAGATTTGACTCATTCACAGCTGAGTCGACTGGTATCCAATATCCAGTCACGACAACAAATCCCTCTGCCATTAGTGAAATTTGAACCGCGACCTTCCCCTACGACAGCATAGCTCTCTAACCACTTGAGCCATCCGAACACTGTGCCAAATGGGATCATGACGTATTACTCCACTAGTCTAACGAACATCTTCGTCTTCATAACCGCTAGACATGGCTCATCGTCTTTTATAGTTGGCCAACATTCAGAACCATAGAGGACGATTGGGCGGACGATATTGTGGTAAATTTTGAGACGTTCATTGATGTGTCTATCACGGAGAACGCCATTTGTTTGTTTTTTCTTTTGCTTTCTAAAGGGCTTACATTATTCTGTAAAATATTTTTATGAAAATATGTCCAATTAAAAATAACGTTCTGTGTGTTTTGCAGGTACAAGTTAGGGTATACTGCAGTGGAGAAGGGCGGAAATTCTCACGAAGCTTTCAAGAAGTCAGCGACATTTAGGTGGACTATCGCCTGGTACAGCCCTCCCTCTCCATGACGAAGCATGTTCTTTATGGGAAGTAGATAATATCTTGCATTTGATAGGATATTCGGTCACTGTGCACTTTTGGTCGTTAAGTTGAAACAGGACTAAGCCCCTCGGTGTTCACAAGAAGGGCAATGTTTATCAACAAACTGCTTTCATAACTCAACGAAAGTTAAGAAATGCCAATGGGAGATTCTTTCTCTTGTCCGGGCCAACTTAGGTTTCATATCCGTCCAAAGGGAGCTGGGAAGGCGAGGTTCCTCAGTGGACTTGTGAATAGACTAAGTTAGGTTGATTTCAAGGGATTTCTAGGAATTTTCAGTCCATGTTCAGGTTTCCTCCCTACGACCCTGTCCTGTTAACCTTATTACATACACAACTTTCTTCAAGATCTTAACTATTATCCTCTTTTCCGTTCTCTGAAAAGCATAGGCTTCCAAGAATTGTTTTGTATGAAG
Organism: Hermetia illucens; assembly: GCF_905115235.1. NCBI lineage: Eukaryota > Metazoa > Arthropoda > Insecta > Diptera > Stratiomyidae > Hermetia > Hermetia illucens. The sequence goes on from NC_051851.1 coordinate 173,151,261, forward strand.
TAGTCTAACACGCTTCATGGCTTGTATCGAAAATATATATCCAGTCGAATGAACAGCAGAGCATATATGGATAAAATTGGGGATCACGTCATTAGCAAAAGATATACCATCTTTCAACAAGATAACGCGGTAGTCAATTTAGGGTGGGTCGTAAAAGACTTTTTTTTAATGGGGAAGCCATTCGTAAAATCTTCACCCTTAGCCCGGTTTTTCCGCACAATTTTCACGCCAAGTTCGGATTTTCTACGTCCCTGGATGGTATTTTTCATTCCACACTCTCAGAATTACCAACGAATGCTATGTAAGTAATAAGCCTACACACTAGGGGAAAACACGAAAACAAATATAAACATTTATAAACAATCAGAATTCGATCCCAAGGCAACTACATTAAGAGGACGACTTTCAGCCAAATCGGCCATCGCACCGATTCTTGAACTGTGGTCTGATGAATATGGATGTGCGAAAAAAGGACAACAAATGTCAGGCTAAAGATAACAACTAAATTTCTCAGTCTGACAAATCACAGCGCTTTTCATCTATGCATTAAAACAGAGAATATTGGGAGCACCTATCAATTTGTACATCGTGGTAGCATTTTTTTCGACTGCAACATTGAACTTAACGTCGCACGGAGTATTAGTATCTAACATTTTATATAAAATCTGGAGATAGAGTTACCTCAGTACCAATGTCTAGATCGGATTGTTCTACACAATCGTGGAGTTGTATGGGAATAGCACCTCGAAAGTAAATGACATGATCGCTCAACTACACCAGTTTCATAAACATTTGGCTGCAGCACAGTATTTAGTATTTTGTTCCAACAAAACCATGAATTAAATACCAAGTGGACATGTGGATTACATAACTGCAATATTTTGGCCGAATTTGCAGTGGATAGATCATACTTTTGGAAAAGAAGACAATTTCATCACTGCCGTGGAATCCACTAGCTGTGGATTAGTCTAGAACTACATAATGTAGGACAGTTGAGAGGGCATCTAGATTATGTGAGTAGGCCTGTGTGTAGTTATCAAATCTCTCATCAGGCGTACCCCCTACGGATAAAAAAAAACGCTCGGCGGCAGCCTTACTAGATGTACCCATAAACAGATGTGCATGCAGTGACATTCCTACAAGCAGGTCTGGTAGGAGGGTTCAAAGCACAAACCCGTGGATAAAAATTGCCTATGGGAAGGAATGATAAAGCAAATATGAAGGAGGAGACATCGATATTTGACGTCCGCAGTGTCCCAGAAGTGGGAAACTTGACTACTGTGAAGTCTAGCATTACAAGGGATAATAGCGAAATGGAAATTAGATCTAACCGCGATCCTCTCCGTAAGAGCCTGAAATTTTTGAATAGCAATGTAGTTCCTCGACGTTTCTTTCGCTATAAAAACGTATAAATGAACTGTGAACTTCTAAGAAAGGAGATGTGTCCTACACCAATATCTTTCAAAAAAGCGGATATAGAAAGAATGCACTTGGGCGTGGGCCATATCAGGGGAGCCATCAAATAGGCCGCTAAATGAATCCGGTGAGAAGTTAGCGGATAGTTTTCGCAGCCAGGTGGAAAAGGTGGTTAGTGAGCAAGTGGAAGTTAAAGCTTGAAAACAGGAAATAATAATCGAATGCAACGGCCTACAGGTTATATCCTGGGAAGAAATTTGCGCCAAAGAAATAATTTGATTTTAGGAGGGAGCTGAATCGCATGGCTCATTGGGGTTGATCACTGCAGGGTAAGTGGTTGAGGTTAATCAAGACCTGTCCTCACAAATTATTTGAGAGTCGGATATAAATACACACAGCGGTAATCTCCAACCCAAACCGAAATAACGATACCGCTACGTGGATCACGAACCAACAAATCGCCGCCATGCACAAGAAAAGCCGTATAAGAAACAATAGTATTCACGAAAGTTAGCTTTGTAAGCGAAAAATGAACGGTGTCCATATTTATAACTGGATGCTCCTAGTAACGCCACAATATCACAACATGTAAAGATGGTAGATAGTCTAATGTTGGAGGCTAGCAACCACAGCCCTAAAAAAATGTTCGGCGATTTCAGGACGGGGTCGTTGGAGTGGGTAAGAAGAGCAACGAATACCAAGGATTAAATCCTTCCTGAAACCTTTTTGAAGCTAGACATTCTTCTGGTCAACGTTGGATTCATCCCTACCTCCGAAGTAGAGGGTTAGGGTCGATCACCATCTCGTTGGCGAGAGGGATGATCTGTGGAGTGAACACAAGGGCATGGTTTTAACACTAGAAATAGAGGAAGCAGCTACCGAAGCTACATAGGATGTGGAGTAACTGGAATAGTTGGCTGTTCCGCTAGAGCTTTTGTGGAGGAGATGCCTCCTGGCAGTTCTAGAAGCAAATCTATACGTTATAATGATCTTGTCCCCAAAAGGGGGAGACTTTGCCAAAACGAAAGAAAAGGGGAAGCCAGAACAAGAACGGGGAAGCGAACGGAATTGATACCGGGAGCAGTACCTTGGGGTAAATAAGAACCCGTAGGGCGTTGCTGAGATGGTCATATTGAACAAGACGCGTGAGTAGAAATCAACCCAATTGACATATCCGCGACTTGTGCTGAAAACGATATCAACTCTTTTGCTGCAACAGGAGAAAAATGGACCTTGGTCGGAGTTACTGAGGAGAGCCAAGAGAGATTCAAAATCCAAGAAACTACCTGGCATGCCCGGTCGATACCGAATTCAGCATCAAGGGGCACTTGAACCATGTGCGTGAAAAGATAGGAAACCCCCCCTCTAACAGGGATGATATTCAATATCGGGGGTCAAATTATAGTCACAGGCCGCTTATTGCAGAAGTGGTGAACTCCATTTATTATTTGCGGAAGAGGATAAGTTCGGGAAATCAATCAATTGTACTAAGGGTTGGCAGCGCTTATAGGACAGCATTGGGCGAGGCAACTAGTGTCATCGCTGGCAGGTGCTCCGTGGGCGATGGCAGCAAGATTAGAATAATTCTGGAAGAGACTGACTCATACATCGATTCCGTATATTAAGAGCTGGGTCAAGCGGAAGCACATAGAAATGAATTACCACCTGACGCAGTTTTCTATGGGATATGACGGTCATAGGAAGTATTTTCACAACAAGATGGGAGAACTGTCTCCAACACGCCCAAGGAACATGTTATGTTTCAATGTCGAAATTCCTCGAAATCGTAATACCAAAGAAGTTTTAAGAACGAATATATTGGCGAAGTGGCAGCGGATAAATCACACTTTAGAAAAAGGAGTAATTCTATCGCTGGTAAAAATTGACTAGGCCCATGAGTGTATCGCTCAGAGCTACAGGCAGAACATATTAAAGGACGTATGGTATAGGATTCTGGAGAAGCACTTGGGAGAATTGAAGTAGAAAATCAGAATATTTAACGGGTGCTCCCAGGCGAACTTGGATCACTATGTCTATTGCGATCTGTAGTATCCGCATATCCCTTAACATGTACCATGCGAATAATTACCATGTAGGTCCATTTGAATTGAACTCCATAGTGGAGTATGTTAATAGGAGCTTGTAAATCGCTATGCGAACCATTTAGGTGGCAGTTTTGCACGGCAAATATTCGTTAATCTGACTGAGAGATGGTCTTGAAAATATTGTCAACACCCTCGGCTCAATTGTTACCACCAATATTGTGAAATCTTTTCGGTATATCCTGAATGCACTAAGTCTATTTTGAAAAATTATCCTTTCGATACAAGAAGTACACACGATATGATATGCGAACACCAACATAAATATGTGGTTTTGATCCTTTAATTAGTCTCACAAACAGCTTCAGCTACGTAGAAAAAAACCACTGAAGAACCTTTTATTGCGACTGACACAAAGTTTCGCTTGTCACCTCAGCATTATTAGATATAGATATTTATTTCACATGATGTCATGACCTTACTATAGGAAATACTTCTCCAAGTTCTCCAAGATGAATGACGACGGACAATATTTTTAATAAATAATTTTTTAAGAACGCAACGTTTCATTCGCATATTTTTGACTTTTATTTGAAAAAAAAAAATATCTTAAAATGTGTAAAAAGATATTTGGACTATTAGAATGAAGAAAAAAATCTTTTAATTGATGTTGTAGGCTTCTAGTACTATGGTAAATTTTTAAATACCATAATAGGATTTTTTTCCGTAACGAGTGCATTTAGATGAAGCTGAATCGATTAATAATTACATTTTTAATTTTGCTTTAATTTTTATTGCTGAGATTCAATCACAGATATGAAACCACTCAGAATAAAGCTTCTTTATTTCACTTTTCTGCGGAAATAAAACATTAGCGATTGAAGGCCTATCATTGTGTTTGACAAGGTTACCACTAAACAAAGAGATTCACAACCTATCAATCATATCTTTTTTTTGTTAAAAAATGAGGGGATGCGTGTAGAATATTAGAACGCGAAGATTTAGGTTCCTTCCAGGGAAGAGTGGAAAAAACCGAACACTGTTTGTAGTTCATCAAATCCCGCGAATGGGAGTTGGCCTATTTAGAAGTAGCAAGCACCATACAATAAGCATACTTCCATCGAATAAAAGTGTTATTACTTAAATTGAAAGATACTTTGATTAGGCCGCACACTATGTACCACCGTTTTGATTTGCACTCACCTCGAGATCAAGCTGTGATCTTTGTGAACCGAAGTATAAACTAGCAATAGGCCACTCCGTGGAACACCACAACCTTTTCATTAGGTCTCCCCACAAATCTATAAATGGGGAAACATACTTAATTTATTTCACATTTTATTCCTACTCTCCACTGCTATGGACAAAAAGCTGTCTCGGTCTACGCATACAACCAATTATTTACCTAAAGTTTTTTTTGCCTAACGCAAAGGTAAATAAAGACGATAATAGTAGAGAATATTGGTCTGGGGCGCGCAACTATTATTTATAATAATAACAGGTGGGACGGGAAATTGAGTAAGGCTGGGAATTAGCGTTAAGTAGGAGTATTTAGTGGGTTCATTGCTTTCGGTTGTGAGAGGAAACCGTTGGGGACGTTTTGAATCAATACAATTATAACGAAATATTCAAATGAAACCCTGATTGCAAACTGTTGGCAAAAAAATTAAGCCGTTTGTCATTTTCAGTTGTAAATTATTCATAATTTGAATTGTTGGTAGGAAGCTAGCGTGCTTTCTGCATCTATTCAAGCGTAAAATCCGATGGTTGTTTCAATCCGAGCATTTTTTTTAAGTCTCTGTGATTGGGATCATATGGAAATATGGCTGCGTATAATATGCAAATATCGACAATAAAACCTTACATGGCATACATAAGCATATATAGGAAAACATAGTCATTAATGGTGGAAAAGTTCAGTGAATCCATTTATTTACATTTTCCTGAGTCAAAGCGTCAATTTTGAATCTTTAATTGGATATGGCGAATCAATTCTCAGCACTTTCTGAGAACCTCGAAAGTAGTACATATTAGGCATGATAATTACAAATTAATTTAATTGCATTTCTTATCACGGTTAGTACAGGTAATTCCCCTGGAAAAAAAGCTAAAGCTCTTGTTATCATCATCAACGGCGCAACAACCGGTATCCGGTCTAGGCCTGCCTTAATAAGGAACTCCAGACATCCCGGTTTTGCGCCGAGGTCCACCAATTCGATATTCCTAAAACCTGTCTGGCGTCCTGACCTACGTCATCGCTCCATCTTAGGTAGGGTCTGCCTCGTCTTCTTTTTCTACCATAGATATTGCCCTTATTGACTTTCCGGGTGGGATCATCCTCATCGATACGGATTAAGTGACCCGCCCACCGCAACCTGTTGAGCCGGATTTTATCCACAACCGGACGGTCATGGTATCGCTCATAGATTTCGTCATTGTGTAGGCTACGGAATCGTCCATCCTCATGTAGGGTGCCAAAAATTCTTCGGAGGATTCTTCTCTCGAACGCGGCCAAGAGTTCACAATTTTTCTTGCTAAGAACCCAAGTTTCCGAGGAATACATCAGGACTGGCAAGATCATAGTCTTGTACAGTAAGAGCTTTGACCCTTTGGTGAGACGTTTCGAGCGGAACAGTCTTTGTAAGCTGAAATAGGCTCTGTTGGCTGACAACAACCGTGCGCGGATTTCATCATCGTAGCTGTTATCGGTTGTGATTTTCGACCCTAGATAGGAGAAATTATCAACGGTCTCAAAGTTGTCCTCCCTCCCTCCTCCTATCCTTATTCTTCTTCGTGTTTGACCAGTGCGGTTTGATATTGTTGGTTGATTCGTCTTCGGTGCTGACGTTTCCACCATATGTTTTGTCTTGCCTTCATTGATGTGCAGCCCAAGATCTCGCGCCGCCTGCTCGGTCTGAATGAAGGCAGTTTGTACGTCTCGGGTGGTTCTTCCCATGATGTCGATATCGTCAGCATAGGCCAGTAGTTGGGTGGACTTGAAGAGGATCGTACCTCTTGCATTTACCTCAGCATCACGGATCACTTTCTCGAGGGTCAGGTTAAAGAGGACGCATGATAGGGCATCCCCTTGTCGTAAACCGTTGTTGATGTCGAATGGTCTTGAGAGTGATCCTGCTGCTTTTATCTGGCCTCGCACATTGGTCAGGGTCAGCCTAGTCAGTCTTATTAATTTCGTCGGGATACCGAATTCTCTCATGGCCGTGTATAGTTTTACCCTGGCTATGCTATCATAGGCGGCTTTAAAGTCGATGAATAGATGGTGCAACTGTTGTCCATATTCCAACAGTTTTTCCATCGCTTGCCGCAGAGGGAAAATCTGATCTGTTGCTGATTTGCCTGGAGTGAAGCCTCTTTGGTATGGGCCAATGATGTTCTGGGCGTATGGGGCTATCCGGCCTAGCAAGATAATAGAGAATATCTTATAGATGGTACTCAGCAACGTGATACCTTTATAATTGCTGCACTGCGTGATATCTCCCTTTTTATGTATGAGACAGATAATACCTCGTTGCCAATCGTCAGGCATTGATTCGCTGTCCCATACCTTGAGCACAAGTTGATGAATCACTTGGTGTAACTGGTCGCCTCCATATTTAACCAATTCGGCTGTAATTCCATCGGCTCCTGGCGACTTATGATTTTTTAGCCGGACTGTTTCTCCTAAACTTGGTGATGGCAGTATTTGTCCGTCGTCTTCAGTTGGTGGGACCTCCAACTCGCCGATGTTCTGGTTGTTCAGTAGCTCATCAAAGTACTCAACCCATCGCTCCAATATGCCCATTCTGTCGGAAATCAGATTTCCCTCTTTGTCTCGGCAGGATGAGCATCGAGGTGTATAAGGCTTCATCCTGCTGACTTGTTGGTAAAACTTCCCCGCCTCGTGCGGTTGCTCCCTGTACTTTTCGAGTTCCGAGATTTATTGGTTCTCCCAGGCTTCCTTTTTCCGTCTGTGAAGTCGCTTCTCCGCTCGACGGAGCTCGTGATAAGTCTCTGCGCGTGCCCGCGTTCTTTGAGAATGCAACATTACTCGGTATGCAGCATTCTTTCGTTCCGTTGCTAACTTACATTCATCGTCAAACCAGCCGTTCCGACTCCTTTTCCGGCTGGGGCCAAGTATGTTTGTGGTCGTATCCATGATAACGTTCTTGAGGTGATTGTGAAGATCATTTGTTGATGCTTCATCTCCAGGTCCTCTGTTGACTGCGGTTATTGCGGCATCCATTTCCCTCTTATAGGTGTCGCGGAGGGTTGTGTTGTGGATGGCTTCAATGTTCACTCTCACCTGATTGTCAGAGGGGATTCTAGGTGGTATTGTTATTCGGGCTCGGAGCACCATGCCAACGAGATAGTGATCCGAATCTATATTGGCCCCCCTATATGTTCTGACATTCATCAAGGCTGAGAGGTGGCGGCGTTCGATCAACACGTGGTCAATTTGGTTGAAAGTGGTCCCGTCTGGAGAGGCCCACGTATGTTTGTGGACCGCTTTCCGCGCAAACCAGGTACTTCCAACAAACATTTCGTGTGACCCTGCTAATTGAATAGTCCGCAGTCCGTTATCATTTGTTTTTTCGTGTAAGCTATGGGGGCCAACGTATCGCCTGAATACGGGCTCCTTCCCTACTTGGCTGTTAAAATCCCCAAGTATGATTTTGATATCATATCTGGGACAGGCTTCGAGGGTTCGTTCTACTGCCTCGTAGAAGGTATCCTTCTCCGACTCTGCAGTCTCCTCTGTAGGGGCGTGAACGTTTATGAGGTTTATATTTCTAAACTTGCCTCGCAAGCCCAGAGTGCATAGCCTTTCGCTTATGTTTTCAAAGCCGATAATAGCAGGTTTAATTGTTTGGCTGACTAAGAAACCTACTCCGAGCACATGGTTTACTGGATGACCGCTATAATATATGGTGTAGTGTCTCTTCTCCAGGAAACCGGTGCCTGTCCATCGCATCTCTTGTAACACTATTATATCAGCCCTATATTGGGACAGGGTATCGGCTAGCTGCTCATCAGCTTCATCTCTGTACAGGGAGCGCACGTTCAATGAGAAAATACGCAAATCGTTCATCCGTTGTCATTGCCGGGTTCGTCGTTGTAAAGTCCATCCTGTCCGAGGCTCCTTTCGTGGCTCCGTAACATCGATTTTCCATGTAGGGTTGTCAGCCCTACTCAACCCCCAACCTGGAGGACCAGTTGGTACAATTTATCCCGTTTTTAGGCGCGCGAGACTCGCCTTCATCCTTCTCCGTCTGCAGCTTTTCGTTAAGAAAGAGCTCCCAGCGGTCCCCACGTGGAGGTGGAGATAGGGTTTGGTAGTAGAGCTGTTGGTGTTGGTTAAGCAGGCATTTCCCAGGTTTTATGCTCCATCGTGGGTACCAATCCACGTTTCGCCCTGGGACCTATACTACCCTTTGACCACCTTGTTATGAAATTCAATAAGACTCTGATATCCGTGAACCCCACAGAACTGAAAAACATGGAGCAATCCACTATGCAAATTATACTCAGCAATAAAAAGCACTGCGGTCAAAGGGTAGTATTGATTCCAGGATGAAATCATGGATTGGTACGCACCTGCTGAACCAACACCAACAGCGCTATTACCAAACTCTGTCTCCACTTCCATGTGATGATCTCTAGGAGTTCTTTCTTAACAAAATCTGCAGACAAAAGGATGAAAGCGAGCTCCCTGCGCCTAAAAACGGGACAAATTGTATCAACTGGTCCTCCTGGATTTGGGGTTGAGTAGCCCTCACAAACCTTCACAGAAAACTATATGTTACGCAGCCACAAAGGAGCTTTGGACTCGATTAATTTTACAACGATGGACCCAGCAACGAAAACGGACAAACAATTTGCTCATTTTGTAATGGAGCGAGCGCTGTACACCGCTGCTCAAAAGCTAGCCGATAACTTGTTCGTTTAAAAATATAAACGAACGGCTATGCACCCTCAGCTTACGATGATTAACGTTCACGCCCCTGCGGAGTCGAACAAGGATACTTTCTAAGAGGCAATGATACGAACCCTGGAAGCTTGCCCCCAATAGGGATGGAGCTGATATTCAGGCTATACGTCACCTCCATAGCTTATATAAAAACTGCAATAATAACGGATTGCAGGTTCTTCAGTCCAAAAAAGTACATAATTAAACTTGAGCCTCTCCAGACCGGACCACTTTCAAACAAATCGACTACGTGGTAATCAAATGCCGCCGCCTCTCAATCTTGATGAATACCAGACAATATAGGGGAGCCAACGTAGACTCGGATTACTATCTCATTAGTATGGGAATAACAACACCACCTCGAATCCTCTCTGACAATCAAGTAAGGGTGTACATCCGCAACACCTACCCCTTATGGAGCCGCAATAAAGGCAACTAACAGAAGTCCTGGAATGAAGCATCGATAAATGATCTCCACAATCACCTGAAGAACGTTATCACGTTTAGCTTAGGGAGTATATGGAGTGGAGATGGAGGAAGGTCTACAAATATCCTGTTTCATGAGATCACCGAACTCTTTCTATGCAAAAGCTAACTTCTAGGGTGATAGGGGACGCATCTTTGAGAAAATCGGGGAGTGTTGATGTGGTACTTCACATAGTGTTTAATCGGCTGGGAGAGACTACTTTCAGTAGTAATATTGCGGTATTTTCGGAGGAGTGCGCAAATGCGATGGTCGGTAATGTCCTTGAAAAACATGGAGAGAGTGTCGTTTGTGCAGGTGAAAATCATTCCCGAGGACTTTAAAGAGGTTACGGGATCTATTAAGGCTTTATTCTGCAGGTTCACTTACAGTTCATAGTGACAAAGGAAGTCTGCGCCTAAAATGGGGGCGCTAATCTTAGCCAAAACGAATCGCCATGAAACGTTCCGAGACTCACGTCTACCTGGCTATAGCCGTAAGTGCGGATGGGAGAAGAGTTCGTGGCAGGCAATCACAAGTTTTGCGGTATTAAAGTGTTTGGACAGGGTACGGGGAGAACCGACGTCTCCGCGCCCATTTTGACCAGAAAGCAACATCCATTCAGAAGGTCGAAAATTATAAGGTACTTTGCTTCGTGCAGCCGACGCCAAGGCACCCAGCGAGCCTAGTTTTTGTTGCATTAAAACTACATCCGGTGGTACCAACAAGTCGTTGGGGACAATGAGGGTTCCGGTGTGCGACTACCCAAATGCCCTTTTCGGGAAGCAGACCTCGACCGTGAATGCGATCGAGATCTACTTCCCGAACGCAAAGTATCTGCAGTCACCGTGAGCCTTCGACCTCCTGACATGTATCTCTAGACACTTCCGCGACCACGGGGCGCGCGTACATCTTGAGGACTTTGTCGGCCGTGGCTGACAGCACCCCCAGCGACCCCGAGTCCGTGCAAAGCAAATAGCGCGGATTCTCTCCGGGACCTGCTGGAACCAAAGCGTTTTAAAAAGCTCTGAGCCGAACTTATCACTACCCAACTGCCTTATTTCTGGAAGCAGCTGGCTGGGAGTACCGTCGCCCAGCGTCAGCTCGTTCAGCGAGTTATTTAGCTTCGCTTCCTCACTTACTAACAGCCAGCGTATTAGCTGCTCCTTTATCCAGTCGTAGGATCCATCTTCCAACGCGTCCGCGACTAGCCTGACGGTCTCTTCGCCCCTAACTGCGACCGCTGCCACAAAGTGGATCGCCCCTCCCGCGGGTGTGATATGAGGCGCTTGTGAGCGAAGTGGATGTAGGACACCAACCGAAGCGGAAAAAAAGAAAAGAAAGGAGTGCAATAACGCCCGGCCGATGCAATAAAATCACCGTAGGCACCCAGAAAACGACCCAAGTGGAGACCGGAGCGGAACTTTCCTCTTCAAAAAACCTGCCGCCGACTTTTGCAGCAACCGTAATATTATTGGTTGTTTTTGTTTGCCATACTGTGATACTGGAGCATAATCCGAACCCCAAGTGTAACACAATCTTTCTGACCGACAAAAAAAGGTTCCCAATAAGGCTTTGTACTCAGTCGCGGAATCCTTCATGCTGGTGAGGCAGTGCAGGGATGCGTTTGACAGTCTGGGCGTCACGTTCACGTCATCCTCCTCTGGGTACCTGGTCATAGGAACATAGAGCGGAATGAGCGGACTGACGGACAGGTCAGCGAAGTTATGCTCTTGGCAGTTCCTTGGTGGGTGCAGCCAAGGTCCCGCTGACAATTTTCAAGGTTGGAATCTACCCCCACTAGTTAACAGCCGCCAAATCAAAGACGACTTGACCCTTCTACCGCAAAACCCGATTGCAAGAGCTTTTGGGCAAGACTCGCGCAAATACGCACAGCATTACGGCAGTCTGCATAGGGCACAAAGGACCATGCCGCCGGACTTGGCATACCCTACGTTTCTCATCACCGAAGTTACGGAAAAGGGGGAAAAACCTCAGGCACTTCTTTTCGATAGTTCAGCTCTAGCCAGAACTAGGTCGCGGACACTTGGTAAGCGATTCACTGGAGACCTCAATCTCAGCTCTCTAGTGGCAACGTGGGGAGAGTTGCTATTCTTTATAAATCTTACGGGCTATCTCTGAAAATTTAGCTGGTCGGAATCGGCTTCCTTTGTCTTCAGTAATCATGGCCTTAGGAGTTTGTCGCAATAACCCATTATTGGCCAATATTAAAAAATAATAAAAATCATCATTATTTTTTTACTTTGTGTTTTATTTGAACTAAAACTAGGATAAAAATGATATGGTCAGATTTTTTTTAAAATTGGTTATCACTTTATGCAGCTTGGGCCTTATACGGGCCTTATATGTGATTATTGCTAGTAGTTTTTTCTTAATAAAAAAAACTCCAGACGGAAGGATGAAAGCCAGCCTCCCGCGCCTAAAAACGAGAAAATTTGTATCAATTGGTCCTCTTGCGTTTAGGGTTAAGTAGGACCGAAAACCCTTCACAGGGTTCAATTTTACGGAGTCACAAAAGGAGCTTTGGACTCGATCAAATTTACAACGACAAACAATTTGCTCGTTATGCCGTGGAGCGAGCGCTTGCCGATACCCTGTCCGACCTGCTACGCACTCTGAGTTTACGAAACAAATTTTGAAATATGCCTTCTATGAAGCTGTGGTACTAACTCTGACGCCTGCACCATCAAAATCATACTTGGAAATTTTACCAGCCGATTAGGGACGAAGCTTGTATTCAGTCGTAATAAATGTCAAATACAGTCCTAATGACGAATGTAAGTGGGTTGCCAAAAAATACCTCATTCATATTTTGCGACCAGGATATTCCAAATCATGAGAACCCTTTCATCCTGGGTTAGGACAAGGAACTTTTAAGGATGATCCGACAAGAAATGTAATAAAAAATAGATTAGCCTGGACATGTTAGCACCATTTAAGGGATGTTATAAGGACTATTCCTAAAAGTGGTATCAACCTATTATATTTCTTTGGTATTAAAAAGGAGGCATTTCAAATTTCAATCAGTTTTTAGCTTGTTTTTAACAATTGAGCAATTTCTTGAAACTGAAAATATTTCTGGAACTGAACGATAATATGGATCCTTGTGCTAGGAACACTAGTCGTCCACGAGTAGTTCTTCCGGAACAGTCACCCAAAGCAACAGCGTCAAATACTGTTGTTTCTACCTCAAAAAGAACATATAGGGAAGCTCTGAAAAACACAATCAGGAGATATTTGGGTTGTATTACAACAGTAAAGAGACAAAAACTTTCTCATTCAGGAACCAACCTCTTTAAAGAGATAAGGAGAAAAGTATCACTACCGTATGCCTCCAATCGACCTCTTTTACAAAACGATGATTCCGAAAGTTCCTCAGACGATGATGACTACGTAGCCCAGAAGACCACCGGAATGGACACTGACGATTACACAGGATCAGAAGCATTGAGGTCGCATGCCTCAAGTCAACTTGCTTCAGGAAATGAGACAGATTTTTCAGAAGACAGTTCATCACAAGGTGATGTAACTCAGAGCACAATCTTAATTGATTCTGAAGATGAAGAAGTCTATGACTTGCATAAACAGAAAATCAGTATGCGAGGTACAAACATGGAACATTGTTCGGGATTCAGTTCAGACGAAGAGAGCCCTGATAATTGTTCAGAGGACGAACCTGGAGACAGTGAAGGAGGTTGCGTCTCAGATAAAGGACGTGACGAATTTAAAGAAGAAGAATTTGAGGCATCTTCAGAGGATGAAGAAGAATATCTACGATTGTTTGAAGAGACCGAGGATAAAATGCTGACGAAAATGTTATTGGAGCATCCGGATGGTAGCTCTTGAAAAATTGCAGATGGTATCCAGGCAATCCTGCTATAGAGGTGTAACTGATAATTTGGTTTTTAACTACATTAAGAACTTAAATGTATGTAATTTTTGAAATAAATATGATGTGAAAGTTCAAAGTCAGGGTGGCATTTTTCCATTTTTTAAGAGCAATGTTGTAGGCATGAAGCACGATACCCTTCTTTCTTTACTTAAATACCAGACGCTATAGAAGTTTCTTAAGTCACTATGATCCTCTCCATATGGGTAGGGTAGTTTCGAATGAAGACATATGACGAGGTATGACAAAGGCATGGTAACTAAGTTCCCAAGTTGAATAGTATCCCTGACAAAGCTTTGAAGCTTATTCACCAATGCCGACGGGAGTGCCTAAAAGAAGAAATATTCCCTGCCCAGCGGGAAAGGTAAAAGTTAGTGTTGCTTCCCAAAGAAATCCAGGACATGCCTCTCGATGTGGCTATTAGATACAATGGGGAGGGTGATGGGGAGAGTCATCTACAACAGACTGTTGCCCTTCGTCGAAAACAGTCAGCATAGCCTTCGGTACGTTGACTTGATGGTCGTCAAAAGGACCCACTGATTTATGGTAGCTGTTGTGCAGCAAAGAGTACACCGTCGCAGCGCACAGGAAATAGGGGTTTGACACTGCTGTGGAATGTAACGTATAACGCAGTGATTGCGTTTTCCATCCCAGGGGGGCCACGATGGTCTGACCGTAGTTGTTGCAGCAAAACTTCGAGAGAATACAGTGGTACGCTACCGTCTCTGCATAGATTTCGCAGTGAGGGAAATGACATTAAGGGTCAGCAGAGACGATTAACAGCCGACGACAGTGAAACCACCTGGTTGTGCCTCAATTTAGGTCGTGATTCAGGGGGTTTTCACAATAGGATGTAACATGCTAAATATCAAGAATATTAAGAGAAGAAGACACCTTGTCGCACTTTTGTGTGTTATTACTCTTGTTGCATGCTTTCTGCCAAAATCCAAATTCTTCAAAATGCCCCAGAATTCCCATGGACGCCTGACTCTCGCCTGGTTATCAAGGAGGGGAAACCACAGGTTAACAGTCAAATTTTTCGACTACCCATAAATTGAGAACGCCTGGAGGCACTGAAAAAAACGCACTGCGCTATAAGCAATATACCCTAGCTGCTTTCCTGGACGTAGTGGAGCATTCACCAACTATGGCACCAAAGGACGCGGTGCGTTTTTTCCTTAACAGAATGGTGCCAAAGTCATCAAGAAGACTCTGATCATAATAACATTGAATGGGTAAGACACGCATTGGATAGTATCTATGTCAAGAACCAAGATAATCTAATCTGATCTGGGAGGTAGCCATTTGACCAGAGCTGGGAATAGAAGGACGCCCCAGAGTGATATCATTTCTTCGGTGTTCTGGTTGAGAGTGATGGATGAAATTCTATGGATATAAGACAGGAGTGGGATGAAGGTGGTGGCATATACATGACTGGGCGATTTTGGTGTCAGTCAAGTCAAGGGTACACCAATTTCACCTCTCGCGGCTAAATGGACAAAGATTTTCACATTCCTCCAATATAAGCTATCTGAGTGTGATTCTACATCCTAAGTTAAATTGAAGACTGGACATAGAACTTAAAGTTATAAGGACCTGTTTAGTCTTTTTCGCCTGCAAGAGGACCGTTGGGAGAATAATTCCCTGGATATACATAACTGTATTTCGGTCTTTACTAACCAGGAATTCTATTACGCACCGGGAAACGCTGAATAAAAAATACAAAACCATTAAGATTAATAGGATTCAAACAATCGCATATGTAGGGTACTGCCAGGCTCCTACAATCCTATCTAGTAGATGCCGTCAATAAACTCCTCCCCGTAGACCTCCATACCAAATGCGCTATATCGTGCAGCGCTGCTAGGCTACGTAGGTCCGGATATTGGACAGCAAAGTCCTACGGCCATAGTGATTTTTTTCAACGAGGTACGTCGGCATTTCCAACGGACTAAGTCGACTTTTATAAGGAATTTTGTCTCTGTGCTTTCCAACTTAGGCAAAGTGGAAGACCGGCCACATGTTATGACACAGTACTCTTCACCCGTTGGTAAAAGGTAGCCTGTGGAACCAGAAAAACATAATGTCGCCGAGTCTAATGGTCTTTCAGTATAAGAGAGTGTATACCAAGGGGGAGTACTGGATATTTGTCGATGGTTGAAGCATGATCCGAGCCCCAAGCATAGGCATTCTGACCGACAACCAGGCGGCCAATAAGGCGACATCCTCGCGGTTAGTAGAGCAGTGCAGAGCACTGAACAGTCTGGGGGAACATAGAGGGTCTCCGCACCTGGCAGTCCTTCAGTGGGCGATGTCGACTCTTAAGTTTGTAATTTACTCGCACTACTAATAGCCACTAATAACGAAGGCTCATCATCTCCGCAAATTGGTGGAGAATTTCGCCCTGCTGTAGCAACACTTGATCGTTAGAGATTTTGGCCAGCCGTGTGTAAATGCTTTTAAGATTATGGCGAACGCACGAAGCACTGA
The DNA here is from genome assembly GCF_905115235.1 of Hermetia illucens. NCBI lineage: Eukaryota > Metazoa > Arthropoda > Insecta > Diptera > Stratiomyidae > Hermetia > Hermetia illucens. The sequence goes on from NC_051851.1 coordinate 173,167,550, forward strand.
CCTACAGGGGAGCATGTCACCAATCTCGTCATACTCCATAATTCACAGTGTCGAAGTTGGAGAGACGTGGGAGAAACACAAACACAGGTCTTTAGTTGCAACATGGTAGCTGTTATCCTTTGTAAATACTACGGGCTACCTCTGAAGATCTGAGCCGGCTGGATTCTGCTCCCCTTGCATTTCCGGCATCAAAACTTCGCCCCACAGCGATAATTGTTTTTTTTTCAGGAACAGCCACTGATGCCTACCTCTCTACTGGGTTTCCGAAGCGTGTGCCGTAAAAAGTGCTTCACTCCTTATTTGGTTTGTTTTTCAAGGTTTAGGGCAAGCACTTTCTTTCCATCTACCTAATGTGCGCAGAAGTTTGCCCGTATGCACACATCTCTGGCTACGCGGATCTATTCATATTGCATCCGACGAGCGCTCCTTCATCCGCGCAGGGGGACACGCCTGGTGAGTGGTTTATCCTTAAGCATTTCACCAATCCATCCCTGTCACAACGTATTCTTCTTGTAATGAATCTAGTCTTCAGGCGGCAATAATTAATAGAAGATTAGTAATCTTCACAGGATTCGCAATTAGAATCTCAACAAAGGAAAGCACCTCAGTTATAAGGGAAACTCAACTGATGTGTGCCATATTCCGTACACTTTGAAGGAGTGGCTATAACTCGCTGGTGTGTCGTCAACTGGTATTGGAAGATGTTTTCAACATTTTTGAATGAGGCACATAATTAAAATAAGATGGAGACACCAGAAACCAGTCCTAGACCACACAAACTGGTAGCTGCCCACGGCTCGGTGAAAGCATCACCCCCAATCAGGGGAGGAGGCAACGATATCAATGGATTCATGATTCAATGGTGCCTTTGGGGATTTGAATAGACAACAACGTTGGATAAAAACTTTTTTTTCCCCAATTTCCGACCGAAAAACAAACACACTCAACTCCATCTTACTTGTTAAAACTTTATTTAAAATTATAGAATTAAATACAAAAAATGAATAGTTCTCCGCTCAAATACAATATCAAGTTACATTTTGCATGTATTTTCCTCGGCTACATCTAGGATTTCATCTCTAATCTTTTCCTTTTTTTAATCAAATTAAAAGTCGAGTGAAAAGAAAAAGCAACATTTTATCAAGTAGAACACTACGAAAAACAATTTTCCAGTATTGTTTTCAGCTCAATTACTTCCATCATTGTAAACTTGTTTTGTCTTGTCATCACACAAATGTACAAATCAACTTTTTTTTCGGGGGGGCGTAAATTTTAGATCGGCAGAAACACTCTTCTTTTCGTCGCAAGTGTAAAATGAATTAAATATGATTTATATTACTTTTGTTTAGACATAATCTTTGTAGTGTTTTCTCTAAACTTTGCGTCTTCTTTAAATCGGTTTTCATTGATAGCTTCAGTCAGCGCAATTGGGGGAAACGAACATCGAATTTAAATTCAGGACTATTTAGATGTGCATCTCGTCCGCACCGCAATATTTCGGACTTGGCTCTAGTTTGCTAGCATGATGTGAGCTTCTGTAATTTCAATAATCCTTGTAGGGCTTGCACATAACATTGCTAAACTGAAAAACTCCTGGAAAGCTTTTAAGACCAGTCACAACATACACGACATATTGAATTCAATTCAAACTGCTCCCTCGGGCAATTGCATCTAAACAGTCCCAAAAATATAATGAAATAAAAATATTACTAATGCAAGGAGATGAGCGCTGTCACCGTCTCCTTAACAGAACTTCCAACGATGACCGCATTCATTGCATAGTACGAATGTCGTCATCGGTTCATCAGCGCTTCGGGTTTGGATTTGATTGTATGTGCAGTTGCGCTTCTTGCACTTGCCGCACTTCAGGAGATCTGTCTTTGTGCCTTGCACCGTAGCTAATTGGGCATCATTGATTGCTTCTTTAACGAATTTCTCACGGAGTTTCTTCATTTCATCACTTGCCATCTCTTCTGGGGTCATCTTAGCGAGTTGTTGTGCTGTTATGGCCCCGCACAGATAATTACTACGCAATGTGGGATTCTTAGAATCCTTTAAGTTTGCAACACGAGATCGTACGCGATTTTTATATTTCACATCTGTATTTCTGAATTCAGCGTAGATAGCATCCTCGAGCTCTTCGGATAATTCTTCGGGTGTTGGGCAACCCTCTGGTGGTTCTCCGTCGACTTTAAGGGCATTTGCAAGCATTTCCCGACACTTCAATCTTACAGCATCTGTCATTGAATTGCTTGCAGCTGGGAAACTTGTCTGGTGGACTTTTGGCTTCTCTTCCTGTTTCTTCTCTTCTTTCTTCTTTTCCTCTTTTTTGCTGGATGACGATGATGATGATTTACTTGATGATTTGCTGTTACTGTTTGATGATTCTTTGCTACTTGGTCCTGTGGCTGGAGCTGGGGTATTGGCCAGGAAACGTTTCCAGTTCTTGATTAGGGTTTTTGCCAAAGAGATAACTTCCTCATCTTTGCTGCTTTTCCGTAGTTCGTTGACAGTCATGCCGATACGAGTTTTGGTTAAGATGTCCAAATTGATGTCAAGAGTTTGTAAGGTTTTCAGGAGATCGAATGCTTGCTCTTGGCCCTGGAAGAGATAACAAAAACTTTCGTAATCAATACATTACTTGATATGAATTTGAAAAGCAAATAGAAGAAGAGTCGAGAGCGTATAACATATTGTGATTAGCAAGGATGCAATGGAGAGAAGTCCGATTATCATGGTAATTGCGTTTGTTCAACGACAGGATAAAGGACACTTCAGAAGATTCCAGAAGTCCCTCGCATTTGGTTGTTGAAGATCCGCATGGATAAGGACAGCCTCGTCCAATCCCTGCACCTTCAAAACCCCAGGATTCCCATGGACAACTGGGCTGTTATCAAGGAACGCCAGACAAACAGTCAACCTTTTCTACTCCGTATAAACGAAGAGTGCCTGGAGGCACAGGAAAAGGTAGAATATAAAGTGTGGTTCGGAGTCAGGAACGCAAAGGTGAAAGTGTCCCGCTATACAAGACCGGAAGAATACCTGGATCCAATCGACGCCGCCAACGAGCTATTGGAGCAGATGAGGATCGACGGTCCGACGGGGACTGACGGACCCCCCACGCAAGCAGATCTCGCTGAGGGTAACGCAGATAAATTTGCAGCACTCTAAGGGCTCAGCTAATCTGCTTGTCTTCTTTCTAGAGAACCAACTAATACAGGAGTTTGAGTCGGGTACCAACGAATCCGCAAGGCTCAGTAAGATTCTATCCAAGGAATATAGGAGCCTCCTGGACGGAATCTTCTGATGAAACCTTGAAGCTGCTGATTCAGACGCACTTTTCCACAAGCGAAGAGGACTGCAAGTCGGAGGCTTGCAAGTCTAGGCATCCCAGGAATGCGAGACTATCAAATCGATAATTGCCGAGGATAAGATCGGCTACGGTATAAAGAGCTTCTCCGCATATAAATCTTCGGGTCCAGATGATATGCCAGTCATGCTACAAAAGCAGTAGGAAAGGGAACTTCATCTCCTTAGAATACAGAGCATAGCCTTAGAGACGCGCACGAGTGGTTTTCAAATCGAAACCGGACAGCACGGTCATGAGTCTAAGAAAGACTTTCGCCCATTCAGCCTCACCTCTTTCATGCTGAAGACCCTAGACTTTTAGGACGATTGTGGAGAAAACGCCTTTCTCGAAGTCCCAGCTTGCCTACTTCAAAAGAAAATCCATAGAAACCGTTCTCCACGAGGTAATTGGCATGGTTGAGCGGTCACTGCAGTACAAACAATATACCCTAGCTGCCTTCTTGGATATTGAGGAAGCTATTAAAGAAGCTTTGACCAGTATTGGATTGGAGGGGTATTTTACGCATTGGATTATATCCATGCCAAGGTCCAGGATAATCTAGTCGGACCTGGGAGGCAACCTCTTGACCAGAGCTGTAAACAGAGGCACACGCCAGGGTGGCGCCATCTCTCCGGTGATCTGGTTAATAGTGATGAACAAAATTTTGCGAATAATGAACAACAGCGGGGTGAATGTGCTGACGTATACCGACGACTTGGTGATATTAGTGTCAGGGATGATTCCGTCCATTATGAGTGACATCCTGGAAGGAGCGTTTCGAAAGGTGTGCCTGTGGGCCGCAAGATGCGGACTCGGCATAAAACCAACCAAAACGAAACTGACGCTATTCACCACCAAGATAAGGGCACCTGAATTCCACCTACCGCGGCTGAATGAACAAAGATTTATTTTTTCTTCCAACGTAAAGTATTTGAATTTAATACTGGATCCAAAGCTAGATCGGAGATTGAACATAGAACTCTGGGTTAAAAAGGCCTATACAGCCCTCTATTCCTGTAAGAGAACCTTTGCAAAGTAGGATCTCCGGCCGAAGATGGTTCTCTGGATGTACACAGCTGTGGTGTGTCCAATCTTAACGTACGGCCCTATTGTATGGTAGCAGGCTTTGAACGAAAAGTACAATAGAACAAAGCTTAATAAGATTCAAAGAACCGCATGCGCTGGTGCTACTGGGACTCTACAGTCCTGCCCGACAGATGCTCTCAATGTACTCCTGCGTTAACTCACCCTAGACCTCCACATTAAATACGTTGTAACATCAGACTACGTGAGTCCGACCATCGTAACATCCTAGACGAAATACCTCGGGAAACTTGGGCATTCCCCACGGACTATTCCATACGCAAGCTAAACTTCACGAAAAACTTTGCTGTGGACTTTCCAACCAGGGCAGGGCGGAAGACCGGCGGCCTGTTGCTAGGCTACGACACAGTATTTTTCACCGACAGATTAAATATGATCTGTGGAGACGGTGCGATGGTTTTCTTGAATACACACAATGTACACGAGTCGTATCGTCTCCCAGGTTTCGTCAGTGTATTCCACGCGGGAGTACTGGGGATAATGGAAGCCTGTCAATGGCTGATCCGAGCCCTAAGCCTAACAGCCATTCTGTCCCAGAGCCAAGCGGCCATTAAGGCCTTATACTCAGCGACGACATCCTCCAGGTTGGTAAAGCGGTACAGAAACGCACTGAACAGTCTGGGCGGCACGCTCAAGGTCACCATTCTGTGGGTTCCCGATTATAGGAACATAGAGGAGAATGAGAGGGCTAACGGATTTGCCAGGCAGGACTTCGCTCTTGACAGTCCTTCAGCGGGTATAGTCGATGTCTCGCTGGCGACTGTCAAGGGCGAAATCTACTCGCACTACTTAGCAGCCGCAGACCCCAGATGGCGAAGGCTCACCACCTGTACCAAGTCAAGGAGGATTTGGTCCGCTTATATGCCCATAGGCAACCATGCCGCCAAGCTCGGCGTATCTTACAATTCCCATTGCCGAAGCTGCGGAAAAAAGGGGGAAACCTTCAGGCACTTCCTTTATAATTGCCCAGCTCTAGGGTCTACGGACACTGGGTAAACCATTCTTGGGGGACCTCCAAAGAGATTTCTAGCTGCAGGTGGGAGATCTGCTTCCCTTCCTGAATGCTACGAGCCGGCTCTCATAACAACAATCAAGGTCTTAGTAGTTTGAGGCATCAAAACATCACACCATAGCACTAATTGGGCTCCTCGGAGAGGCCTCTGATACCTACCTCCCACATTCCAGGGTAATCTACATACGTAGCATATTCGTAATAAAGTCATTTTTGTTTGGGGATTGAGGAAGTCCTAAGTTCGCATCCAGTTGATGTCGAACCAGACCAATTGGGAATAAACTTCCTTGCACATTTGTGGTTCACGGACCCCTAAATACCCACAAATTAAAAAAAAAAAAACTGACATCCAGGCAGAGGCCACTCATCAGGCGCTGTTCTGCCTCTGTCCTGACAACAGCGGGACCGAAAGTGACTACAAGTGGTAACCGATTGAATTCTTGGGAATTCAACTCATCCAGTTGATGTCAAACCGGACCAATTGGGAAAAAACTTTCTTTTACACAGAGCGAGTTCGTGGATCACAAATGTGGAAGAAAGGTTCTTCCCTATTGGTCCCGTCCGACATCAACTGGATGCGGACTTAGAGCTCCCTCAATCCTCAAACAAATTAATTTCGCTCCGATCTAGTGTGGATCTGAATATAAAAGGTGGATTTTACTTAAATATAATTCGAACGAGCGATTTGTGTCTTGTCAGAGGGTGTGGCATTACAAGTGCGGTTCAATAAGGAACCGTGTTTGACGACAGAGTGCGTTTCTAAGGGAAGTTGATATTATCATCGTGGGCTACCATCTATCAAACGACGGAAAAACAAATTTCAAACTGATTGACAGATTAGTTTGGATTTGGCAGCTATTCGAATACGTGTTTAACGAGCAAATCATTCATTCATCAAAAAGTCCATGACATGATTCTCGCTGATCGACAAACGACAGTGCGTGAAGTAGCAGAGACCGTAGGTGTATCGACTGGAACGGCAATTAATATTTTACATGATAAATTGGCGATGAAAAAATTGTCGGCCCGATGAATGCCGCGATTGCTCACGGTGGACAACAAGCGGATGCGGCTGTTAACTTGGAAGCAGTGTTTGGAGCAATTTAAGCGAGATCCAAAGGAATTTTTGCATCGAGTTGTCACCGTTGATGAAACCTCATTATGCCCCAGAAAAACAATGGATTTCTCCCGGTGAATCTCTCGCGAAGATGATCTCATCGACAGGAAAGGTTACGGCGACGATTTTCGGGATACGAACGGCGTTATCCTCATATATTTTTTTGAAAAGAAAGAATAACGATCTGTGGACAATACTACAGTGAATTATTGGACCACTTCGACAAAAAATTGAAGGAGATACGGTCTCATTTGGCGGAAAAGAAAGAATTATTTCACCACAATAAAGTACCAGCGCATTTATCCGAAGCTGTCGCCTCCAAACTGATTAAATTGGGTAATGTATTTCTGTCGCACCCCCGTATTCACCTGATCTGGCCCCCTGCGGTTTCTTCTAGTAACGCACTAAAATCCTCGCCTGTTCGAAAAATGTGACCCATTGATTGTTATAATTCCCTGCCAAATATAATTTGCTAATTGATTAGAAGAGAACACACCACCACATGGGAAAGACACATTTGAAAGTTAAGCATTTGGGAGGGGCGAAACGTGGTGATCACTGGGAGTTCCTTCTTAATGGAAAACTGCAAACGGAGAAGGATGAAGACGAGTCTCCCGCGCCTAAAAATGAGAGATTGTACCAATTGGTCCTTCAAGTTGGTGGATTGGCTATACAACGACGATCCCGGCAACGACAACGGAATAACCATTTGCGTATTTTCTCATGGAACGTGCGCTCCCTGTACAGAGATGGAATTGCCATGCAGCTAGCCGATACCCTGTCCCGATATAAGGCTGATGTAACAGTGTTGCAAGAGATGGACAGGGACCGGTTTCCTAGAGAAGAGCCATTACACCATATATTATAGCGGCCATCCAATAAACCATGTGCTCGGAGTAGGTTTCTTAGTCAGCCAAAAAATGAAACCTGCTGTTATCGGCTTTGAAAATATAAGCGAACAGCTATGCACTCTGCGCTTGCGAGGAAAATTTAGAAATATACGCCTCATAAACATTCACGCCCCTACAGAGGAGACTGCAGAGCTAGCATGGAGGCGACCAAAATCACCAAGCGGTTCATTAACTTATGGTCAAGGTGCGGAACAGCGAATCAATGCCTGACGACTGGCAACGAGGTAAAAGGCCTCCAATGGCGACACCACAACGATCATCATCAGCAGGGAGATAGGGAGGTTCTATGGCGCTCCTCTTATTTGTCTTATGACATAGACGAAGTTCCCAGTGAATGAATGTTCATTCATCAGAGCTAACCAATACGACAGAAGTAAAGGCATGTGAATAATAGCAGGATGTGATATTAACGCCCACCATATATGCTGGGAAAGTTCCAACATCGACGCGAAAGGGTCGAGACTGCCGGAGTATCTGTTACGGACCGAATTGCAGATCCTCAATTTGGGTAATGAATCCACTTTCTTCAACGTGGTCAGGCAAGAGGTCATCGACATCAAAGTGCCATCCCCCGACATTGTGGCTCTCGTCGGAGAGTGGAGTGTATCAAAAAATATTACTCTCGGATCACAGACGCATTGATTTCGTAATGGACATCGACCGATCTTTACCCACTCCATTTCAGAATCCACGTAAGACAAAACAGAACTGAGCGCCTGAATTACGATCTCTGGGAGGCATATCAAATCCGTTGCTGGAATTGAGAAAATAACTCAGAGGATCACAACTTGCATGAGAGAAGCTTCGAAGAGAGCTGTCAACTCATGATGCCAAAGAAGGGTAAAACTTAGATTTTGCGAAACAGAGTAGAACGACCTCAACTCGACTATCGATTGCGACGCGAGTGCCCTTCAACCGTCATTCACCCAGATTTCCGCCCTTAGCATCAGCCACACTTTCATCTGAAAGAGAAAGACCATATCATATAGTTGAAAGGCAGACTCCTGCTCCAGAAACCTGTTATGTTTTTGAGCCAAGGGTGCCCCACAACCGAGTTCTAAAAACTGATTCAGCCGTTGGCTGGATTCGATAAAAAAAGTATAAAGTCGGCCAAACGATCATCATGGATCCTCGCCAGAGAACGTAGGCAGCATTTGGGTTATCTACGTTTACAGAGCGGGAGGTACACAGAAAGCGATGAAGAAACGCCAAACCATTTACTTAAAGTGCACTTCCCAGGCAGCATCCAGAATCTCATTTTGTGGTTGACAGATCCATACGCAAGACTGGACTCTGACATGTAGAGTAGTTTCACAGGAAGGAGTGAAATGGCCATTTAACTCGTTCTATAGAATGCAAGTGCACCGATCCGGATGGCATTATTCCTGTTCTGGTAATAGCGGGAATGGATGCCCTGGGTGTACACATTTTGAATATTTACCGTGCTTGCCTAACACACGCCTATATTCCAACCAGCTGGCGTGATGTTAAGGTAATATTCATTCCCGAACCAGGGAAACCCTCGTACACAGACGCAAAAGCTTCCAACCGATTATTCTAACTTTCTTTCTGCTAAAAGGACTGGAAAGACCAATAGATCGATTCATAAGGAATACATATATCCCTAGGTAACATGCTTACCAGAAAGGCAAATCCACGGAGACAGCACTCCGTGAGCTCACGGTAAAAACTGAAAAGACGATGTCCGAAAAAGAATACGCCTTAGACGCATTCATGGACATCGAAGGCGTCTTCAATTATGCCTCATTCGCGCGATTTATAACGCGGTAAGACAGCGTTGGATCCTTCACATGCTAGAGTGGAGAAAGATCCACATATTAGTCGGACAGAAGTCTATTGAGGAAGGGTGTGTTAGGGGTTGCCCACAGGGAGGGGTATCTCTCCTTTGTTATGGCTCCTGGTAATGAACACCTTATTATGGTTATTATGGCCTCCATAATAGGCTCTCGGTGAATGCTAGGAAGACTGGACTAATTATATTCGTTAGGAACGTCAGGTGGGGTAGCTACACGCTACCCACCTGAGCAGGGGCGGAAATCCAGCTGGTACAAACAGTCAAATATTTAGCGGTACATCTCGACTCCCAGTTAACGTGGAAGCACCATATCCAGGAACAATATCAGAAATCCTGCAGATTGCTCTGGTGCTGTAGGAATGCGATAGGTAAGACCTGGGGACGTTTACCAAAACGGATACATTGGATGTATACATCCATAATAAAACACTCATCGTATGGTGTCCGAGACTGAACTTTGCTAACAGCAGGAAGCTGCTAACGCAGATTCAGAGGTTTGGTTGCCAAAGTATTACTGGAGCAAAGAGTACTACGCTGACTGCGGCACTTGATGCTATCCTAAATCTTCCGACGGGTCAATCATGGAGGGCGGATCGGGCGCAGAGGTGTTCTCGGGGAATCCGATTATGGAACTGACTCGACTTCTTATTATCAGCACTAAACAGCAACGACATATCAAGCCAGTTGGTGTGAAGTTGTCATCAGATGCTGCTGAAACTTGGCCAGCTTAACGAAACATTCCTCTTGACGCCGAGGCCCTAACATCGCTGGTAATGAGGAGGCTGACAGACTGGCTCGCCAGGGGTCTGGATCCACAATGGTGGGGCCAGAACCAGCTTTTGAAATCTGAGCAAGTCTACTCTGAAGGGTGAAATTGCAAGGATTCGCACAGCCAAGTGGAGAAATTTGAACTCTTGCCGGCAGACGAAAATCCTTGTGAAACCTGGAGTCGATAGAGCGGCATTTTTGTGGTCCTTTAAGAAGTGGGACATGAAAACCCTAGTAGGGTTTTTAACGAGACAATGCTCCTTAAACTACCATATGAAGACGAAGCTTGGGGTGGTGGTTTCGGCTATGTGCAGCCAATGTGAGGCGGAGGACACAGCCCTGCTCTTTTTATGCAGCTGCCAATGGGAGATCTGCACACTCTTTGTCTCTGGAGAGTGTTCTCAGACTCGCTAAAGCCTGCGAACGCCATAGGCGGGAAGCCATTGAATAGGCGATTTACGGGGATAGTACAATGGACCTAACAATGACCTGCGTGCTCGGCCATTGTCTTTCATTGCGGAATCTGATATCTTCGTAGCAATAAAAAGCCGAATACTCCCCTTGGTCTCAAATCACAGCATGGTCCAAGTCTTCCCGCCAATTTTCCAGAGGCAGGCGAGCTGTCAAAACAGTCAAGCAGAACCTCCGTGACCACCACCCGATATTCTAATGGCTTGCCACGAGGGAGTATCTGCGCTAAGCCTTAATTAATTTTGATAACATGCCCGACTGATAACGACAAACCTCAGATAAGAGCAGCCAAAATGCCACGGAACATTTCCAAATATTTTGCCAATGTCAAAACGAGCCGAGCAAACGCAAGAAGCAAAACAATTGCAAGATCGCTGCACGCCTTCCTCGACACGCATATGATCAGCGCGGGGCCAAACAAGCCCCATTGTCCCCAAGCATTCGCTTCTCCCACGCACTCAAGCCGCTAAGGTTATGGACGGCGGATTACAAAACACAATGCCCCTCCACGGGCAGCGACCAAAACAAATATCACCTTCAAGCACCGGCAGGTCGCCCGTCCACCTGCCGTTTCCAAAATGAAACCAACACTTCAAGCCCAGGCATCCGCCCAAAAACTACCAGAAACGAGTGCACCCCGGATTGCCGCCACCGCAAAAATCAATATTCGTAATCGCAAACAACTCGCTGGCGGGCATCTTCATTTCCACGGGAGGCACGTACTCACTAGTCATCTTCGCACGCACTTTTCCCTACTCCCATAAACCAAGCGCAGCAGTAGAACTCACCGTTCCGTCCGGGGATGTCATCTTGTTCAGTTTCTTCTGAATTTTGAACACTTCCTCTTCCACACTCATTTTGCACCAGTTTTCACTGCCTTCACTGCACGCGGTCAATTACAAGTTGTTGGTAATATGAATTTGCGCCCAAATTGCCGTAGACACCGATATGAGCAGGGAATTCTCGTTGCGAAAAATTCTTGGCGTAGAAAATCGCTGCAGCAGAAGTTGACGCTTCCTCAAGAACGGAGCAAAAAATAAACCTCGACTGTGGTGGGAATTGCATGAGTGTTTGTGTGGTGAAAACGGCGAATTAAAAATAATATGAAGTTGGATGGGGTGGAGAGTGGGTGCGTTCAATGTCGCGGCATGGTCTGGAAAACTTCAAAATATTTTGACGTAGTGATAACCTGTGCGGTGCTGGTACAGGAGTTGAGTTTTCTCCGGCAAATTCTGACTTAAAACTTTTTAGAATTATATACCACAATGAACTCGGTGCTCAGTAGAGTCCTGATGAGGATAGCCCCTCCTTCGAGCCGACACAATTTCACGTCACTTCGACAATATGGTAATAAACAGACTTTCCCCAAACTAAAATTTGTGAGTCTCATCCTGTATTTTCCTTCTTTTCGTCCCTTCCAGCTACTGTTAAACGTTTCTATAAAAACACAAATGTCCTATATAGTGGCGGCAAGTATGAAATCACCTTGGACCACAGGAAATTGAAAACACCGAAGGGAGCTCCGCTTGTAATGAAAAGCGAGCCATTGGCCATAGCAGTCGCTGCAGAATGGGCGAATCAGAAGGAAAAGATCGAAAGGAGTTCGATGCATCTCACGGCGTTGTGCAGTACTGTGATCGATAATCCGAACAAATTGGAAGCGACGGATATGATAAATCATATGCTGAACTTTCTAGGGTCAGATACGGTGCTCTTTCAGACAGACGTAAGGATTTGGATTAGTTTAGTTTTTGTGTCCTTAAATTTTCTCCACTTCCTTTGGCATAATGCTGTCGATTGCTCGCTGATATCATCGAATGTTGGTGAATTTTCTTTCATTTATCACTTCATCACTTCAAGTGAATCCGTCAATAACGGAAAATGTTTCTTAGCTGACCAACCACCCCCCGATTTTGATTTGTTTAATTGTGCTGTTGAATGCTGTTGGGCAAAAGAATTCACCTGGAACCCGCAATCAGTGCCGTAAATCACTTCGACAGTGCTGAGCCCAGTATCTTCTCTCAGCGTGGAACGAAGACCTAATAGAACTGTGGGCAGATGTCGAGTCCACTGCGGACCATCGGACTGGGCCATGGTAGCCCTTTTCAGGGATCGATGCTAGCGTTCAACACATCCGTTGGTATGTAGGTGGTAGTTTCTGCTGCAGCTTTTTCGACTGGAATAGCTTCTGCCTAACGTGTGCATCTGTCGATCGTGCTCACGCAGAACCTCTTCTCCTCGGCCTATGGTGTCGATGTGGACGTGTTCGAAATTCTCAATATTAACGGAGATATAAGCGTTTAAAGTTTTTCCCAAGATTCCTCCAAAAATCAGCAATTTCCCTGGCACTCAGACCCCGATCCGCTGGTGGAACAGCTCCTCTGGGTGTGGTGTGCTTGTGGATCTTCAATCGTTGGCAAGCTGTGCAAGCTCGCGACCAATCTCCAATATCCCGATTCATGTTTGGCCAGAAGCAGTGTTGAGAAACAAGCAGATCGGATGCCGGGATGGCTGGGCCCATGAAGGCTGTCGAAGGTGCTTCTTCTCAAGTCAGCTGTCAGGTAGGGCCGTAGTTTTGAGGTTGTTTTACACGGAATAGAGGTTTCCGTTCCGGGGATGTACATCCATTGGAGTCGAAGGTTCGGATTGGCCTGTCGTCTCTAGTTGCATCTCTAGGTAGACTTATTTCTTCCACCCTGTAGAGAGTGTATCGCCGACTGTGTTGTTGATACCGCTCTAGTGCCTTGTACCGGTGGTGAACTGGCTAATGTAGATGAATTGCCTGGTTCTCCATGGTTCGGTATTTGTCTTCTGGTTGAAGGTGAACACCAAAGGTTTGTGGTCTGTGTGGATGGTAAATTGCCTGCCTTCAAGGAATTGCTGAAAGTCACCTTCGGCACTGTCGATAGCTAGAAGTTCTCTATCATCCCTAGAGAACTTGCTTTGAGCCTCGTTGAATACCTTTGAATAGAACCCAAGCCGTTGGCAAGTTCCATTGACTCGTTGGTGAAGTACAGCTCCCATACAGTGATCTGAGGGATCACAGTCTAATGATATTTCCGCTTCTGGCTCTGGATGACCTTGTAGCCTTTTGAAGATCTAATTTACATTTTTCGAACGCAGCTACTGCAAGGTCGGTCCAGAGGATCAGAGAGTTGTAGTCCTTCTTTGACATGTGTAAAAATGCGACAGATAGTAATCACGCGAAACCGTCAGCGATTACCATCTGTCATTACTTTCGGTCACGCTGCTCCTAGGGCAGAGGTGAGGCAGCATCTGATGAGTTGCCTTTGCCCTCTTTTGAGGCGATAGCCAAATCGTCCAAATACGCGAAGACAAAAGTTAGCTCTCTGGAAATAGAATCAATGAATCATTGGAAGGTCTGTGCTGCATTCCGGAGATCAAAAATTTTCGAGTGAATTTGAACAACCCAAATGGCATTATAATTACTGTTTTGGGTACGTCGGCAATTGCTATTGACATTTGGAAGTAAACTCGTTCCAGAACGAGCTTAGAGAAAATATGTTTGCCGTGTAGTCCCACGTTGAAGTCCCCTATGTTGTGCACACCGAACCTTCCGGGTACAGTGCGTGCGTTGAGCCGGTGCGCAGGGGCGAATAGTTCTGTTTACTTTTTTCATGATGTGCAGAGGACTCGACCAAGGGCAGGTCGACAGATCACCTGGTCCATGATCCACTGGAATACTTGTTTTGACGCTTGATATTTTGCCGGGGGAAGTCTTCTAGCCTTAGCCGCCACGGACTGCCCTATGATTTCTATGATGTGTTCCACAGCGTGCTTAGGTCGTTGCTTAGGCTACGCAGGTCTTGCCAGTTCAGGAAACTGGGTGAAGAGATCCTTGAAACGGTTGCCTTCTGGGACCGTCGAGACCGTGGATAGATTGCTTTGCATCACTCTTCCTTTTGTAGTGAGGCCGGTTTTACTATCGATCAGTTTTCGACGCTGGAGATCCACTAGAACACCGTGTGTAGCCAAAAAGTCGGTTCCTATGATGGGCCGCTCTATTTGTGCCTTGACAAATTCTCACTGTTGTTGATTCTGCCGGAAGTCTTGATAGTAGTTCCGTTAGCTGCGTAGAGAGCGTAAGACTCTGGTGCCGTTTTCGAGTTTTTAGGTAACGACAAGACTGAGATAGGGTAGGTAGATATCAGTGGCTGTTGTGAGGAGCCCAATTAGCGCTGTGGTGTGCCCTTTTGATGCCACAAACTCCTAAGACCGTGACTGCTGTTATGAGAGCGAAGAGGCAGAGTCCAGCCGGCTCGGATCTTCAAAGCTTGTCCGTACCATTCACGAAGGAAAGCAGCTCTCCCACCCCGCAGCTAGAAATCTCTCTGAGGTCCCCAAGGAATGGTTTACCCAGTGTCCGTAGCCTGTCTCTAAGGGTTTCCCTTCGTTCTCTGCAACCTCGGCAATGCGAATTGTAGGATATGTCGAGCCTGGCGGCATGGTCCCCTATGGATCAGTGCCCCGTGCCGACTGCCGTAATCTTCAATGCATTTGCACGCGTCTGGCACAGGAGCTCTCATGACCGGGCTATGTTATAAGCGGGCCAAATTCTCCTTTACTTGGCACTGCTTCTAAGCCTTCGCCATCAACGCCCGCGGCTGCTAAGTAGTGCGAGTAGACTCCGCCCCTGACAACCGCCAGGGAAACACCGAAAGACTGCCAAGAGCAGAGCCTCGTCTGGCCAATTCGTCAGCCCCTTCATTCCCCTCTATGTTCCTATGCCCAGGAACCCAGAGGAGGGTGACTTTGAACATGCCGCCCAGATGGTGCAGCGCGTCCATGCACTCCCCCACCAGTCTGGAAGATACCATCGCTGAATACAAGGCCTTGATGGCCGCTTGGTTGTCAGTCAGACTGGCTATGTTACGCTTGGGGCTCGAATCTCGATCCAACCATCGACAGACTTCCAATATCGTCAGTACTTCCGCTTATAATACACTGGCGAAACCTGGGAGACCATACGACTCGGATACATCGTATGTAGTTCAGAAAACCCCCGCGCCGACTCCACAGACCATTTTTGATCCATCAGTAAAGAATACTGAAACATAACCTTTCAACACGGTGTCGGTCTTCCACTTTGCCTTGGTTGGAAGATCCACAGCAAAGTTTTCCGTGAAGTTCAGCTTGCTTATGGCATAGTCCGTGAGGAATGCCCAGATTTCGCGAGGTACTTCGTCTAGGATGTTATTGTGACCGTATTCAAAAACAAATCTGCAGCTGAAGTACAAAGAAGTCTTATTAAGACTCTCAGGGACCATGCTCTGTTGGAGACAGCATGCAAAGATTGATTTATCAGCTCCTCTTCATTTTTAGAGACAACACCCTCATGCACCTAAAAAGTTTGAAGATAAAGAATAGGACTACCGACGAAAAGTAAACAAACTTTGTTAGCCTCAAACGTAGAGGATGATGATCCCTCATTGTTTCATGGATCTTGGCTAAATGACTTTGAATTTGGAGAGAGAAGTTCTCATTTTAATAGGCTATCTGCATTAACGGACTGAACATCGAGGCTGTCGAGCTTGATATACATAATCCGGCGCACCAGTCGTAGATCGACTCTCGTTGTGCGGTCTAAAGAGCCCAAGAGCCAAGTCTTCATTAACAACCTTCTTCGCCTGGTCATTGGGTTAGTCTAGCCTGAGGAAATCTCGGACAAAGAGCTAACTTATGCTATGCACTGGTAGATGAACTAATAAGAAGGGGGCAATGGCAACTTCAAGAACGGGCGACAACTGCATTGCTAGCTATGACATGCAATGCAATCCACTATCCCAAACTGGAAGACGGGTGGATCGCAAATGGCACAGAAGAATAAAGGCGGATCTCCTCCAGACCTGCCATCAGTGATCAATGGGGAGCGCAGTTTATAATATTTACTCCTGAAGGTAACGTTTTCTTCGATGCAGATTCCAATTATCTTCAGGTATCGCTACACTTTACCTTTCCATTTTGAATGACTTTGTTTCTGACGTAGCCAATTTTCTACTTTAGTGATCCGAAAAGAGTTTTGCCGTTGACTTCTTCCTCTTCGATTCCCTATACTAACTGAAAGACCGTGACCAATTTGCTCGACTTCTTGACTGATTTTGTCACAAATTGTTTCTCCTTACTCTGGAATTCGTTCACTAACCCTCATCCCTTTGCCTGGTTTGTGCAGATTTCAGCCATGTCGTTACACGCTTGTATGTGACGTATTACGAGTAGTACCACTTCAGCGGTTTCAAAATATTTTGCAGCCCACTGGGGCCTTTCCGAAATGGAAAATTTTGGGAAGACTGTCATTTTTTAGGTAGTTGTTTAGGATATGCGCGATCCTAAGTCCACATCCACTTGATGGTGGACCGGACTAAATGAGAAGCAACTTACCCCCACGTTTTCTAGTCCATGGATCCCTGGTTTGGAGTAATTTTTTGTCAATGATGTTCCACAAAGGTTGGCCTAATCTGGAACTCTATAGGTCGGCCAACGAAATTTGTGTCCAGTGTCGTAGCGAAGTCCTTTCGGCCTTCTTTTTCCCTTTCAAAATTCGTCTGTTTTTTCTTGTATTAACTTATTTTGGAATTTGACAAATTAGTACAGAATAAAGAAATCAATTTCAATTTAATTTTCAGACTGAAGAAGAACTTTACAAGCTCCAATCACAGGAATGGGATCCCATAATCAAATGGTTCAACGATCGCTACGAGACCAACATCCAAAAGACCTTAGACATGAACTTACCACAAATTTCTTCTGGCGACAAAATGAGCATCAGCAAATATCTGTCGTCACACAACATCGAATCTCTTCACGGTAGACATTCTCCATAATAAAAAGGAAACGATTTTTCTTAATCAAATTTTCTTGACCGACAGGATTCATATTCGCCATAGACACCCTGAAATCCATCATCTTAGCGTTTGCTGCCATTGATCAACACATTACCATTGAGAAGGCTGTTCATTTGGCTCGATTGGAGGAGGAATATCAGTTGGGCTTCTGGGGTCGTGTCGAATGGGCGCATGATTTGAGTCAACAGGATCTGCAGGCAAGATTGGCAGCGGCTGTGTTGTTTGTTCATTTCAATCGATCCGAGACGATGATAAAGCAGAAATTAATGGTTTAAAGTTATGTAGAGAGTAGATGTAAGTAAATATAAATCTATTTGACGAATGCAGCGTGTTTAGCTAGGGGAATCCGGATTTGAGCTTAAGAAAAGTTGCCCCTGCTAAATATCTAGGCAGGACTACTAAGAAAGACGGAATTTCACTTTAAATAACGACGCTTGATTATATCCATCATCTTTTGGATAATGTTTTAAGGAAGGTTTTCACACGATTGATGTCGAGACTGTTAATTGCGAACTGATTATTAATTAATTTGAATTAATTTAAGTCAATATAAGTTCAGACTTGCTTGACTTTGTCATTTCTTAGAGGCTGTTCGGCGCTTCCCCAAATTCCAATATTCATTTCATCATTTCTTCTTGGTTAAGGATTGATGGAATCTTGAGTTCGTATCCAATTTAACCAGTTGGGGACTCCCATTTTTTGGTCCACGGAATCCTCATTTTGGGCAAAGCATTCGATGAACGTGCGAAACCTCACACTGGTGAATTCTTTGATGGATGGCTCCCAGAATTCGTTTCACTTGCTCTTCAAAAACAACAAAAATTAAGTTTGTGTTTAAGGATGTGAGGAAGCCAACAAGTAGATGGCGGATCTTGCCAATCGGAAAGAAGCTTTCGTCCTCTGTTTCTGACCCACGGATCCCTCTATGCTGGGCTAGAATCCAAATCTATAGAAAAATGGACGACGGCTTCATCCAGGGCAGAGGTAACTCATCATGACTTTCCTCTGTCCTAGATGGAGAAAGAGTTGGTTGCGTTTGTACACAGCTGCCCGCCGCAGCATCTATGGTAGGACGCGGTAAGGGCTGACATACCTGAAGAGACACCGGGATGTGCACAACCAAATAAAGAAAATGACTCGAAAGGTGACGCGACACACGGGGTGTTGCCAAGGAATGCGCGGCAGTTGTAAAACGCAAGCAGTCTGTAACGTTTCCCCAGGAGAACGTCAGCAATGCGATGAAAACCAGACTGATGCAGCTGGAGGAACTCCTGAATCGTATTTTCTTTTACAGGCGTACATAGAGAGAGACCGGGTAGGATGCGTGAAAAGCAGAAGCAAAGCCATCCTTTGCTGAGAGCCATCGTACGCGCCAAATGGATGGCAGATAGTCCGTTGCGGCGAAGAGGGACAGGCTACAACAATACGGCGGGCGAAACCATCTGTCTAAAGTCAAGGCGGACATGAATGGTGGAGCACTAAAAGAAACGGTGTGCTAGAACGCCAATTCTGCTTATTAAACCAACGAAAGGCAACCTTTTGCGTCATCAGCGAGATCCGTTATAAGATCAAGCGCGGAGACAGCAGACCGGAAATGCCTTGCTTTTGGAAAACGGAGGGCGGTGAGATCTCCGTCGAATCAGGTTCGAAGACAACAAAGATGGCGGCCAATGAAATCTGGAAATCCAAGGTCTTGACTCTTTCACAGAGAAGATCGAAGTAGAAAATGCAATCAAGCATGAATGTCCAGAGATAACCAATCGGATTGAGGCCAAAAACTGCACGCTGCGGTGGAAGTTGCCAAGTAATACGGGAGGAAACGACTTAGCAGCGAGAGAATCAGAATTGTTGAGTAGTATGTAGGATATGAATTATGGCAGCCCCCACCAAATGTTACAAATGCTCAGATTATAGACCCATGACTGCAACCTGCCGGAGACCTGACAAGAAGACAGCATGCTGTAGATGCGATCAGGTAGGTCATAGAGCGAATACTTTAATAATAATAATAATTTAGGGGAGAAGTTAATGATTACAGATATCACATATTGTACACGCTAATTAATGTTAATTGTCTTAATCTAGAGTAGGTGAAGAGAAATAATGAGAAGTGATCTACACCTGCACGGGGATTGCCTGCCGGAGGAGAGCCAGCCCTGATACGTAGTACCTCTGCTCGTGTAACAATGCATTGAGTTTAGCGAGATTTTTTATCAGCGGGTTAGGGTGGGACAGCCACTTTTTCAGTCTGACACGCGACAACTTGATCATGTGCGGAATTATGGGACAAACCCCGGAGAGGTCGTATAGGAGGGAGCTTTTGTGAAATTTTAGGTTTGGCCTTCTGGCCGTGCATTTCGTGAGTATCGTTTTTTCGAAGCGTTGGAGGACTTCTGCTACGTTCGGAGACATGGCAGCCCATGCTGGAAAACCATAGGTCTGAATAGGACGAATATTAGTTTTGTATAAAAGGGCTTTCATGGCAGATACCGGGAAGTGTCCCTTGTTCAGGCAGTTGTTGAAGAGGATATCGAGACGTTCACTGATGGTACCCGCACACTTCCGCAGGACAAAGTTAGAGATGCCATTGGGGCCCAAAGATTTTTTTTGTTGGACCGGGAGATTGCTGGTTCAACTTCTTCTAGGGAAGTAAGGAAGGAAGCGAACGGGACTGTTCTGACTATATCAGCCGGGCAGCTGGGGGAAAAGGGCCTAAGACGAGACCCTTCCAAGCTCAACCTTTTATCGTTGAAAGTAATGGCGAGCACCGAGTTCCAGATGGGGTACGCTGGCGATTTGGCTCTGAATAAGTGGCTGAAATAGTCTACGCAAGCGGATATTTTTTCCTCAGGGGAGTGACACTCGAGGTTACCTATCTTTATCGGCCCTCCCGCGTCAATGATGTCCCTGCTCAGGAATGGGCCTGACTAAAACCAATCGAAGAGCACTTTGTCGTTTTCGTTGTTAACTGAGTCGCCCCAAGGTACGTGCCTCGCGTTGAGGTCACCGCCGAGGATGAAGGCATCGAAACTGGTCGCGATTTCCCAGAGTTCGGCCAGAATGGGAGAGAGCCGATCAGGACTCGGAGAACGCCTCCACCCCTAACAGGAAATCTGACTACTGCTAACTGCTAGCCAGTTTGATGCCAGTGTAGTCGATGGGATGCTATTTGCCCTTGACTGTATGGCTGTGCCTATACCCGCGCCGTTGCGGAAAGTAATGTAACCGAGAGCATATAGTTTTACGTGGTGGGCTTCCCCCAGTCTGGTTTCATTTAGGAGAGCGAGATTACGATCGGAATCCTCGAGGAGCTTGTGGAGAGCGAAACGTTTGTCGTTAGAAATGAGCGAATTAGTGTTGAGTGTGAGCATTTTCATTTTGGTTTTCTAGCAATTTGAAGAGGAACTGTAAGTACGATAGGGGTTTTTCTTTAGGGGAGAGGCGGAGACAGTTGTGATAGAAGTCAAAGATTGTGTTCCACAAAGAGAAGAATGAGATATTGAATAGGGAGCTGGCTTCCATGAAGAAGCCCCTGGGAATGGAAGAATGTGGGAGCGATAAAGAGCTAAGGGTTTCGGGTCTTGCCCTGGCCACTGTGGTGAAAGACGGAGTCAGTGAGGGAGATCCGTTCCAGTTTTCATGAGGCATAGTGCTAGGTTGAGAGACACGAAAAGATGAGGGTCTGTCAAGGTTGGGAAAGAATGAAGCAGATCGGGAGTGCAGGTTGCTTTTGGCTCTCTCTTTGCGCTGGATTGATTCCAACCTACGGGGGCAGTTGCAGTTGGCCACAGTTTGCACATTTGAGGGGCGCCGCCGACTCCTTTTCGGCGTTGTTTTCTACATTCGAACAGCGCAGTACCTGGAGGCGTGTGGGCCCGGGCAATTCACATATCTGGGTTTGTATCCGCAGTTTGAAGATACGTGACCAAATTGTTGGCAATTGAAACGTTGGATGACGTCCCCTTTTCTGGGTTTCTCCCAGCTAATCCGCTCATAAAGTAGGGTATTTTGTTTAGTGACTAAACTGCCTCAGAACTGAAAGCCGCACGGAATAGGCTCAGATTGATGTCATTGGCTCGTAACCACGGGGTGGAAAGCCTAGTTACGCGGACAGGCGTAATCTGCGTTAACTCCTCAATTTCCGAACCCACGTGTTCGGGAGTGAATTCATTGGGGGGAGATTCCTCTAAGGATGAGGGTTGGCTTCCTCTCCTTTTTCAGCGTGAAGGAATGGCCTTCCAATTTGATGAACTTGATTAGGTGGAGTAGTTTCTTATGGATATTGGGACAAATGAGCCGAACTTTGAGCCAGTCAGGCGGTAGGTTGGTAATTTCAAATTTGGCATTTTTGTCAATGTTCTTGATGACAATGCCTAGTGCCCTGGCAGTCAATCCATACAGAAAAATCGGAGGGACGAAGCTAATTCTATTCTTATCTTTAACTACCGGTGGGTTGGCCACGTCGGCAGATTTTGAGGTTCCAGGTCGTGCGTGCGTCACTTCGGAGCGATGCTCGTTGTCATAGTGGAGATGGAAGCGGTTTTTGTTCGCTGTGACCTCGGTGTCCGAGATGCCCCAATTCATTTTTTTTTGCTTGAAGACAGACTTACCTGAAGCAAGTTTGAATTCGTTTTGGAATCCTTGGATGTAATTGACACAGGAATTTGCTTCATCGATCCAAGTGCCGGGCTGGTTCCCAGGATGGAAGCTCTAGTCGTAGTCGATGATTATTGCAGGGCAGTCATCACTAATCATTTCTTCGGCGGTAATGGTCTTGTCGGCCGAATGGAGAAGTTGGGTGGTGATGTTGGAATTGTAAGTGTAAGCTGGTTCCGCGTCCTTTACACTCTATGGTTTCGTGTAAGTCGAGTAAGAATGAGTTCCGCATTCGCGGTGCAAGGATCACTTTGTTACCGAGAAGTCACCTGTATTAAAACTCTAACTGACATTGTTTTACGGTTAAAGCGGCTAAACAACTGAATAAAAATGTTCGTAAACTTGGCAGCAGCGCAAAAGCCCCATCCGAACCATTCGTTTAGGGGGACACAAACGAACTCCCTGAGGATAAAGAGGCTATTCCACAATATTGAAAACATTATTTTTTCAAATTGGCCCCGAAAAATGCAAATGGAATACCGCCCCTATCGCTAAGCCGCGGACACTACAAGTTACTTTGAAAGCTTAATACACACAAAGCAATAGTTTCCTTTACTCATAACAGAACTTTTAATTCAACAATATTTTTTAATACATTTAGCCAGGTAGTCCCAATTGGAAGTGTGAACATACCTTCAAATAGCGCAAATGAGATCAACCATTTTCACTTAGTGCTGGCAGTTCCATCCCATCCTAATGTCAATAGTGACGTTGTCAATAGCTTGTGTCATATGCCGGGAAGTGACAGCTCCACATCAACAAATCGCCGTTTCCAACTAGAAAATCCCGGAAAATGTTGGACTTGAGGTCCGTTATTGGCGATGAGGACATCTCGTCGGCTGAGGGCATCGAACGTGCTTGCGCCACCATAACCCAAAAAGAGGTATTTGTTCTTTTTCTCCTTTAAAACCTCACTGAAAGCCTCCCTCGCCCCTTTCGATTCCAGAAAGAAGTCAACGAACGACTCGAAGCAATTCTCTCCAGACAATGCCAAATCGAATCGAAATTGAGTGGAATCAGCCGTTCCATGTCGACATTACATAGCGTGGAAAATGACACTAAAAGCCTGGCCGACCGGATCTCGCAAACGGCCGCCCTGGCGGAGAGTGTTAGTGCCAAGGTCCGTCGACTGGATGAGGCCCGGAGTCGAGTGTCCGAGTGCCAGCAGAGAGTCCATGACTTGATAGACTTGCAGCTGTGCAGCCAAGGTGTAATGACAGCCATAAGGGAGGAGGATTATGAGAAAGGTGCCGCTCATGTCAGCCGGTATTTGTCGATGGACCAAAATCTACTCCAACGCACCGCGGACGATGTGACTGGCTCCGTGACTTCTGTCTCGAAAGCTCTGCAAACCCTTGAGGAAGCCACGACTAAAATGCGTGAAATTATCTCACAGAAGTTCGATGAAGCCGTGCGAAAAGATGACCTGGCCTCGGTGGAGCGATTCTTCAAAATTTTCCCATTGCTTGGCATGCACAAGGACGGTATTGCGAAGTTCTCTTCGTATATTTGCCAGAAGCTGGAAGTCAAGGCGCAGAAGGAACTCCGAACCTCTATGGACGTCGCTAAGGCGGAGAAGCGAATGGCCGTTGCGTTCGCGGACACCTTGACCAGCCTCCTGGAGAACTTTGCTCGAGTTTTCAAAGTGAACCAGCCAATTATCGAGTCCTGCTACGGAACCGGGTACTTGCTGAACATGTACGAGATCCTGCAAGTGGAGTGCGACAAGGAAGTGAGAAATTTGATCCTTGAATTCAATAAGAATCGCCAAATTGCCAAGCGAGTGGCTCAGATCAATGAGTACATGAAATCGGACGGAGGAGTGACTTTGGGGCACTTCAGGAAACCTTCCGGGGGTTCGGTGGACAAATTGAATCCGAAGGACATTGACTCGCTTATTGGGGAGATCACGATTATGCATTCCAGGGCCGAGTTGTATTTTAGGTTCATGAAGAGGCGAGTTGTGGTGAGTTTAAGGGTTAAATTCTGGCCGAGGATGTGTTTAAGGTTAAATTGGATATTTAAAGGCTGATTTGGAAGGGAGCTCGCTGGAAGATGAGGACAAGAAAGCAAAGCTGAGTCGTTCCGAGAATATCATCACAAAATGCGATCTGAGTCGGCAAATGCAGGAATTGCTGGGAACATATTTACTTTTGGAAAGGTAGGTCTTCGTTTTGTTGTGTTTTTTTTATCTATTCGACGATAAAGACAGTAATTAGTGGCGAAATTTTCCTTACTTAAAAGATATTTCATGGAGGAGAGCGTCCTGAAAGCCATCGCCCTGGATACTTTCGAGCAAGGCCAGCAATGCTCCAGCATGGTCGACGACGTCTTCTTCATCATCCGCAAATCAATTCGGTAATTGCAGTCCATTCTCCTGAAAATTTTCTCGTTAAATATTCGTTTCTCCCCACCATCAGCCGCTCCACATCCACCCAATCCATGAACGGCATCTGCGCCGTGATAAACAACGCGGCCTCCTGTTTCGAAGGTGACTTTATCAATGCCCTTAAGGGTCCCCTGAAAAACGGCTACCCGTCCGGCTACATCGACCTGGCGCAAGCCTACAACGCGATTCAAAGTTCCATCCAACAAGGCAAATTGCAAACAAGCGATGCCGAGCAGGCACGAACGAATTTCATCGTGCAACTGAATAATGCCGACATGTCGACGGAGTTCATTGAAACACTCTGGGCGACCATGAGTGAGGAAATTCGTGGAGCTTTCGCGAATATGACACAGCGTGAGAGTGAGATTTTGGAGAGTTGCATGTCTGGACTGAAGGGAGTGAAGGATTCCTTGAAGGCGGTCGTGGATTTCGGGATGCAGCAGTTGAAGTCGAGTGCGATTAAGCCCCGACTCAATCCATGGGTGGATCAGTTTTTGACGTACAACCACCGATTGACAGAGGTTAGTTCGACCCCACAAGACCAAACTCCGGATACAAACTATAAATCAATTTCAGGAGGAGCTGGCAGCTTATGAAGCAGGTGAAACATTCGCCCAGTTCCTCATAGTCCAAATCGATGGCCTTTTGAACTCGTTCAAGTCCGTACTCAGCCCGAGGAACTACGATGCTCTGGTCAGCATCCTCGCAACGGAAGTCACTTCACGATTGGAACGAGCAATCAAGAAATCAACTTTCAATAGAGTAATCACCTTTTCCCGCTACATCTTCCCGTCATTATCGTTTTTATCTTTTGTAGCTGGGCGGACTCGTACTTGATCAAGAAGTACGCGCTTTAGGAACATACTTGACGGGAGCAACTTCATGGTCAGTTCGCGATAAAATGGCTCGATTGACGCAGATAGCCACGCTCTTGAATTTAGAAAAGGTCTCGGAGTTGTCTGAGTATTGGAACCCGAACGAGAATAATGATATGCCTGCGTGGCGAATTACACCCAATGAGGTCCGATCGATCTTGATATTGCGGTAAGAAAGAGTTTGCTTGGACTTTCCGAGACTTTTGGGGTTGTTTAACGACATATTTTACTATTGCAGGGAGGATTTCCGCATCGAGGATATAAAGAGAGTTAAAATATAGTCGCACGCCTACTTTAATCAATTTGTTATGTTATTCGTCCTAATAATAAAATATGTTAAACATTTCACGGTTTTTGTCTTTTGTTTTGCATCAAAGAAATGAAAAAAAAAATGGAACTGAAAAGGATCGATCACTTTTCCGTTCATAAGACCCAAATGATGGATTGTTTTCCTGTCGCCCATTCATCTAGTTGCCACAAGTATTTCTACTGAATCCATGTTACCTGCGACCCAAAAGATGATTTTATTAAAGAATATTCCACAAGGTTTACACGAGTAGGAGCCAAAAATTGGAACTCCTCTATGGAAAGCATATTATTCATTTGTTTCCGAATTGTGACGAAACTAACTTTGGAAAAATTTGTATAACGCCAATAATGACCGGGGACAAAAAACTTGTGTAAAAGTAAGGCTAATATTTAGCTAGAACACTTGATAACACCTTTCTCCAATATTGTGGCAACACTGTTTAACGATCCGACCTTCAGCGATTGACCGCCATGAGCGTTGCCATCAGCATGTAGCAAGCATGTAAACACATTCTCTCTATTATGATGAAATATCAATGATTCCAGTGTAACACGTCGTAGTAGCCGGAGCGACTCTCCGAAATATAGTAAATAACCAGTTATTAAGGTATTATTTTGTATTTCTCGTTGGGCATATTTCGCAGCAGAATTGTTCCCGCAAAGTAACGTAGCAGTAATATACAAACGTCATTGCTCAAGCCGCTACAGATCGGCAACCGCCGTACGCAACAATTGCTTGCTACATGAATCCATCTATCAACGAAATAAATCAACTTACGTAGCGTCCATGATGGAAAATAATGAATAGGTCGCTAGTGAACCCTGAACCAACAAACATTTAATGGGTATCCTTGTTAAATAAACATTTTCCCACATGTTAAAGTGTTGTGTATTCAATTCATTTCTCACAATATAAGTGTGGTATAAGACGACTTAAGATACGCCTTCAGAGTCAGACCAGTTTCGGAATTAGGACGATATTTATTGATTTATAAATACGCGTCGAATATAATTAAATGTTAACTGTGAATAAAATGTTTGGATAAAACTTACAGAAATTGTTTCTGTTTTTACAATCTTCAAATAAATCCTCCTTGATATTTGTCAGGATCATCGCAATATTATGGAGTTCGCTGGTGTCCGCCTAAACGAATGGTTCGTTCTGTCGCGCCTGGGTTTGGATCGGGCTTTTGTGCTGTTGCCAAGTTTACGAGCATCGTTATTCAGTTGCTTAGCCGGTTTAATGATAAACCATTGTCAGCTAATGATTTAAACCCTTCTCGATTACAAAGTGAAACCGGAACAAGCTTCGCGCCGCGAGTGCAGAACCCACCCTCACTCGAGGAACACTCCACCACGGCGTGTAAAGGACGCGGAACCAGCTTATAACAGCACCACCTATGGGCTGGGCAATTCTAACATTACCACACAAGTCCTGCATTCGGCCGTCAAGATCGTTACAGCCGAAGAAATGATTAATGACGATTGGCTTCCCATAATCATCGACGACGTCCAGAGGTTCCTTCCTGGGGACAAGCCTGGTGCTCGGAACGGTAAAGTAAATTCTTCTCTCGGATCTGGACATCTCAGACACCGGGGTCCCAGCGCCGGTATTGAAAGATAAGAATTGAATTAACTTTTTCCCTCCGATTCTTGTGTATGATTTGACTGCCAAGGGACTAAACATTGTTATTAACAATATCGACAAAACAGTTAAATTTGAGATTATCAATCTATTGGCCGATGGGCTCAAAGTCCGGTTCAATTGCCCTCTTCTACCTAATCGAAATCATGAATCTCCTTCACCCTGAAGGAGGAGAGGAAGCCAACTCTCATTCTCAGAGGAATCTCCCCTCACGAATTCCTTCCCGACGACCTCAACATCGGAAATCAAGTTATTAACACAGGTTACGCCGATCCGCGTATCAAGGCCACGTGGTCACGGGCAAACGACACCAACTTAAGCCTCTTTCGCGTGACCCTCAATTCGGAGATAGACGCCTCCACAGTCACTGAACAAAATACCCTATTTCATCAACGGCTCAACTGGGAGAAACCGAAAAAAGGGGATGTCACTCAATGTTTTAACTGCCAGCAATTTGGCCAAGTTTCCTCAAACTGCGAATACGACCTCAGATGTGTCAAGTGCGCGGGGCCACACGCGGTGTCCCTCAAATGGGCAGACTATGCCCAACTGGGTCACCTAACTAATTTCCCCAAATGGCACGTACGCTGGAATCAATCCAACATAAAGAGAAAGTCAAAAACTCTCGCACTCCCGTTCTGCTCCGCCCCCCTCCCATCCGAAACAGATTGCGCTGTTCGTGACCCTCAGCTTGGTCCTCTGTCTCATTCGAACTCGACCACTCCTTACTCACTGACCCCTTCTTTCGCTGCATTTCTAGGGGCTTCTTCGTGGAAATCAGGTTCCTTTTCAGCATGTTATTCTCCTCCCTTTGGAACACAATTTCTGACTTCTACTACAACCATCTCCGTCTCCCCCCTGAACACAAAACCGAAGCGTACTTACAATTCCTCTTCAAATTGCGAAACAACCAAAATGAAGATGCTTACACTCAACACTATTTCGCGCATATCAAACGACGAACGTTTCACTTTCCACAAGCTCCTCGAGGAAATCGATCCCAATCTTGCTCCCCAACGTAAAGCTAGAGACAATGACGCGAGCAGAGGAACAGCCATCCAAGTCAGATCGGGAGGTTAGACTACCTGTTAGAGGCGGAGGCGATCTCCGAGTCCTAATCGGCTTTCTCTACTTCCCGGGCGGCACAGGTCGCCGCCTCACCCTCATTCTGTCCGAATTTTGGGAAATTGCGGCCAGTTTCGACGCTTTCTTCCTCGGCGACTCATTGGGGCGATTCAATTAACAACGAAAATGGCAAAGTGCTCTTCGGTTAGTTCCAGTCAGGCCCATTCCTTAGCCCGGATTAACGCTGGAATACCATCTTTTCCTGGAGAGTTTTCCTTCCTAACTGGGTTTATAATATCTTCCAATCTCTCAGCATGTATCACTAGCTGCTCCTCTTTGGCAGCTCACTCCGAGCACCATGCCCTCAGCTTCTATATGCATCTACAGCAAATTTTCCCCTCCCTCCATCATCCGCGTAAATTCAGATCGTTCAATCTGACAAACTAGGACGATTTTCAACGTGACTTATCCAGTGCGCTGGTCCTCTTCTGGACAAATCGCGCATTCATTCTAATGAAGAGCTAGACACTACATCTGGAATCAAGATTACGGCGGTCTGCACGCGGCACTGGCCCATATGCCGCCAGGCTCGGCATACCTTACAATTTGCATTGCCCAAGCTACGGAGAAGGAAGGGAAACCCTCATGCACTTTCTCTGCGATTGCCCAGCTCTAGCTAGAGTCAGGCTACGGACACTGGGTAAACCATTCTTTGGGGTCCTCAGAGAGAGATTTCTAGCTGCGG
This sequence comes from Hermetia illucens, assembly GCF_905115235.1. NCBI lineage: Eukaryota > Metazoa > Arthropoda > Insecta > Diptera > Stratiomyidae > Hermetia > Hermetia illucens. The sequence continues at coordinate 173,196,645 of NC_051851.1, forward strand.
GGTCGGAGAGCTGCTTTCCTTCGTGAATGCTCCGGGTTGGCTCTGAAGATCCGAGCCGGCTAGACTCTGCTTCTCTGCCCCCATAACAGCAGTCACGGTCTTAGGAGTTTGTGGCATCAAAACGGCGCACCACAGCGCTAATTGGGCTCCTCGGAGCGGCCACGGATACCTATCTACCTACCCCACATCTGAAAATTCAAGTTTGCCTTCGAAACTACAATTGATAAAAATACTCCCGTCAAAGAGCCTGGTTATTACAAATAAGGGGGAAAGGCATCTCCCTCAACCCTCCTCTTAGTCCGCGACAAAAACAGACTACTGCAGCGCAGGAAACGATTATTTCACCGACTACGGAATAGATGCAACGCTGACTACCATCAACTCTCCTAGATCATTAAAAGCCTCTCTAGCAAATTCAATGGAACTATTAGATCCGAACTGAATGCTTCCTACAAGAAACTTCTCAAATCGCTCAAAATTGGCCCACAAGCTTTTCAATAATTAATCGATTGGCTAGAAGGAAAAAATCTTCTTTCAACGTCAACTACTCCCCAATAAAAATTGGTAACCTCCAGTTCCACTCCCCTGAGGAAAAAATATCCGCCTGCCTAGACTACTTCAGTGACTTATTCAGAGCCAAATCGCTAGCGGACTCCATCTGGAGCTCGGTGGTCGCCACTACTGTCAACGATAAAACGTTGAACTTGGAAGGGTCTTACCTTTGATCCTTCCACCTTATCAATTCGGCTTCGAAAACCTCGCTTACGGGAATTCGCTGATTGCCAAGATTGGTGTGAACATCGATGTCGATGGTAAACGACAAAAAGGCAGGTCGAAACAACGGTGGCTTGATACGCTGGATGGGGATTTAACAGCCTCGAGATAGCATCCAGATCAGGCATTTGATAGAGCCAAATGGCGAAACCGATCACGACGAGCCGATCCCGCTTTTGAACGGGACAAAGGCTGAAGAAAAAGAAGAACACATAAATCTGAAATCTGATCACAATATTATGTTTTACGTCATCGATATCGGCGAAACGCTTCCCGTTTGAAGAGGAGCCAAGCCCAGTGGCTTTATTTCGCTTGAGCCCTAGTCGAAATGATTTCTCTTCTGTTGGAGAAACAGTCCGTATCCGCATGTTACGATGACTAGTCATTTCATCCACAAGATATAATACAGTTAAGGACCGTGGTGAAGTGTTCTTTTCACCCCTTCAGTTGTTTATCGTGGATGAGAAGTCGACTGTTACCATCATTCACAGGACCACCGAAAGATTTGCGATTACATGCAAGCTCTTTCGTGACGCGGTGTATAGTTTTGAAATCATTGCAATTCTGCGGCATCCAGTGCAATAGCAAATTCTCTTTTGTCACGGCATATACTACGCTGAACATCTCGGGATTTTACTCGCTATCTTATGGCAGGCTATGTGGTCAACCAGTGAGCCACCAATGACGAGGTGGTGGAAGTTGCAGGAATCCACGAAACTACCACCTTTATCGTTAAGGTCGCCAAGACCGTGCTTCCCCATCGCATGTCCGAGCAAGGTGTTATCAGATCCCACTTTGGCATTCAGATCACTCATCATGATCACAATATCACCTTTAGGAAGCTTCCACTCAACCCCGTTTAATTGCTCATAGAAAGCATCCTTCTGCATTACATCGGAAGCCTCCGTTGGTGCGTAGCATTGTACAATTGTGATGCTCCTTAATCTGGACCGAAATCTAACAGTTAGAAGTCTGCCAGAAATCGGCTTCTAGGTCAAGAGAACGCGTCTTACTGTAGCCGTCAAAAGCAGCACCACTTGGATTGCCAGAGTACAAAAGCACATTACCGCAAGAGGGAAAGGAGTACTCTCCAAAGTCGTGGGCCCAAAATGTTCAGTTTATATCGCTGGAATTTCCGCTGAATTTGGAAAAAGCGAGCATTCTGAGGACTCTTGCTACCTTCGTCGAGGAGCGTGCGCACATTCCAGAGACTTATCATAGTTGGTTTTCGATAGCCAGAGGTCATTGCCCTGAGGTCTGTCCCTATCCGAGGCGTTGTTGACGTTTTGGTAGCAGTAGAGTGTCAGCCCACAAATGTCTATCCCTTTAAGTCACCTCTTCCGACAAGCAGGGAAGGGCTCTAAGTGTATTCACTGGGATTTGTACCGTGTTTTGACGTCGGATACCAGTCAACGTAGCTGTGAATGATTACCTGAATCCAATCAGGGTAATAATCTCGGGGGAGCACAATGCTGACCACATTGCCTCCTAGAGTGTACGCTCTTAAAAAGAAGTGAAGGTTGTCAGCCCTACCCAACCCCCAACCTGGAGGACCAGTCTTGGTTCAATTTTGTCCCCTTTTAAGCCGTGGGAGCCTCGTTTTCATCCTTCTCCGTCTGCAGCTTTTCGTTGAGAAAGAGCTCCTAGCGGTCATCACGTGGTAAAGGTGTTTGGTTGAGCAGGCATTTCTCAGGTTTTATGCACCTTCGTGGGTACCAATCCACATTTCGCCCTGGGACATATACTACCCTTTGACCAATGTATCACTTAAATATGCTCTGTCCCCCCGTATATACTGCAGCAGCCTTTTTTAAGTTTTTGTGCACTCTTTGAAACATGCTAACAGGAATTTCTGCGATATTGTTCTTGAGGAATTCCAGTGTCCTAGGGCGGTCATTGTAAACTTTGGATTTGAGGTGTCCCCACAGAAAAAAAATTACAAGAGGCCAAATCACGAACGCGCGCTAGCCAGGTCAAATCTCCTGTTAAAGAGATACGGTGTTCGGGAACTCTGTTGTCAAAAAGCCCACGACAATTTTTGCTACGTGGTATGTGGCCCCATTCTGCTAAAACCAGACGTCTTCCAGTTGGAACTTATGCAACTCAGACAAGAAAAATTCTAGATCATAATCATGTAACGATCTGAATTGACCGGAATGGCTCGGTTGTCTTCTTTAGAAAAATGAGGGCCGATGATATCTTGAAAGGACACACCATATTGTAACCCTGTCGGAGTGCAGAGGTCTGTGATGAAGCTCCCTAGGATTTGTTACACTCCAATAGCGCATGTACTGAGGCCGAAATGTACCTCGTACGAAAAGAAAATGACGGTGTCCTGGGCATGTTTTCACAAGCAAGTTGGCAGCAATTCATGGACAACTACCATTTCGTAAGGATGCCTATGAGGATGTTCTTTAACTTTTCGATGAATGGAACGCCTCGAAATGCTAACAATGTTTGACTGTCTCCGTTTTGAACGCCGGGGAGAGTGTTCAATGGCGGTCCGAATCCTCTCAAAGTTTTCTGGGGTAGTGACAGTGAAGGGATTGATGGCACCTTTCCAATAATCTCGGATGTATTCACCCACGAAGCAATTCGATTTCGATTGGGAACACGACCGCGGGTGGCAATTGTGAACTTGAAACGAAAGGCATGCTGTACGTGGATGATCGAACGTGCGCTGTTGGGGTCATAACAATCCTTCTCTCCTCCCCTCTCGAATGATATCACTCCCCACCACTCACATCTGCTAGAAGAGGAATGCCCCCCCCCCCCCCCCCTTCAAATCAATCTGTCTTTAGCGCTCCACCCTATGTCGTCTACATAGAATCCATAGAAAAAATTTCAATGGATATATGACCCGATTAAGAATACAATTTTGATCCCATCGAAACTTAAATGAAAAATCAAATTTATCGAAAAATAAATTCTGAAAATATATTAAATCAAATACTCAATTCTATCTTTGATTACATTTTTAACAATTCAGTTCACATTGGCAAATATATAAATGTAAGGCGTACATTATTCCATTATTCAGTCACACTTTAGAGGCCGTTTCAATAGAGAGCCCCCAAATACTGCCTAACTCTTATACAATGGAGTTCAGTCGATTCTAAAACAAATTCACTGGGGAAAGAATCATGCAATAAATAAATATGATATCTAAACTAAGATATTCACACACTTCACTTCAAATCACTCCTAAAAGGTTTTCTGTTTGACATGGAAAAAGTCCTTTTGAATCCAGCAATTCACGTCAACAGAAACCCAGGTCAATACAAACAGAACCTTGAAATATTCCAATCAAATCAGATTCAATTTCTGTCCTTAAACCTCGTCTAATTCACGCGTCACTCAGAAAATAATTATAAACTGGTTTAAATATGGTTAAATTAAATACGAGTCTAACTAAACTAAAGAGCATTCGACCCATTCAACATCCTTGGTATTGGCAAGGAAAATCAATCAAGAAATCATTCCTTCTTTTGTGGTTGAATAAAAGGAAAAAAAGCGAAAAAAAGGGAAAATTTCAAAATATTTGGTTGTAAAGTAAAGTTGGATCAAAGGTAAAACCTTGAAACTATTTTTGGCAAAACAAAAATCCTGATTAGCACGAAGATTTCATTTCAGCTCAGCTTCAAAATATGCCCTTCCGATCAAATGACTAACACAGAAATTCAAGGGATTTTCGTATAAAAAATCATTTAAATAAATTAATATAATAAGGTTGCATTGCACCCAAAACAGCCCTAATCCTTCCTCAATCTGCCGGTGTGAAACTTAAAGAAACATTCCAGGCAGAATGGCTTCTTACATACGCAACATTCATGCGGTGCTTTCGGCGATCGATTCATTGCTATTTTTCGTCCTGCCTCGCGACAATTACGTTCATAACATGCAGCGCATCGTCTTGGCTTCTCCAACCTGGTGAGTACGTGCTCAGCCGCGAAGAGTCCTTCATCGATTCCAAGCTTGCCAAGTGTCAGTGAGCTTGGCTTCATGTTTACCGGCAAGTCCAATAAACCGATGATCACATCCTCCATGAAGCGAATTGATGAGATCTTCTTGGTACAGATTTTTCGATACAGGTAGCAGGCGTTGACTAGACAGGTGTTGATGACCATTTCAACAGCGAATTTTTGGTACCAGTTCATGCTATTCATCAGGACCAAGTTGTTGATTTTGAGCTCGTGAGGAATTGTCGTTCCTGTTCGTTGTTTGTAGTATTCAGCGAGGGAACCGCATGTGCGTGTGGTCAACAGATATTGTTCGGTGAAAGGGTTATATTTACGTATCAGGATGCCTGAATCTGTTTTGAAAGTTTCCGTCTGTTCACCGAAAATTCTCTTCTGCCTCAGTTCAGGTGGGATGTGTTTACTATTTGGATTCAAAAGTCCAACTAGGTTCGTTTTTCGTCCCAGCACAGCCTTGGCTAACTTCATAGAAGTGATGTCTTCATTGGTGCACAACGTTCGCCCTTTGTCCAGCAAACCATCGATAAGATTCATTGCATCATCGACATTTATATTCCTCAATCGTTTACCATTATACACTTCGAAATTGTGAATGTACCCACCCTTTACGATGGAGAAAAGGATGTTCATGCCTTCTGACTCCGACTCGGACGGGATGAATACTTTTTCAATTGCAAATACTTCCGGCGCGTTGAGCATTTGCTTGAATTTTTTCCTTAGATCACTAAGAAGCGAAGGAACCATATCCGCAGATCGATCATCGTCCGGACCGAGCCTCCACATGTGCGACAACAGCTGGAACTGGCTCCTGGAGATCGCATTTATTATCGAGTTCGTATACAAGTGACTGCGACACCAATATGAATTCAATGTCGGATACCTCACCAGACCCATCCAAATAATGATTCCAATGAACTTTTTCATTTCATCAACAGACGTATCTCGCCAGGGTTGAATCCAGCTGTTCACTACCTGATTATTCTCTTTGCACATGCAAGCATATTCATTGGTGGCATCTACCATTCTCTGAATGAATTTATCATCGAGTAGTGATTGGAAGAAATCGTAAGGTTTGTTCGAGGTCAACTTACTGGCAAGCGTGGAATTGACGCCACTTTTCTTTTTGTTGAAGGTGAAACGTCGCCTTTGCCATTGTCTGGATTTGGTAGCTTTGAATTCATCGAACTCCTCGTCACTTTCATGCGTATTTTGCGGTGGTGTGTAGTCAGGATCTTGATCTTCGTCGTTATCAAAGTCCATTGATTCGACATCATGCTCAGGCGTAGGCGGATGATAGAGGTCTAGCTCTTCGACGAAGCCGTTAGTTATGTTGGGAACCTGTTGGTGGGAAGAAAAATGCTTGACTGATAGATGTATATATTTTGACCTACTGGTGGCTTAAAAAGGGTTAGAATGGAACAAAAATGAATCGAATGACGCATTTATTTGTGTCAAGTACTGATCAGCCTTGCGAAACTATAGAGCGAGCAACAAGGGTATTTGCTGGTTAAAAGGACCCTCTGCATTCCCGTCCCTTCACCGATTGAGGTCAATCTTCTTTGCACACGGAAGAACCCGGATGTAATTTTTAACTCCCTTGTGTCACTATCCTATCGCAAAACACACAGTTAGGTCGTGTGTCTTCCTAATCCTGTGAGGTAAAACTGAAAGTGCCGGGGGTTTAATGGGAATACCGACCATGTAGGCACGGCACGGACGTGAATTAATACAATCAGAGCCCTGCTGAGACTGAGTGCAATCTTAGCATTCGTACCAGGAGATGCGATATCTATCTAAAACCACCATGAAACTCCAACGAGGGGTACCACCGTAAATAACTGGAGCGAGAGCCAATCTTCTAGGAATTCGCTTGGGGCATATGCGTTCAGAGGGGCATCCCGCTTTTCATGGTATCAAATAACCCCCGGTGAAGCTTCGTGTCAAAGGTCACTTCAGATGAGTCTCTTGCAAACTCGGGTGTGATCGCCCATCTTGAATATGTGGCGCTCCTTAACGCCTTGGCTGGAATCAATTCGGTGCGGAGAACCGGAACGAAAGCTTTCCAACATTGCTCTGCGTAGTGGAAGGAAGAATGAAAATCTTCAACATAGAAGCTGGGCAAGGAAATATTCAATCTTACTGTTTTCGGTTCAACTACGCTCTTGACTTGTTTTCCCAGGAGAGTTGCCACTCATTCAGGGTATATTTTGTCGTTTTTCATGAACAACCAGCTTCCTTGCGCTTGTAGAGGGGGGAGGGGGGATCCGATGTTTAAAACTATGATCTTCATTCTCTCCACCATTTCTAGGATCCGTTTACCTCTGGAGTCTGTATGAAACATACCCTATTCAAGTTGCAAGTCTCTCTAAATCAGAATCCGCCCCTTTGTGCCAAGAAAGTATCCTTTAAAGCATCAGGCTTGCTCCGAAGTTCCAGTTCCGTCTCTTTCAGTATCAAATAGAGACCGAAAAACGTTACCTACCTCTAAGCACATATTCTAGACAAAGTCATCGCCACGCCTTGGGTTCGTACACGAAGTCGAACTCAGTCGCAAACCCAGATCGTAGCAGCACTTGATAAGTCGAAATGCCATAAGGTTGGGTTCTGGTTCCGATATTCTTAGCTGATTAACCAACAACTCCAAGCCGTTGCACTCCGGTGCAGATTGATTTGTAATATGCGGAGCATGTTACCCTTAAAACCAGACACCGTGACAAGCTTATATGATATGCGATGCTCTCACCAGATGTACGAAGATCCCGAGTTTTTAGCCTCGAGTACTCGCAGAGGTTATGCCTATCTGAGCATCGGTTACCTCTAGGCATTCATGCTTGATGGCCCCTTCCACTTGACCGCCTCATATAAGGCACTTTAGCCGGTTGTCCTTGGATCTAATTAAACGAGGACTCAATCCCCTTCGGTTTTCTCCATGGCATTCCTGCTCCACTTGCGTTGATCTTATTTCAGATCTCGTTAAATACTTCCACAAAGGTCTCGTCTTCCGTCGGTTTAATGAGCTCCACGATTCGTATTCGCCTTTAATTTAGGCAGACAATTTCCCATTGGCTCGGTGGTCACTTCGCTTGTCTTTCTTCGACTTCTTTTTTTGTGCCCTGCAGTTTACCTGGATGGACCTCCTTTTTCTAGCTTTTCCCCGTGTACAACGAATTATTTGCGGTCCGCTTGGTGCCTACGATGTTCTCAGCGGGAAATACAGTTGCTTCTGGCTTTCGCGCGTCTGTTGTTGCTGTCCATTTAAGACTGTAGAAGGAAATGCGGCCCAGGGTCACTTCCTATTTTTTGAACACATTTTTCTGGAGCATTTCATAACTTTCGTGTGCATTTCCTGATAAACCTTTCCGCTTTGGCTCTGGCTGGTTTTCACCCGACCTACGCCCAAAGGATTCTCTCCAGTTTTAATGATCGCCTCTGGGCCCCATTCTGGAGCAGCGGCATTAGTACACAGAGTACTGAAGTTTCCGTTCTCGCACTGGCAGCCGCATCACTTCGCGAGAATTCCTCTGAATTTAGTCGCGTGGAGCCTTTCAGCCATTGAAAACTCCTTTGCTGGGCACTATAACGAGCACCGCATTTTGGAATGGTATCCGAACGCAACTCAATGCTCGTCGATTTTCTCACGCGTGTTGCTCAGCAAGGTAGCTCTCCCATTGTCGAGCAATAGCTGGATCATGCAAGCGGTCAATGTTGAACTTGGGGGATCGCAGCTCTCTGACCCTTAGAGAAGTAGCGGACGCAACACACAAGCGAACTTAAGCGATAATTAGGTGGTGGTCCCTTTCGATGCCGACGTCACCGCCTCTCTTGTTACGCACATGCAGCAGACAACTCCTAAATCCACTGCCGATCGCGAACTGACCTTATGGTAGGATCTATGCTCGAACAATGTGCTACCAATGACGATGCGGTGGAAGTTGCAAAAGTCAACGAACTTCTCCCGCCATTATCGTTACAGTCGCCAAGACCGTGTTTCCCCACCACATTTCCGAACAAGGTGTTGTCAGAGCTCACTTTGGCTTTCAGATCACCCCTCACGATCACAATGTCACCTTTATGAAGTTTTCCCTGAACTGCGTGTAATTGCTTGTAGAAAGTATTCCCTCTATTACATCGGAAGTCTCCGTTTGTGCATAGCATTGTACAATTGTGATGCTCCGTAACCTGGGCCGGAATCTTGCAGTTAGAAGTCTGTCAGAAAACGGCTCCCCGGTCAATAGAAGAGCAGCATACCGAGTTCGCGGTATTTACTTTAGTTTTGGCGTTAAGATATGGCTAACGCACCACCGGTACGCACCGAGAGCGAGATCTTCTCGTAAAATACGACTCATACTTCAAGTTGAAACTCCCATTTCTGCCGACATTCGTTTCTGCTTGCGGAGAGGATTGCGACGAACACGCTTACGCACAGCATGCACGACCTTCGGGCGACGTACGGAGTGCGGGCGCCCTTCCCGCGGCCTGTCAACCACATCCGCTGTTTCGCGGTATCGAGCTAAGGTTCTAAAGCCGAATCCTTCGTTTACCGGCAGCTTTTTTTAACAAACTATGAATCTTTTTCGGCGTATTCCCACATTGGTGCAACGCAATAATCGCGATTTATTTTTCATAGTTACCGAACTTTATCGTGTTGTCATTCACGCGCTACTGACCTTCGGAACCTGAAAGTCCGACGGAAGTGGAGTATAATTTTATTTTGAGTAGGATAAGTGAATGCGTTTACGCACAAAGTGTTGGACTCCCGCAACAGCGCGCTGTCGGACTACCAAGTAAACACCTCCCTGTCATCAGAGAACTAGCCTGGAACCGTTTGACACATTACATCGGGCTAGCTTTCCCGCTCTCCCGGCTTTGGGAGCCTTCAAGTCAGGGAATTCCTTTCACCAACGGGTAAGGAGGAGAGAAAGGGAGTTTTAAGTTCAGGGAACCCCTTACCGTCCGATCTCGCCGCCGGTCGAGTTCAATCTTTTTCGCAATAAGAAGAGCCCGAACATAATGCGCAATATAATTCCAGCTGCCAGCGCTCTTCAACATCTCTCTGAAATGTTGTCTGGAGAGAGCTCCCCTGTTTCTGCATAAAGCTGTTGACGAAAGCCGCCCCACCTCTCGCAAGAGAAAAAGGTGTGTTCGGCGTCGTCCGCCAATCCATTGCAGAATACACAATCAGGAGATGGCGCCTTTCCAATCCTGTGCAGGTAAGACTGAAAACCTCCGTGCCCATTTAGAAGTTGGGTAACAACGCAGCGCAACGTTGTTTGCATAACCGACCAGGTGCGACTATTTGGGCATATCGAGTCTCAGCAGACTATCATAAGAAGCGTTCCAGAGGTCCGGTCCTAGGATGGATCTTCCTTTGACCCTCTAGAGGGTCTCATAAAGCAGGGAGCGGTCTTTCAGATAATCCCTTAATATCTGCAAGAGATAGCTTGGCACGTGAAATGAGTTTTCTAGCACTATCCGTCGAGATCGGCGGCTGTGTGCCTCGGCTCGATGAACCGCATCTACGACCTCCATAATAGCATCCACTGTGGATCTCCCTGTTCTGAACCCGAACTTGATTTGGGAAAAGTCGCCGTCATCGCGGATGGTTTCGGCGAGTCTACTCCTGATGAGCTTCTTGAGCACTTTTCCGGCCATGTCAAGCATACACAGCGGTCGGTATGCAGACGGGAGCTCCGGGTCTCTTTTACCCTTACTGATCAACGTGAGTCTGGCCACTTTCCAGGGGCACGAGAATCCTGGGGGTTTAACGTGAGTACCTGTTTTGTAGGCTTAATACTACGGTCCTCTTCAGACACGGATTGATTTTGTGACCACAATCAGAGCCCCGCTGAGACAAGCAAAAACGATACCAGTCTATACCAAGTGCATGGCTTAGCATTCATACTGGTGGATGCAAGAATTACCTAAATCTCTAGCGAACTAAGGAGTATGACACCCGTGTTGAAACGCACCACGTTGAGACCCGAAGGTTTTTGTTCGCTTCATCGCAACCACAACCCTCATGAAGCTCCCATTAGGGGGCCAACCGCAAACAATCGAGCTGTACTCATATACGACAGGAAACTTCCCGAAGTATATGAGTCCAGGGGCTACTCCGGTTCCCATGGTATCAGTATGCCCCTGGTAAGGTTTCGTGGCCGAAGCCACTTCAGATGAGTCCCCGTGCAGACTCGTATCTGATCGCCCTAATTAAGCCTTGGAGCATTCGCCTACTGCATCACGGCCAGCAAGCCAATGCGATACAGCGTTTCCCGGTGCCACCACGTGGAGGTTCTCCTCGGCCACTTGGTTTTGTTTCAGCCGACAGGGTTGCCGCCCCATCTTCCTCCCCGCCACCTCTGAGCACCACTTTCCAGCGACGAGGAAAAATGCCGTCCTTCAAGCGGGCGTTGAAAGCTTCAAGCAGCAATTCTGGCCGTTGGCGGAACACCAGTTTGTAAACTTCCGTCGGGATGCCATCAGGGCCTGGCGCCTTCTTGTTTTTCATAGTGAGAACCGTTTCTTCGAGCTCTCTTATTGTGAACAGGGGGCAATCCTCGACAGTTTCCGTGCTATTTACATTAACCTTTACAGGATTTCTGGGAAATAATGCCGATATAATGTGGCCCATCTGGTCGGTATTTAGTATGTAGGGCCTCCGCAGAGCCCGGATTTTCCGATTGACAAGCTCATAGCGAAGTCCCCACGGGTCCTCATTGACCTCGTTAACAGGTCGCTCACCTCACCATTGAAGTTATCTTATTGGAATGTAAAATTTTTATCCCAATAGGTCACGCTTCTTATTTAAGGCTGTAACCTTTTGCTAACGCTTTCAGTAATTTTAACATGTGCTCAAACATCTAAACATTTCTTTAAATTGGAAAACTGACCTACATACGCGAGTCTAGATCAAAACCATGTCAAGTGCAAAAAACGCTCACATCGCAGAGTTTAATGACTTTTAGCTCTTTCACATTAACATACATTTCTCGCACTTACCTCCTCTCCTGGAGTCGGTCCGCCACAAAAAACCACTGCCTCGAAAACTACTTCTTCCGAAATATTCCTCTCAGTTCCTCCGGACATTACTTCGTTATTGATTTCAGGCCGCAGTCAATTGTTTACAAACACTGACCTTAGAGGAACTCCAGTCCATCCGTGCGCGGTGTAGTTTGCAGTAATTTATGCACTGTACTTTCTATGGTGGATTCAGAAGCTGTTTGTATGAAGGAGTATCATCGAGTTAATACGAATTCAACTTCAGGGAATTATTTTTAATTGTAAAATTCAAAGTCTTCGCCGAAACCAAGCTATGTAGGACGAATCCAATAAATAGGCCATTGTCAGTTTGACGCAGTCAATTGGAATGAAGTGGAAATGAAACATTTTGTTTTGGTTTGATTAGCGATATTTATTAGTTCAATTTATTGGTTTTTGCTTGAAAACTGTTGATTTGCTGCAATTGCGTTATTATCAATTAGATTTAATCGTGTGGATGAGACATTTCTTTCAGATTTTCTAAAATAACATATCCCATTTGAGGTGGATTGCATTCACAACTACCTTCACATCAGGCAACCCGCAACAACCAAAACAAATCCATCCAGTCTTTCTGCACTTCATCCATCGCTGTCAAAAGTAACAAAACAGAATGTCAGCTGTAAACAAAGTAAATTTTCTGCTGCAGGCAGCCAGCATATTTCCCCCAAATGGACACGCAAATCAACTACTTAAATCTCATTATCTGTGAGTATCGCTTCCAAATTGAGTGACAAACATCCAAACAACACAAAACTCCGTCTCCAAATTAATCCTTGAATTTCTTCACTCAATAGGTCAACATCGCGTGAAGTGGCGCAAAAAGAATTAGAGTTACCAAAAAAGGAATTCGGCGAGACGAGGATGTGTCAGAAGTGCTCATCGATTTGGTTGGATGGCAATTTGAAATTGCATATCAAATCGAAGAAGTTGCGGAGGCCAAAGCAAAAAAAGTTGGTTACTAGGGCGGAGGCGGGCGACGTGCTCACCAGACAGCAAAAATCCAAGGCCAAGTGGCTCAAGAAAAATTCACTGAGCAGGGTGGTAAGTATTAATAGATTCCATTGCAATTAGGGTAGTGAACAAAGTATGGCTGTGGCATTGCTAGGAGGGAATGGCTCATGCTTTGTGTGCCACATTTCGTTCTGCGGATTTCACGTGCGATTTGGGGGAATATGGTTAGACTTGAATTGTCATTCATAATTTGTTCACTGAGTTAACTTAATTGTCTTCCGTCGCCTTTTAGGGGAACGGTTTCCGTGATGAAATAAAAAGTAAAAATGCTCGATTTCTCTCTTCCTTTTCGAAATATCAGAATTTGAAATTTCTGTCTTCATCGTAGTTCCAGTGACTGCGGGTTTTAATGATGGATTTGCAAAATCAAAGTGAAACGAAAGTAAATGAAAAGTTTCAATATCTCGGTTAGGTTTCGATGTATTGACAAAAGAAACTTTTCAATATCTCCTTCAGTTTTCAAAATTTCAAAGCTTGAGTTTTCGTTAAAGCAAAAATTTTTCGAGGAAATCTTGTGCTTTCCGCAAGTCTTTAATGCATAAAAACTTTATTTAATTTTATAATTTAAATAACTTTATTACATAAAGTGGACGAGAAACTAAAAACTTTGTATATACTCTTTTCTTAATTGACATTAATTTTTTAAATTTAATTCTTTTTTCGACGTAATCCAGGCCTACTCCTCCACGGAAAACACCGGTGGTGACAACTGTCAATCGAATTAACAACATTCGAAATAAATTTCGAATGTTGTTAACCCCGCTGCGTCACATCACTCCGTTCCCAGATGAAACCTAGGGGTTTCAGCAACTGAACTCGGAACTGCGTTCCCCATCATACGGCGAAGCGAACGCGACGTTGATTTGGGGCGCAAATGGACTTCAGCCTGGATAAGGAGACAGCCTTTGTATGTCCCGCGATCTCGAGCTGGAAGAAATGCTCTCCCCGTTCGAGAACGCGGTACGGGCCTTCGTATGGAGGCTGCATCCGTCCTGATCAGGACGTGCGTGTACGGGTCCAGCTCCTTGAGCGCGCAGGCAGGCGCGGACGAGTGTCGTGTGGGAGGTGTGGCTTTAATGTGGCGAAGGTTGTCTTTCAGCAGGCGTAGCAATCCCAAATCTGCAAGACCCGATCTCTTGTCGAAGACCGGATCACTTGGTAGTTTTGGGTTCTCCCCGTATACCAGCTCGGCTGGGCTTTCAGCAAATTCCTCTCGGCGGGTTCGTAGGCCGAGTATGACGAGAGGCAAGACCTGAGTCCAAGACGGATCATGGCAAGTCATAATGGCAGCTTTCAGCGTTCAGTGCCACGTGCTAGCATCCCATTGGATTGCGGGTGGTAAGTCGTAGTTCGCTGACGTTTGAATCCCAGTAGTTTGCATAACTCCGAGAAAAGGGTGGACTCAAATTGCATTCCCTGGTTAGTGATGATCACTCCAGGGACGCCAAAGCGAGGGATCCACTCTCGACAGAGGGCTTCGGTACAAGATTGCGCTGTAATGTCCTTCAGCACTATTGCCTTAGGCCACCGCGTAAACCTGTCGATGATTGTAAGGCAATATTTGTACCCGTGCGAGTCTCGCAAAAGGCCTACGATGTCGAGGTGTAAGGTGTGGAACCGCTTGGTAGTGCGGGGAAATGAGCCCACTTCTTTCCTTATATGCCTGGTGACTTTACACTTCTGGCATGCGACGCACTCTCTGGCCCAGGAGTTGATGTCCTTATTGATGGAGGGCCAGAAGTATTTCTCGATGACTAACCGATTTGTTCTCCTTAATGCGCGTGGAACACTTCCTTGCGAAAGGTGGCCGGAATGTATGGCCGGAGTCCATTTTCCGAGTATTCGCAGCAGAGAGAGAGGTTCGAGCCGAAGATGGGCAACTCCCGAAATTTATATTTGGGGTTGGATTTGAGTCTTTGAAGTACTGCGGCATCAACCTGCGCCTTGGCGATAGCCGAGAAGTCGAGTGAGGCGGGGATGTTAACCTCGGAGACACGTGATGTCGGACGTGAACTGGCTTATAAAGATCAGATGTCGAAGCTGACGAAGGGACGCTTTGTCAGGCGTTTCTTTCAAAGCATATGTGAGAGCTTATGGTCCGTGAACACTGTGACCGGCCTGCTTTCTAATGCTCAAGTACGCGGTGAGCAGTTCTCGATCCTAGGTGCTGTAGTTCCGTTGAGTGGGGTTCAACTGTTTAGAGAAAAAGCTCAACGGCTGCCAGACTTGATTCACCTTTTGGTGAAGAGCAGCATCTACTGCGATATCAGAGGCATCAGCAAAAACGGCTAGGGGTGCATCTTGTCGAGGAAATGCCAAGATTATAGCGTTGGCCAGTTGTTGTCGGGATTTATCAAACGCGGACAGCCTCTTCAGACCACACAATCTTTCATGTGTCTTTTGTTTTGGGGGCAGACAAGTACGCGTTCAAAATGGACTGGTGTTGGGCGGCCTTGGTCAGGAAACGACGATAGAAGTTTAGCATGCCCAAGAACCTCCGGAAATCCTTCATGGTTTTCGGACGCGGGAAGCTTGAGATCGCTTGCACCTTGTCTGGGTCGGGCTGTATCTCGTCAGGGGAAATGAAGTGGCCGAGGAATCTCACCTGTGTTTTTGGAGAAACTTGCATTTATCAACGTTTAGGACCAAACCGGCCTCAAGGAGACGTTGAAAAATGCACTCGAGATGGGCTAAGTGCTCAGACTCTGAGGAAGAAGCGACCAAAACATCATCCAAATATACGAAACAGAAGTCGAAGTTTCGCAGGACCGAGTGAATCAACCTTTGAAAGGTTTGCGCCGCATTGCACAACCCGAAAGTCATCCGTGTGAACTCGAAGAGTCCAAAGAGTGTGCATATTGTCGTCTTTGGAATGTCTTCTGGAGCTGCAGGGTTTTGGTGATAGGCCTTGGTTAAATCCAACGTCGAAAAGATGAGGCAGTTTGCGAGATGATGCGCAAAGTCGTGGGTAAGTGGAATAGGATATCGGTCTGCAACAGTCTGCGCGTTTAGCCTTCTGTAATCCCCATAGGGACACTATTCGCCATTTGGCCTAGGGACCATATGGAGTGGGGAAGACCAAAAGCTCTCCGAAGGTCTGCAGATACCCTGTTGCATAAGTCCTTCAAACATTTTCCGTGCAATGACCAGTTTCTGGGGTGGTAGAGGACGCACTTTCGAGAAGATCGGGGAACCAGTGGTGTTAATGTGGTGCTGCACATTGTGCTTGACTGGTTTAGAGAGACCACACTCGGTAGTAATCTGGTTGAAATTTTGGAGAAGTGCCCGAACACGGGAGTCGGTAATGTCTTCTAAAAGTACGGAAAGATTGTTATTTGGGTGAGATGCCATTTGGCCCGACGAATTAAGGTTGGTCGTGGGATCTATAAGAGGCTTCTTTTGTAAGTCCACCAGCAACCCATAGTGACACAAGAAGTCTGCGCCTAGTATTGGGAAGCTGCCATCCGCTAGGATGGATCACCACGAAAATGTCCTACGCAAGGCAAGATTCACGTCCACCCGTAGGTGTTGATTCGGGAGGAATTTGCTGCCGCCAGTTTCAATGATTGCGGAAATAGCCGATGGTGCCGGGGTACGGGAAGAACCGAAACCTCCGCACCAGTATCTACGAGTGTCTACTGAGAGGATCAAAAATCGTTAGACGACGTGGCGCTGCGTTCTGGGTGGCCGTCGCCAGGACCCCCCGCGGACCTAGTTTTTTGTGGTAGGGGCGAATTTACACGGGATCGTACATTTGGTGGCTTTCTCGCCGAATTTGCGATGGTAGCAACAAATACTTCGTCCGTAGGCTGTCCTGACGACCTGCCTCCCGGTCGCCCAAACGCTGAGCGTCCAGTGTCGCCCGCATTTCAGCCATCCTGGCTGCCAAGGCGCCTATCTCGCGCTTTAGATCGCTAACTTCGTCCGACTGCTGACTGCTGAACGGCCGCTATGGTCGGGTGTGCGTGCACCTTGTCGGCCGCAGCTGCCAGTGCCTCCAAAGAACCGGAGACGCACGCGAGAGCCGCCGGGGTGCCCTCCGGAAGTCGACGCAGCCATAGCGACTTTATCAAGTCATCGTCGATCTTGATCCCACCCAATTGCATCAGTTTGCGAAGCAATTGGCTGAGAGTTCGATCGTCCAATGTTAAACCTGCCAGCAAGTGATCCAGTTTAGCTGACTTACTTACCGACAGGCACTTGATCGACTCGGTCTTCAGAAGAGTGTAAGAGGTCGACTTTACTACGTTGGCCACCAGTAAGATGGACTCCTCATCCAGGCCGACCATCCCGTAGTTGAACCGAGTCGCGTCTGCCGTTATTCCGGGACGTCTGGAACTGTGCCTCCAGATGGACGAACCACAGCTCTGGATTCCGCCGCCAAAATGGAGGGACGCGCACAGCGAGAAAAATAGAAACCAACGAGGCACCCTAAAGCGGACGCTTGATGCGCAGACCGAAAAGAACACAAATAGTTCGTCAAAAGAGTGGAAATCCCGCAATGAAAAATTCTGTAAACCCTAGCGACGCCGTCTCTTGCGACGGTTTAACTTTTAATATTATTCCAATAATTTTGCATTCAATTATAAATTAAAACGAATTTTTGAATTTTAAAGCTATTTCTTAACTGCTAAATAAATGCGGCGACGCCGTCTAAGTCAGCCGATTGACGCTTTACTGCCGCTGCACTTGTTGACCGTTGCGACGGGTACAAAAAGACAACCCCTACCGCTGTCTGAGTTGGATGGTGTCGACCGGACAGCTCCAGCGATCGGTTGCGTTCCGGTTCGGGCTGGCGTGAATGCGGACGGCAGTCGCGGGTGATTCGATTCACCGGGGCGGAGACTGGAACTTGATATCCTTGGGGTAATGCTCATTGTTGCTGCGACTACTCCTGTCCCTGCTGTGTGGCTCTGCCTGCCGTTTCTTTCCCGTCAGATGTCCGCCGGTGGTACTTAGACAGCTCAGGCCGTGGGCGTGATGTAGCGCAGCTTTTACTCGCTCCGCTCGGGCGAGTTCTTCGGGGTCACTAATTTAATGATTACTTTTAAACTTTTAAAGTAAATCCCTTTCGGGGTAAATTTAATGGAAATTCCTTTTCTGGTCCATATCAAGATTAAGCATGAATAAAATTATTACAGTTACTTTCAATTACGAAAATCCCTATCAAACTATCTAGAAAAATGCAATAAACTAATCAAAATAACTATACAATAGTTTTCTGACTCGTAACGCAGAGCCGACTCATTCGCAAATTCATTTCATATCACATGTTTTCAACTTCACTATGGGAGAGTGTGTGTGATCACGCCGGCGGTTGGAGCCGAAGAGAGATGAGGACTCCCTCACCGTTGGTTTTGCACTCTCGTGGCGAGTTCTAGAAAAGCCGTGGAGAGCGTGGGCGGCGTCTTCCACCCGCTCGTTAATTCTGCTGCACCACAAATGCACCGATAAAATTGTCGAAATCACCCAAGTAGACTGGCATGTTAGCATTCACTCGATTGGCCAGGTACTGGGGTAAGGACCATAAAACCGCTTGGAACCATTTACAGAAGATTGGATTCCAAAAAAGCTGGATGTTTGGGTGCCAACCGAGTTGACGGAAAAAAATCTCTTGGATCGAATCAACGCCTGCCATGCACTGCTGAAACGGAACGAATTCGACCCATTTTTGAAGCGAATGGTGACTGGTGATGAAAAGCAGATCATGTAAGAAAATCTCAAGCGAAAAAGATCGTGGTCGAAGCGAGGCGACCCGGCTCAAACCATCGCCAAGCCCGGATTGACGGCTAGGAAGGTTTTGCTGTGTGTTTGGTGGAATTGGAAGGGGGTCATCTACTATGAGCTGCTCAACTATGGCCAGACCCTTAATTCGGTCCTCTACTGTGAGCAACTCGACCATTTGAAGTAGACGATTGACCAGAAGAGGCCAGAATTGGTCAATAGGAATGGTGCTGTGTTCCACCAGGACAACGCTCGGCCTCACACATCTTTGATGAAGCTACGGGAGCTCGGATGGGATGTCCTACTGCACCCACCGTATAGTTTTCTGATCCATGCAAAACACTCTTGGTGCTACTAAGTTCGCCTCAAAAGAGACTTGCGAAAACTGGCTGTTTGAGTTTTTTGCAAATAAGGAGGGGATAATGAAGTTGCCTTCTAAATGGCAACAAACTTGCGAACAAAACGGCTCATATTTGACTTAAATCGGATAATTCTAAGTATGTTAGATAAAGCGTCAAATTTCGATCACAAATACAACCCAACCCAATATATAAGTCTGGGCAAGTGGTCTACAAATTGCACTGCAATGAAAGATCGCAATCAATCTGTGAAATAATTTGTTGAATTGAGTGTGTTTGACATCGCACACTCCACAGGCTGCCTAATGAAAACGTACCTATTCACCGTACAATATCATGCCGATTTCCCCCAGTCTAGTCGCAAAAGCAGCATATTCTTGGAAGTGTTACAACTACACGACGAATCGGGCTTCTAAAGCCTGTCTTAATACAGTGAAATTTCTACTATATTCTCTTTAGTTTATCGGGTTAAGATTGGAATAATTTTGCCTTGCCAGAGTCTATCCATCTTTAAACGGACTACACGGCCTCGAAATTCCACGTTGTTTCGGGACGATGGAGTTCACCAACTGGTAGATCTAGGGACTGTGCCCCATTGGAAACAGCTAAAGCCGCCGATTATGTCGTCGCTAATGCCTAGACTTACCGACGCTAATCAGCATTCAAAAACTTGAGGTGTTGTACTTCTAGCTTCTCTTATTTTTAGCTATAGCAATATTTAAAAGACAGACGAAGACGGTTAGAGTTTCGTACCAGGACAGAGGCAACTCATCAGACGCTGCCTCATCTCTGCCCTGAGAGCAGCTGACCGGTACGAAACCGTAGCCGTCTTTGCCCCTTAATTTTTGAATTTTGGGTGTTAAACCCAAAAAGAGAAGTCCATGAACCATAGAGTGTGGGAACAAGTTACTCTCCATTTGATCCCGTTCGACATCAAGTGGATGCACTTAGGACTCCACAATTCCTAAACAAAAATTGTCTAGCTTCGGCCTACCTTTAGTCCGAACTGTGGGCGAATTTACGTTGGGTATAATTCGTACTCTTGGTGTGTTTTGTGAATTATAACAGGGGGCGTATAACACTTGCGAATCGCTTCGATCACGCTGCTCTCAGGGCAGAGGTGAGGCAGCGTCGGATGAGTTCCCTCTGCCCTGGTAAGAAGCCGTAGCCGTCTTTGTCCCTCTTTTAATTTTTGAACTTTGGGTGTTAAAACTGAAAAGAGGATTCCATGGACTATAAACAGTGGGAGCAAGTAGCTCTCTATTTGGTCCGGTCCGTCATCAAGTGGATGCGGACTTAGGACTCCTCAGTCCCTAAATAAAAATTGTCTAGAAAGATGTCGGATGGTCAATCTGAGGGTGGACTGATTTACTGGTTTTAAGGTTCATCTTTTTAAATGGAAACCGTTTGTTATAAATCGCGTGAATTAGACACTTTTTTTCGCACACGTTTAGATCACATCCGAAATGAGGATATCCGCGATCGTTATGGGGTTGCACCGATCGTGGAAAAGTTGCAAGAGAGGCGTCTTCGATGGTATGGTCACGCAATTCGTGCAAACGAGAATTCACTTGCCAAGATTGGTCTGAACATCGAAGTCGATGGTAAACGACCAAAAGGCAGACCTAAGCAACGGTGGCTTGATACACTGGGTGGGGATTTGAAAGCCTCGAGATTGCACCCAGATCAGGCATTCGGTAGAGCCAAATGGTGAAACCGATCACGACGAGCCGACCCCGCTTGTGAACGGAACAAAGGCTGAAGAAAAAGAAGATGAAGCAGAGCTACACCGGGTTTTTGAGGTGGCAATGGATATGTGGCAATCGTCAAAGCCAAGCCATCAATTCTACTATTTTAAAATAATAAAACATCTGTTCCGGATCTACAACAATTCTTCTTGCACTCGAGAATAAACGTAGAGCGTTCTACTGACTTGATCAAAATTCCGCGATCCACAATTTAATTTAGGAAAAGAATATGAAATCATATTGAGCCAGTTCACCGGTGGTTCCGGGAATTGTAGTGCTAATCATGCAATTTGGGTGGGACGATTCCATTTGAATGGGCTTGTGCGTTTCATGAATATTAGCTACCTACTCGTCCTTAGTTTGTCCTGTTATTAAGATGTGGTAACCGTAGAGGCTCGTTACCTGACAACGGTGGTTTCTTTTAAATTTATCATATCAATACAAAGCTAGTTTTAACTACGTTCTTTCTACTTGATATTGATTTTCAGGTTATTATTCTGGTAGAATAAATCTCGTCTGTTTCATTGCCGATAATTTAGTGTTAATGGGACATTATTTGATATCGTTATGCTCCTCGAAAGGTATAGAGAAAGTGACACAAATCAGTTACGCAAGCAGAAAAAAGGGGATTTTACTTTTGTAGCAAAAATTAAGAGAATAAAAGTTGATGTTGCAGCTACATTACTCTTGTGCTTTCTCTTACAGGAAATCACCTGTTTATTGTGCAAACATAAAACAAAATTACATCTTGACAAACCCAAAGTATCAAAAGACTCCACTCCACTACCATCTGCGCCACCATCCACGCAGGAAACTTTAGATTCGTCATCATCGTCTTCACTAAGGAAACCAACCAAAAAGAGAAAGAAAGATAAATTTGCAGGACTTAATCCCAGTGCATTCAATCAGGCATCAACTAGTAGTAGCAATTCATCTAATCCTAGTGCAGTCATATCCAACAAACTAACACCTTGCACGTCGTCTTCAAATACTTCTCAAAATCCTGCAAAATCATCTTCAAAGTCATCGAAGAAATTGAAAAAATCTGATAATAAGATTCTTCCACTGTCGAATAGCATCAAAAAGGCCAAAAATAAGAAAGGAAACGTTCAAAATCCACCGAAACAGGTATCGAAAACGCAACAGAAGAATACGTTACTGCAACTGGCGCAACTTTTAAAATCGGGCGCCAGTTTATCGAATAAAAAACCGAATCCTTTAGAAAATTTATTACGATAGTGTTCGATCTATTTGGAAAAGATCTAAATCGAGTTTATCAATCGCTTTTAAAGAGTAGACTATACAAAACAATAGAACGATGTAAATACACTTCCAGAATTAAGTAAAATACTAAAAAAGTTCAATCTATTATCTATAAATGTTGATCATCGTGTGTTTCTGAATCATGTAATAAATAAATCGTATAAATAACGCTGCGTTCGTTCTTCTGCTACGTAACAACTCAATTTTTCTCCTTTGCGACGCGCAGAATCCTCTGGCCTAGAATGAACTCAATTCGACCGTAGTCTATGCAAGGGTTGAGTTACGCACATAATGTATCCGCTTCGAACCATTCGGTTTGGGATTAGGTCATCGGTATTTGCTCCTTGACAATCTGTGGGACGGAAAACAAAGCGGTTTTTATTAGTTTCTCTCATTTACATCTTTTCGTGTTAGCATCTAGCAAGCAACTGAAAACTTGGACAAATTAAACGCTTTCGTTGTTATGAATGATGCTCGGCTTTTGGGCTCAGTTATCAAGCAAAACAATTCGAATTTCACTTCACACTTGGAAAATTGGTTTTGGTGATTATGCTGTGCGAAAACAACTGCATTTTTATGAAATTAATGTCGGGGACGAGTGCATTCAGCTGGGAAAACAAGCTTCTTTCGAGTTCTTTTTCGACACTTTGTTTACGAGCAACACAAAATGTCGGTTCTGTTGGTCTACTCCTCGATGGACATGTGGAGCTGCAGCTTCAACTGCTGGTGGAGCAGCTTCTTCTCTCGCACGAGGATTTGTCAACTTGAGCTTGGGATAGGATTTTGATCTAAGGATTTTAGGATCATCATTGAAAATTTCATTCATTGTTTTTCGGACGTCAAATCGATCTTCTTAGAAATACGACAAATTATATTTGGATTATTTGTCGAATAGTAAGTTTTGTATTTTTGTATTAAAAGTTATACTCAAAGTGTATTTTTCTGTTTTTCTTACTTTAGAGCTGACGAGAGATTCAAGGGGGTCATTGGATTGCAGGAGTTAGCTGCCTGGACGAAGAGCTTGCGGTATTATTGGAATGCAGAGGTAAGGTATCAGTAATTGTCTTAGTTTTAACACATCGTTCAATAAGTCCCGGGACTAGCGTAGAAATGGCGCTAATAATGCCATTTATATACCAAGGTTCAGAAGTACCAACCTTCAGATAAGATGTGTCAAAATTTGATGTAATTCGAAACATAACCAAGAAAGCTATAGTGGTTAAACTGACGCTACCTTTGCAATCGTGAACAAATGGACCAAAACGAGTTTCGTGTGTTGATAAAACATTGTTTTCTAATGGGGAAAAAACACTGTTCAAGCTCAGCAATGGCTTGAAAAACGTTATACGGACTCTACTCCGTCAAAAACAAACATTTGTCGGTGGTTTTCGACGTGAAACGCGGTCGTGCTGATACAAATGATGCGGAACGTTCGGGTCGGCCAAATGAGGGAGTAACTCCCGAAAACACCAAGCAAGTATTGAAAATCGTGATGGGTGATCGCAAAATGAAAGTGCGCGAGATAACTAAGATGGTGAACATATCAACTGGTAGTGCATTTACTATTTTGCACCAAAAATTGGCTATGAAAAAGGTTTTTTCCAAATGGCTGCTGCGTTTGCTTACAATGGAACAAAAGCAACAACGTATCAATAATTCGGAGAGCTGTTTGGCACTGTTTACTCGCAATAAACAGGATTTTTTGCGTCGATATGTGACAGTGGACGAAACATGGATTCACCATTTCACTCCGGAGCCAAGTTGGCAGTCAGCTGAATGGCGTACGACCGGTAAAAGCCGCCCGAAGCGTCCAAAAACACAACAGTCGGCCGGCAAAGTGATGGCGTCCGTATTCTGGGATGCGAATGGTATAATTTTCATTGACTACCTCGAAAAAGGAAAAACCATCAATAGCGACTACTACATGGTGTTATTGGATCGTTAGAAGGCCGAAATAGCGAAAAAACGCCCACACATGAAGAAGAAGAAAGTCATCCTTCATCAAGACAACGCACCGTGCCACAAGTCAATCAAAACGATGACCAAATTCAACGAATTAAGCTTCCAACTGCTTCCTCATCCTCCGTACTCGCCGGATCTGGCCCCCAGCGACTGCTGGCTCTTTGCGGATCTCAAAAAGATGCTCCAGGGAAAAAGATTTGGCTCAAATGAGGAGGTGATCGCTGCTACTGAGGCTCATTTTGAGTCAAAAGATCAAGATCGTTCTACAAACATGGCATTGAAAAGTTAGAGAAGCGTTGGAATGATTGTATAACCCTTGAAGGAGATTATGTTGATGAATAATAAAGAATTTTGCCGATAAAATGTTGTTTTCATAGTTAGTCCCGGGACTTATTGAACGATGTGTTATAGATACGAGTAGAATGCGTTTCGTAAAAGAAAAGATCAATGAGGTCTAGCCTCCGCTGGTCTTTCTCTATTCCTATTTCCCAAACTAGGTTGAATGTTTATTATTTTTCGCAGCAAAATTAATGCATTTTCGTGGTCGATATGCATTGAATGTCCTCGCAATAAATTTTGCCAAGTAACGATGATATGATCATGTAATTCGCGCTGACGAGAACTCAATAGCTAAGATTGGATTGAATATCGAACCCGATGGGAAACGACCAAAAGGCCGACCGAAACGGTGATGGCTTGATACGCTAGATGGTGATTTGAGAACCTTTTGACCCCACCCGGACCAAGTTTATGACCGAGAAAAGTGGTGATTCCGACGAGGTGACTCTGCCACCGAACGAGACAAAGGCTGTAGAAGAAGATTCGCGGTGTAGAATTGTATATAAGCAAATGTAATATTAAATAAAGTAAACAGTTATCAGCTATCAAGCTGACCATGGACGCAACACGAGGTTTCATTTAGCATCTCATCAGGTCTTCGTGGCACGGAAGCCAGTTTTGCTACGGAAGATATATTAGGTTGTTGCACATGACCTTGCCGATTTGGTACCAAAATTTGAAACGACTGTAAAGCTTACAAAAATTTATTTAATTTATCAAAATACGTGCCAGTCGATTCACAACACTTCTTCCAGCGAGATTCTTGCTCTTGAGCATGTATGCCAGTTGAAGTCCACTTTTCGGGTGTTGATAAATTCGTCGAAGGCAATTTTGACGACCTCCTCATTCCTAAATTGTTTTTTTCGCCAAAAAATGATCCAAATGCTTAAAAAAATGATAGTTGGCGAAAGATCGGGTGAATATGGTGAATGAGGCAGAGTCTCGTACTGCAATTTCGAAACATTGTCGTGCATTGTCGTGAAGGAGTATCACACCATCTCTGTTGACTAATCTCGGTCGTTGAATACTCAATTTTTGGTGCATTATCTTGAGTTCGGCACAGTATTTCTGTGCATTTATCGTTTCTCCAGGTGGCAAACAAAGAGTAGTAGATAACTCCAGCTGTAGACCACCAATCAGTTACCATTACCTTCTTCGGATGGAGGCTTGGTTTCGGCATATATTTCGGAGGCATTGTGCTGATCGACAACTAATGTCGTATAATATCCACTTTTCAGCACATATCACTACCCGTTGAGGAGTGCCGTCCCCACGTACTCGAGGAGGGCGATCAGACCCGAGTCTGCAAGGGACTCATCTGAAGTGGCTCTGCCACGAAGCCTTACCGGAAGTTATCTGGTACCATGGGAACCGGGATGGCCCTCTGAGAGCATATGCTGGATTAGAATTCCTGAAGCATGTGTTCTCGGGCCCGGTTATTTGCGGTTGGTCCCCTAATGGGAGCTTAATGGTGGTTGTGGTTATGCCTACATCGCGGGGAGAGCTTGGAGCTCAAGCGTGGAGTTTCGCTGTACAACTCGGGTGCCGTACCCGTTAGTTGCGGCAGAGATGTTAGATAGGTCTCGCATCAACTGGTATGAATGCTGAGCCCGCACTCAGTATAAGCCAGTATCGCTGTGCAATCCGTGTCCGAAGAGGGCCGTGGGATTATGCCTATACGGCAGGTACTCACGTTAAACCCCCAGGACTTTCATCACATATCACTATTCTGTGCAAAAAGGGATCGCTTCTGTCGCGGGAGAGTAAAGAACTGCAAATTTCCATTCTAAGCGCCATGTTTTGCTCCCTAAGGGCATCCGGAACCCGTTTGTCGAGCTTTTTCGCCTTTCCGAGTTGTTGCAAGTGTTGGGAAACTGTCGAATAGTGTACGCCCAGTTTCTCCGCAACTAAGACTAACGTGTGTCGGATCCGACTAGCAAACGCAGCTCGTCATCGTCAATCGATGGTCCTGGATGTCCACGTGGCTCATTTTGAAGGTTTACGTCGTCTGACCGGAAGTTTTCGAATTACCGCCGTGTGGTTTGTTCGCTTACCGTATCAGCTCCAAATGCGCTGTTAATGTTCATGGTCGCCTCCGCTGCTTTATGACCGAGTTTGAACTCATACAGAAAAAGTATACGTTCTTGACTCTTTTCCATCCTTTTTTTCCTTTCTATTCACTGTTATCACAACGATGGTCAAAACTGAAACGACTCCTTGATTAAATGTAGCAGTATTTATATTTCATTATCCGACACCGACAGCGCCAACTGGTGGTGGTTTCATGCAGCAAAATCGCAACTAACTTCACTTGATTGCCAAATCGGCCATATCCTGTGCAACAACCTAATATGTAACAAACATTTTTGGTCCGTTGAGCCGGATATCAGAGAAAGTAATTGGATTCTTTAGTGCAAGGTACGATTCACAATCTCCACCGTTAAATTATTATCCAAATAATTTGGTGCAGACGAATTTGTAACTTCCACTGATATAAAGAATTACTGATTATTTGATCCCTCTGTTATCTGTGGTGCAATTGCAAGCGAAAATGGCAGAAACCAGCAATAGGACTCTCCAACGTAACAAATGTGCGGGCATCACTAAATTGAGTTGCAATTTTGGGAAGGATAGCCAGGATCGTCATTCACTAGGGTATTACCAAGCAAGGTTGGAAGGGCTTAAGCAATTGTGGACTTCATGCACGGAATTACAGTCCGTGGTAATATCCGAGACAAAACTTACTTCGGATCAACGGGAAGAATATACGAAGAAGTATGGACTGATGGAGGACATCTACATGGACCTTCTCACCTGCTTCCAGACAGGGATCAACGAATTCAAGGCTACGGACGTGGCAGGAAAGGATGAGCAACCATTCGTTGGCCCAGGGCGGATACGGCTGGAACGAACTGCTATTCCCAACTTCAACGGGGACTGTGGTCAATGAAGGACTTTCAACGACCTTTTCAAGTCTATGGGGGATAACAACGAAGGACTCTCTCCTGTAGAGAAGATGCAGTATCTAAGAACCTACAGCAACGATAACTACTAAAAAGCGTGAGAACTGTTACGAAAACGCTTTGAAAACAAAAGGGCGATCGCTTGGAATTACTTGCGGAAATCCTGTAGCATGCCAATAGCAAAGGAAGAAGAAGATGCAACTATCAAGCTGACCATGGTCGAAACCTCCGAGTTTCTAGCTAATATGGAAGGCATCTGCGTGAACGTTGAACACTGGGATCTACTGATAATTTATACGATTGTTCAGAAACTAGATCAAGAGTCGAAACGTCTATGGGAGCCATCGCAAGGGGCGTCACTCGACATTCCGAAGCTGTCAGTATTTATGGATTTTTTGATTGGTCGCTTCAGAACTTTGGAAGCTCTTGGTTCTCCGATGAAGAACAAAAGGATCGAAGCGCGCGTGGCCAACGACGCTACCGAATGCGATATGTGTCAAAAGGATCACCAGATACACCAATGCAGCGAGTTGAAATCCTCAATTATCCAGCAGCGAAGGGACACCGTACGGAAAAGGAGTTTGTGTGACAACTGTCTTAAGAAGGGGCATAACGTAAATAAATGCCCATCCAAAGGTCGACGTCGGCTGTGCTCTAGGAAACACCATACGCTGCTACATACCGAATTGATAAAGGCATCAGAGTTTTCGGTCGAAGGGAAGCCGTTTGTTCCCGATATAAACGCCTTGATAGCGAAAAAGGGCGCCGAGCCAACCATTCTGCTGGCTACAGCAAGAATTCAAGTACGGGGCGCAACCGGACAATTTATCTTTCCCAGAGGAATCTTCGATTGCGGGTCCCAACAAAGCTTTATCACGAAGGCAGCTGCGCAATTGCTTAACGTCAAACGGCATAGCGCTAAAGTCAGCATATTTGGTTTGGGTGCTAAATAGTCAATACAAAGGAGAGGTCGAGTTTCCATGTGCATTAAAGTAAGGAAGGGTGATCTGAACCTCATTGTAGAATCCTCGTCATACCGAGCATCACCAATGTCTGCCCTGCTGTGGAGATCAAGGCTCACTTATCCAACGGACTGAATTTGGAAGATCTGAGTGATCCTGCTTACGGCACCCTTGACACCATCGACGTGCTACTAGGGGCAGATGTGTGCCATTCGTTACTACTACATGGATTTAAGAAAGGATCTCCATGCGCTATTAACAACAAAATTGGATGGTTACTGCTTGGGCCAACACATACGATAGACACAAGCGCAGGCATAATATCCATTGTTTGCACCGAAGAAAAGCGAGTGGTGTTCAGCGCATCACAAACGACCACCACCGGCAAATTGCTCAATGATTTCTTGCTGGTTGGACCCACGTTGCAGAAGAACGTTATCCATGTTCCAATGAAATGGCGAATGTTTCACGTTAATCAGGAGTCATAGACTGCGAAGGAATCGCCAAGAGCGAGGAAACGAAGGACGCAGCCCAGAGGTAGTGTCTCTAAAATATCAAAGGTTATGTTCACGATGGTAACCATGTTCGCGTGTTTGGTCCCATCAAAAGCCCGTTAAATACCCGGAGGGAGGAATTTATGTTGAACAAGTAGGCATTGTGCGATTGATTCCAGGACATTTTCGAATCCGCATCAATCTGTTAAGTGATGAAATCGTTACCGATTTGAGCAACGCTCGTAAAGTATGGCACCACGCGCCATTGAGGGCTCAGCGTCCACTCTTCAGTATATTGTGATGAATTCGTCGAACAGCTGGAGCATGATAGAGATAGAACGATAGACGCGATGGTCAACCTTGGATTGAAACCAGGAAACGACGAGGAGTCTTGGGGAATATACTACAAGGAATCCTTGGAGTCAACTACGAAGTCTACGTTGATCTCGACAAGGTGGACGAAAACCAGAAGCATCTTATTGAAACCATGTAACACCAAGGCCACTTATTTCTAACTACGACGAAGACGAACCACATAATTGACAAAGCCAATCACCTTTCTCAATTGTTCGCCGACATGAAAACATGGTATGACGCTATAGATCAGAATCGAATTGCGACCAGTTCCTTGAAGCTTATCAACTTGCCTCCGCTTTCCTGAAGGATCTTCGACAAGGATATGAAGCATTAGATACAATTCAGGTCGGAACGGGCAACATTATTGAGCAATCGATACGCTGCACAGTATCAGCCAGCATTCAAATTGCATCTTAGTCGACATTTATGAACGCATCAACAAAAGGACATGTCCTCATCAAATGTTTCAGGTGACAAGCATGCTGTGGAGGAAGCTTGCTCGGCTCAACATCTGGATGTACCTGTCATCGTGACGACATCCATTTTCACGGAGTGGACATAGTGGAAATATGTCCTAGTTGCATCTTGAAGACATCGTCCACTATTCTCACGGCAAGTGTCCTACTCACCAACAACAGCCATATTCAGGCAGCATACGCTAAACCCACCCAGTTGCTACTCAATAACACAGTTAAAGGCGAGTGGAGCGGCATGGGGGCCGGTTCTTGGTTGAACAGCTGGACTAGCCGTTGGGATAGGAGAAAAGTTTGGATTGGCACCGGAGACAGCCGTGAAGACGGGAAGGAGCGATCGAGGAATTTTCGCTGGAGCATCTGGTGGTATCGAGCAGCCCCTCTCCTGACTCGAAGCCGATTTTTCCCACATCGACACAGCCAGGAGTGTAAAGGGATACGTTGGAGCAGAGTAAGTTGCTGATTGTTTTAAAGGTCCCGATGGAGTTGTTATCCCAGCGGGGTGTGACGTAAACCTGGAAGGACTCAAGATGATTTGTTCAACACCAATGCTGGTATTGTTCGCGAAAAGACTTCTGCCATTGCGGACAATTGTCCAAAGGCTTTAATTGCGATAATTACAAATCCTGTGAACTCGTGTGTACCAATTGCGGCAGAAGTTCTAGAATCCAAAGGGAAGTACTTCCCCCGTCGTCTCTTCGGTGTTTTAACTTTGGATATGAGTCCGTGCTCGAAAATTCATTTCTGATTCATGTAAAGTTGATGTGAAAACCATTGATATTCCGGTGATTGGTGGACATTTTGGTGTTACAATTACTCCGATGATATCACAATGCAAACCAAAAGTGTCGTTTTCGCAGCCCGATTTTGCATCCAATAAGCTGGCACAGAAGGTGTGAAGGCTGGAGCGAGAAGAGGATTAAAGCGATTTTGATCTCTGCCCGTTCCGCGGAACAGCGAGTGGTTTGAGAGATTTTGGTTAAGAGTTTGGAGTGCATTACTAATCGTACGCAACGCGACGCATCAAAAACCAGAGCACTCTTCCTCCTTGGCCCCGCAAAACCTTACTAGGGACATCTTCTGAAATTATGGCCTGAGGATGTCAGGGATGGGAGGGAACCTCAGGGGCCGCGCCTCAACCACGATCTGCGGTGGAACAAACCATGATCGGGATTGTGATCCGTCGTGGATGTTCCCTCTTGATCGCGGCACTCGGGTCTGGAGACTTACGGCTCCACGCGCGTGGTCGAGCAGTTTTTTTTTATTTTTTTATTTTACGTTCTGGTTTTTTTCGTTACGCCGTCGCGAATTCCTTCGTTTGTTGTCTATTTTGAAATCCGGTGCGGACCCACGCATCGGTATTGACACGTTAACTTTGTGTTAATGTCACGTGAGGGATTAAAGCGCTCAAAGGACCCACCTCCCCCCACATTCCCGAGCCTGGCTAGCACAGAGGCGTGCAAGGACGAGTCGACCGAGCATTTTGATGGAACTTCAGTTTTTACGGGCGGACCTTTACTGCCAATTTCGCTAACTTTTTAGGGTTCTGGGATAGCTCTTCCCTCTAGGTCGATCTCGGCCAATTAGGCTGATCGTCTGATCCTCCTATTTTCCGTAAGTTCATTACAAGATATATATATGTAAGAAACAAAGCCTTTTTGTCAGTTTGGTTACTGAATGTCTGCTGAGTATTCGCTAGGATGCTACTTTCAGGAGCAGTTTAGAGAATTAAGTTTGCGGCTAGAACTAAAGGGTGTGCAGCTGAACTTCAATCTGGATTAAACGAGGGCGTGCTAAGTTAGTAAAAAATCGCTGAAATTAAAACTCACAATAACAATTCACTAACATATCGGGTTTTACAGCAGCCATAGTTTCACGTTTGGTTTGATCGCGAACAAACAACATGCAATTCACACAATAAACTCTTTTCTAAATTTTAAACAAAAATTTTCTTGTCTACTAATTTCTACTAATTAAAATTTGAATATATCTACATCAGCTAACCTTCTGACACATCCCACGATAAATTTCATCTGTATCCCATGGTCCACGTTCTGGTAAAGGTATTCCACGACGACGTAATTCTTGTATACAATCGGTTAAATCGAGAATGGGTAAAGGATCGATATTTGCTTTCCACACTTCACTCACTAAGTATTCGACATAATGTTGTCTGTTGTAAAACCCGAAAAAGGGGGAAACATAAAATAAATAACACGAAAAACATAAGAAAATCAATTTAATTTTGTTTTATTCCCCGATAAAAAGTATTGGGAAACTGAGGGAGAGGAGGAGGAGGAGGAGCACTGAAGTGATTTTAAGGGGGTTATCCCGTGTGTCGGATCCGCGGAATCGATTTTTTTTGGCATCAATTGTACCTAGATATAGTGTAGAATATATGGGCAAGGTGATTTTTTGATATTCGGAGTCGTTCGGAAATTAGAGTGTTAAACACGCCACGCCCTCTAGCGTGGCAGCAGAAAAACACCTTTTTTTGGAGATGGGTGTATAAATTGCTTTGTAGTTCAATAATAAACTATGCCATCGGGCTGGAAAAATTACTGTGCACGCTCAATATATTAATAAATCTATGGTGAAAAATTCGTATTTGTATCTTTATCCAGTTCTTTACAAAAAATTTCTAAAAAATGCCAAAAAAACCGTCCTTCACCCGGGATGACCCCCTTAAGGTCGACCATTCAATGGAGCGCTTCAATTATCTTGCCAAAAGCGCTTCTCAGAACGACCCTTAAAATCATCGTTTCTCAAAAGGATAACGTCGGTGGGGTGGTTGCATTACTTCATTGGTTAGTTGATGTCTAAGCATGCCTCATCACACGTTTTTAAATTTTTGATCTCTTCCACAGGCACACATTCTTCGATTCTTTTTTACACTTCTCACCTTAAGCAATTCCCTTCGGTACAATCCTTCGACCATACCATAAGGACGAGGTGGTATGCGTTTGCTGGCACGCTTAATCACAATTTCAAGATCATCAGTAGATAAAATCTCGATTGGATCGATATTATTGTCAATAATTAAAAAGATCAGATACTCAATGTAATGATTTCTGGAATGGATTCATGTTGGATATATTGTATGAAAATAGATAGGTTGACTCGTATTTGAGAGTTTTAATGGATATATCGACAATGAGGATTCAGGATTGATGGATCTGGAGGAAATGTTTGCGTATTATTAAAACCTTACCGACAAAGCCCGGCATGTCCGTCTTGTACATCTCCACTGCATACGGTGTCTACTAGTCCTGTAGGGATTTCTTTTTGCAACGGAATAGGACACTTTATCACCGCCTTTGCTCCGTCGGAGTTCGTAATGGGTAAAGCATCGCGTGGTTCTGTGTCATAAGATACGTTGAACATTTTCAACAACTCCTGCAGTTGGTGCGGCTCCTTGTCACGCAAATAGAATAAACAGTTGCGGGGATGGTGAGAATGTAATCCTAACTTGGCACAATACGGTGACACCTTGCATTTCGCCCCCATCATAAAGGGTTTTCCACAGCCATAACAGAACTCATATTTGCATTGAGTACATGTGAAATGCATGCATCCCCCTCTGGAAAATTGTTTGATTTAGTAAATCTTTTCTGGATGTCTGAGAATGAATTTTTATTGCAACCTACCTGGCTAAGGAGAATCGGAA
Source organism: Hermetia illucens (assembly GCF_905115235.1). Classification (NCBI taxonomy): domain Eukaryota; kingdom Metazoa; phylum Arthropoda; class Insecta; order Diptera; family Stratiomyidae; genus Hermetia; species Hermetia illucens. The sequence goes on from NC_051851.1 coordinate 173,229,756, forward strand.
TTTACACTTAGGACAATCGATTCCATGCAGTTTAAGATGTAAGGCCACTCCCTCTGCTTGCTTTTCAGGATCGTTGTTTTCCTTCCATTCTTGGAATTGGTCGCAAGTTATTCCTTCGTGTTGTTTTTCCCACTGAAATTTAGAATTTATCAATATAGTTATGGGGGATTTGGCTAATCGTGAAGTCGGTTTTAGCAGAGAGCGAGGAGGGTCTTAAATAGACTTCAAAGACAACTTTTGTCGACATGAAGGCTAAGTCCTTAAGAAATTCAAATTTATTTACCGAGCAAAGAAGCAAGTGCGGTACAATATACATAGTATTGCCATAAGTTCTGTTAGCGAATGCGTATAGCAAAAAATGTTAGGCCGTCGAAACTGGTAACACTGCGCACGGAGAGTACCTAATCATACCCCATTTCCGTCAGACTTTCAGGTTCCGAAAGTCAGTAGCGCGTGAATGACAACACGATGAAATTCGGTAACTACGAAAAAAGAATCGCGATTATTGCGTTGCACTAATGTGGGAATACGCCGAAAAAGATTCATATTTTGTTAAAAAGCTGCCGGTAAACGAACGATTCGTTTTTGGGACATTAGCTCGATATCGTGAAACAGGTGATGTGGCTGACAGGCCGCGGGAGGGGCGCCCCACTTCGTACGTCGCTCGAATCTCGTGCATGTTGTGTGTGAGCGTGTTCGTCGTAATCCTCTCCGCAAGCAGAAATGAATGTCGGCGGAAATGGGAGTTTCAACTTGAAGTATGAGTCGTATTTTACGAGAAGAGATCGGTCTCGGTGCGTACCGGCCGTGCGTTAGCCATATTTTAACGCCAAAACTGAAGGAAATACGACGAACTCGGTGTGCTGCTCTTCTGCAACGATTTCACGGTAACAAAATATCGCAAAATTCTATTTTCTGATGAAAAAATCGAGGAAATATTTAACCGTTAAAATGATGGAGGATATGCTCACAATTCAACGTCGTCAGCTTCCGAGTTCTGTCATGGTATGGTAGGGTGTCTCATATCTGATATCTTTCTGCGGTGTCGGCATCAAAACCAATGCGAGCGTGTACGAAAAGATGTTAGAGGATGTAGTGGAGCCATTGAGTAAATTTCTATTCGCTTGAAAGCCGTGGTGCTTCTAGCAGGACTGGCCCCCGCTCACAAAGCCAAGATAATTCAGCAGTGGTGGTTCCTGACTTCATAACCGCGGATGAATGGGCCACAGGCAGCCCAGGTTTGAATGCTTTGGACTACAGCCTTTGAGCTAAGTTAGAGGAGACTGCCTGCGATCAAACTTACATCGATTTGGAGAGTTTGAAGGCCAGCATCGTGGGTGCAGCTCGAGAAATGCCGCTTCATACTCTGCGTGAAGTGATTGAGGCATGGCCTCACAGACTTCGGGCCTATATAGCTGCTAGCGGCGGCCATTTTGAATAATTTTTTTTTTCGTTTCGTTTTCCCTTTTCTAATTGTGCACTTTTCGATTAATTTGTAATATTACTTCGTGAGAAATAAAGATTTGCTTGACTGACAGAGCTTATGGCTATACTATATATATACATATTCGATTTGGACCTGTATAAGGACAAGGACCAAAGCCGGGGGGCGGGGGTGGTTAATAGAAAATTTGCGAATTGAAGGGACCTGGATTGGGGAGCCTAATTGGTAGAAACAGTGACCTTAATTCAGGGAAGAAATTAATGATTAAAGAGATCTCATGTTATACAAGCTAACTGATGTCGACTGTCTTAATCTAGACTAGGCAAAATGTAATGAATAGGTGATCGACACCTGTGTGAAGATTGACTGCCGGAGAATTGGGCAGACGCGGTCAGCTTATGTGAGAGTCCGGCTGAAACAAAACCAAGTGGCCGAGGAGAACCTCCATAGTGGTGGCACCGGGAGACGCTGTATCGCATTGGCTTGCTGGCCGTGATGCAGTAGGCGGATACTCCAAAGGCCTAATCAGGGCAACCAGACCCGAGTCTGCACCTGAAGTGGCAATTGGTCACGAAAACTTACCAGGGGTATACTGGTACCATGGGAACCAGGATAGACTCACATACTTCGGGAGAATTCCTGTTGTATGTGAGCACAGCTCGGTTGTTTGCGATTGGCCCCCTAGTGGGAGCTTCATGGGGGTGGTGGTTAGGTTCAAGCGAACAGAGATCTTCGGGCCTCGGCGTGATGTTGCGTTTCAACAGGGGTTCGGTAGAGATTTAGGTAGGTCTTGCATCGACCATTATGAATGCTGAGCCATGCACTTGGTATAGACTGGTACCGTCGTAGCTTGCTTCTCCGGGGCTCTGATTGTGGTTACACAATCAATCGGTGTCTTAGGAAGACCGGACGATTAAGTCTCCATGACAGATACTTACGTTAAACCCCCAGGACTGACTGTCCGCGAGGAGGGCCAGCTTTGACACGTAGTACCTTGCTCACCTAACGAGGCGTTACGCGTAGCAAAATTTTTGCTTAGTGTATTACGGTGGGACAGCCACTTCTTCAGTCTGACGCGTGACAATTTGATTATATGCGGAATTATGGGACAAACACCGGAGAGGGCGTACAGGGGAGAGGAATTTTGCGTTTTTGTGTTGTGGAATTTTGGGTTTGACCTTCCGTATTTGACCGTGCCTTTCCTGAGGATGATCCTTTTGAAGCATTGGAGGGCTTCGGCTACGTTGGCGGACATGGTAGCCCATGCTGGGTTTTAGTGGCAGGAAACGGCCGGGCAAGAAAGAATTTTTTTTAAGGCAGCTGAAGCTTTAGACGCTTTGGCTATAGATGATCTGACATGAGGGTTGAATTTAAGTTTGTTGTTGAGAGAGATTCCCAGGTATTTAATGTTTGATTTTGGCGTGGGGGTGTGATGGGCAATGCGTAATTGTAGGTTTTTACTTTCTGGCATTGTGCGCTAGTGGGCCTGGGCTACCGTTGGCATAGGGGAGAAATTTACGGAGGGGAAATTAGTCTGGATTAGCTTGAATAGCAGGCCCTTTTCCAAGTCTGAATCGAAAGTCTTTTGAACGTCTAACGTACAGGTTACAGTGCATTGCCTGTTTTCCAGGTGATTGAGTATGTGGTCTTGCAGGTAAAGGATTTTCCGTTCGGTGGATCTGAGGTTTTCGAAGTCGAATTGATTAATTGATGCTAAGTAATGATAGAGGAGTAGTGCCTGTAGAGGTGGATTAGTAGGATTTTTTCTTCAATATTGGATAGAAGAGAGATAGGCCTCATATCTTCGAGATCATCAGAGCAATCTTTCTTTGGAATAGGTGTTAGGAGAGCTGATTTCTAAATACAGGGAAGTGCTCGTTATTCAGGCAGTTGTTGAAGAGAATAGCGAGACGTTCACTGATGGTGTGTGAACACTTCCGTAGGATGAAGTTTGAGATACCGCCAGGACCCCATGATTTTTTATTGTTAGACTGGATAATTGCAAGTTCTATTTCTTCTTGGGAGCTAAAGAAAGGGGCGAACGGTCCGATTCTGACTACATCAGCCGGACGGCCGGGGGGAAAAGGGCACAGATAAGACCCTCCCAAATTCAACCTTTTATCGTTGATAGAAGTGGCAACTATCAAGTTCCAGATGGGATCCGCGGGCGATCTGGATATGAATAACTGCCAATCAGTGAAGTAGTCTACGAAGGCAGAAATTTTTTCCTCAGGGTGGAACTGGAGATTTCCTATTTTTATGGGGGAGTAGTTGGTGTTGAGACAAGATTTTTTCCTTCCAGCCAGTCGATTAATTATTGAGAAAACGCAGGTTTGAGCGACTTAAGAAGTTTCTTGTAGGAGGCATTCACCCGTATTTGTAATAACCAGGTACGACAAAGAGCATGTTTGTCAATTGTGATTTCAAAGGCAGAGTTGAATTTCCTAATGTAAGTGGCTAGCTCTTCATTGGTGTGAATGTTCGATTTTTCCAGGGGAGGACCCAGCTCACTGGATAGGTCGTGTTGAAAATCGTCCCAGTTTGTCAGATTAAAGGGTCTCTAGTTGTACGGACGGGGAGAGAGGGGAGAATTTGCTGTAAATGCATAGAGAGACTGAGGGCATGATGACCGGAGTGAGTTACAAGTGAGGAGAAGCTAGTGACCCAGGCTGAGTGATTGTATGAGATTATAAAGCCCCCTAGGAAGGAGACCTCACTGGAACCAATGAAAGAGAATTTTGCCGTTTTCGTTGTTAACTGAGGCGCCCCATGTTACATGCCTGGCATTGAGATTACCACCAAAGAGGAAAGCGTTAAAACTGGTAGCGTTCGCACAGAATGGGGGTGGGGTAGCGACCTGTACCACCTGGGAAGTAGAGAGCCGATTAGGATTCGAAGGAAATTACCGCCCCTGACAGATAGTCTGGCCAATGTTCCTAGTACCGATTTGACTAGGATGGCTCTGCTTCTGCCCGCATATCCGGGAACATAAAGTTTAACGTTGGGAGCTTCCCCACGTCTGGTTTCGTTTATTAGAGCAAGATTGGGGTCAGTTTCCTCCAGGAACTTATGAATAGCGAAACATTTGTCGTTTCAAACGAGCGAATTAGTGTTGAGTGTGAGCACTTTCATTGTGATTGCAATTTGAAAAGGCATTGTAAGTACGAAGTACGAAATTAGAGATTGTGGTCCAGAGGGAGGAGAATGATATGCTGGAAAGGGACCTGGCTTCCATGAAGAAGTCCCTGGGAATGGAAGAGTGTGAGTGAAAATGGATTTCGGATCTTACTCAACTCCTGGCAAATGCGGCGTAAGAAGGGGTCAGTGATGGAGGAGTGGTAGGTGGAATGAGGCAGCGGGCGAGTCGAGGAGCCACGAACAGCGGATTGTCCGGCTAGGGGGGAAGAAGGGCAGGAGTGCGGGTCATTTCAAGCTCTCTCTCTACGTTGGATTGATTTCAACCTACGAGGACATTTGGAGAAGTTGGCTGGGTGACCTAGTTGATACAGTTTAGGTACTTGAGGGGCGCCGCCAACTATTTATCGGCGTTGTTTTGGATAATCAATCGAGGGCAATCCCTAGAGGCGTGTTGGCCTACGCATTTGACATATTTGAGATTATAGTTGCAATTTGTAGAAACGTGACCAAATTGTTGACACTTAAAGCACTGAGTGACATCCCTTTTCTAGACTTCTCTCAGCTGATCCGCTGATGTAGGAGGGTTTTTAGTTTAGAGACTATGATGGCATTTGCTTCGGAATTAAGAGTAACGCGAAAGAGGCTTAAGTTGGTATCGTTGGCCCGTGACCACGAGGTGGAGAGCATTGAGACGCGGATCGGCGTAACATGTGTTAAGTCCTTGATTTTCCTTGTCACGTTATCAGAAGTATATTCGTGAGGGGAAATTTCTCTGAGAATGAGGATTGGCTTCCTCTCCAACTTAAGGGTGAAGGAATAACTTTCTAGTTTGGTGACCTTGATTAAATGGAAGAGTCTTTTATGAGTGTTAGGACAATTGAGTCGGACTTTGAGCCTGTTGGTGGCGATGGTGTATGCTGGTTCCTTGCCCTTTACACGCTGTGATTTAGCATCTCTCGAGTAAGGGTGAGTTCCGCACTCGCGTCGTCAAGCTTGTTTCGATATCACTTTGTTATTGAGTAAGGCACGTGGACTAAATTTCCAACTCTCGCTGGTCTACCGTTAAACCGGCTAAACAACTGAATAATGATATTAGTAAACTTGGCAAAAACGCAAAAGGACGATCTAAACGCAAGCGAGACCAATCGGCAGAACAAACCATTCACTTTGGCGGACACAAGCGGACTCTAAGTATATAACCATATAAACCTTACTTGAAATTAAGCAAACTGAATTGTATTAAACATGATAGGCCGTAAGAATCGGTGCTAGTTTTTTTTCCCAATCGGACTTGTGGTTTTGGGTTTATTTGTGTGTTTGGTTTGGCAGTGTTCCATAGTAATTTGTTCAAAAAAGGATATCGTGGGACCTTCTGTTGCCCTACTGTTTCAGCTAAGGTGCCAGCCTTTGGACGGCGGAACCCGAAGACATTCCTCCAGTTCAAGGTACAGTTTGCGCTGACAGTCGTCACAACGGGCGCCACTAAGTTTAATCACGCGCTGGTCGGCCTGGAAGAAGAATCAGTTGCACTCGTCGTTGACATGCTAAGCGTGAGCTCCTATCCCCGACTTAAGGAACAGCTCATCAGGTGCACACCCTCACCTCCAGCTAACTATTTCGGAAGATGAAGCAGCTAGGTTGGGACAAGGTTGGCATGGAGCTATAGAAGCCTTTGTAACTGTTGGGAGGGCATGCAGGCTATGGTAGCGTGTGCCAACGGAGGAGGAGGTGGAGGCCGCGACCGAGGACAAAGTTCACGAGATGTACCTGCGCCCCGTGTTTGTAGAGTTGTCGTGCGAAGTTGCCGACGTGGCGAAACTGAGACGGCAAATAACCGCGTTTACGGCCAACAGGGTCACACTTATGGTGCGGTGAAAGCTTTGCATTTGATGAAGTGGTTGCGAACACATTCGGTGTCCACCTCGATTGGACGCGGTTCGTATTAAACTCTAGCCTGTGTTGGTACCATCGTAGGTTTGTATATCAGCCCATGCACGTTTCTTGTGACACCAATAGAACTGATATCGCTGAGGGACGCGGTGACGTCTATCCAAATCGCAGCAGCACGTCGCCTTACAGTATACGACCCCCTTAGCGGGCACAATTTTCCGGTTAACACAGGCGCGAAAGTCTCGGCCCCCCCAGTCTTCAGCAATTTAATTAAGTGGCGGCAGCAAAATCCTCGTTCATCGCAACTTACAGCTACAGGCAATTGGATGTTATTGTTGGCTTGTTTCGGACCTTTTCGTGCCACTTCCATTTGGCTGACATCAGTGCCCCCATACTAGGCGCAGACTTCCTTTATAGTTTTCTACAGCATTCCCGCTTCGTTTCCGGTGTAGCTCACTGAAGGATACTTCGGGAATTTTGGTATAGTTGCTTCAATTTCCCTTTTGCCCTTTGGTAAAGATTTCTATCTTTGGGGTAGGACGACCTTAATGTCTTAATTTCTTGGTTCCATTAGTGGTTTGAATTTCTGCCGGGGAGCAAATATTTTCTCAGCGTCATATGCCCGTATCCTTTCAAGATAACTATCTCATCACCATCGCCATTCCTTTTGGGTCCCCCCACCTTGACTCTATGACCTAAACTCTTTGCAGTGAAGATGCGTTTGTGGGTAAGGAAGCAGCGAATTTCTAATCGGCTATTCCCGAAACAAAGATGAGCTAGCCTCTTGTGCGCTACCTCTCTTTTGATAGGATATCGATATCAAGATTTTAATGAAGAAGGTCCAGATCTCTCCGAAGAATACTTCTTTTTAGTCTTAAGGTTTTTTCTTCTTGTACATTTGATACTCCAATGGGATTCGCCGGTTAGTGCTAGCTTTAGTAAGTCTTCTTTAAAGCTGGTTCAAATAGCTTGTCAACTGTCAAAAAGAAGAGACCAGGAGAGACCAAATAATATAAAATAATTTTTCTATTAGGTCCCTGAGAAGCTAGGTTCCACCTCGTAATCAAGATTTGTAGGATCTCTATTGAGCAAATTTAGGATGAGTGACTGCAAATTATTCCAAACACTGCTAATACCAGGGAGTGACTTCGTGGAAGAGGTAGACGTGTACCGTGAATTGGTGGGATCTTTGACGTACCCCGTTTAAGCCAAACGACCGCACACTCGGCACATAGTAAGTGTGCTTAGCCAATGAGGTAGTAACTAGAAGTAAACCGTGAAGCGACTTCTAAGAACCCTAAGGGGATCGTATCAACAGGTCTTGAGTTTCACAGGACGCAGCAAAAGTCTTCAGAATATGTGGATGCAGGTTGAGGGAACTGAAAAATAGACAGATGATCACACACAGGATCGGTCTTTATCTTAGCTGGGGCGGCCTTCTCCTTGGTCCTCTTGGCCTGTTCTCAATTGAGGCCGAGCACATGGGATCAACCAACGCGGTCAAGAAAGAGATTTATTGGCTTCGCACCGGCGGGAGAACCAAGGTCTTCCATATATTTCTGGTTTAATTTTTCATTAGGCTCCTCCTGTATCACCGCAAAGCCATAGACCTCTAGCATACATTCCACCAACAATGCCATACTTACCGGTTTTCTGCACTGTGCACAAGTGACTGATCCACAATCTGGACAAATCAACCTCTTCTGTTTCGGCCTAGCGAAGAATCCTGACGAACACTGAACACACCACTTAAACGTGGGATCTTGCATAAGTGTCCGATCACGAATCTTCCTTTGGAACAATTCATGGACCTCCTCGTCAACGATATTTTTCAAAAAGATATCAAGATTAGAGAAATACTCCAAAATGTCGTCCTCATTTATATCAGGATCATGAAGTTCGGGTGTTTTACAGAATGGACAATTGCAGTCGGTGATGCTGCGATCAGTGATCTACGGATAAGAGGAAACATTAGTTGAGAATGACGTCCTACGATCCTAATCGTTACCTGAATAGTGAAGTAATTTTTAGCGCATTCCTTACAGCATTGATGGGTGCATTTCAGCATTGACACTATCTGATTCATGGGGTATGTTCCTGTGCAAAGCTCACATTCCTGTTGAAGGAGTGCAATTGCATGTTCGAGATTACTGCATTCTTTTGCAGCCCAAATGGCAGATTCTTGCTGAAATTTCATGCTGATGAGTTCGGCAGCTAGCTCCGCTTCTAGGATGTTACTGACTAGCTTCTCCTCGATAACTCGTTTGATGATTTGCTGTAATCAAGAGAGATACTATGTTGAAGTCCTCCTAGTAGCTGGCAAGCAAGGATCTTACCTCCTTCGGCTCTGGCTCTTCCAATGACTGATAGGTTTTAAATACTCTCCCAGGAGCGCTCTGCTTCCTAGTTCGTTGTGTCCTTTCGTCTTCGGACGAAGACTGATAGTCATCACTGAAGCAAGTCTCATGGTATTTCTTTTTTGGTAGCTTCTGTGAAGATTTCGTAGAAGTCGTTGGCTTATTGTCCTGCGGCTTGATCAGTTTCGAAATTGTTTCAGTAACCGAGCTGATAACAGATTTGCCGATTATTTTCGGAGGAACCAACTTTGATGGTTTAACTCCGCGTGAGATTTTTGGGAGATCTTGTGCTTGTTTGTTGAGTAGCTCTTGTTGGATTGCTCGGATTGATCCAGTGCGGATTGGGGGAGGAGGTCCTGTGATAGATGTTTTTCGAACGGGGATTTTATTGGGCTTCGGGGTGCTTTGCCTGGTAGATGGGGTTGAGCTCTTTTGTTTCACCACTTCCACATTAACAATTGGCGTTGCAGCGGGTGGAGCAGGGTCTTTTGATGGAGCTTTGGTTTTGGAGTTTTGGTTGGAGATAGTTTTTGAAGAAGTCGTTGATTGTCCTTGCGGTGTTTCAGATGCGCTAGTTGGAGCAATTTGCTTCTGTGATATTTGGTTTGTTTTAGTTGTCGTGGGAGCACTATCCTCGTTTTCCGATTGATCCGCGTAAGGAATTGACGATAAATCATCTGGGGAAATTGGGTGACCTTCTGACAAATTTAAGTCGTTACCGTTGAGTTGAATTTCTATATTAGCATTGGCACCAGTTTCTGACTGATTTTGTGTATCAGCTGCATCGGCTGGAGGATTTGGGTGGGTTTGAAGTGGTGGATTTTCCGGAGTAGTGGTTTCCACATTCGTTGTAGAGGGTTGAACTTCGCTCGTATGACTGTGGACAATTTCTTGGTCCTTCGGTGAAGTATTAGGTTCTGATGGTGGCGGTTGGCTGCTTGAAGTCGTTTGGGAGCTTTCACTGGATAGCCCAGTGTCTTGTGATTGAGAAGTGCCTTTTTCTGTAAGGACTTCCTGATTGGTTTGGTTGGGTGCTTGTGAAACTTGACTAGGCAACTCAAGGTTTTGAGATTGCCAGCTCTGCTTTTGCATAGAATCTTGTTGGCCAAGGGTTGGTGGGGTAGCTTCAGTGGGCTGTGGAGTAGGTTCCGCTGTAATTGTTTCGGCACTAGATTCCGAAAGAGGAAGCGGAGTAACTTCACTAATATTGACTTGAAGGTTCATATTTGTTGTTTGATCGGTCTCGGAGTTTTCAGGTATAGGTTCAGGCTGCTCAGTTTCCTGAACTACAAGTTGGGGCTCCTTAACAGCTACAAGGGTTCCCTCTGCAACGTCAGTTTTTTGAATTGTATTCTCCGTTGATTCCTCATGGTTACGCACTTGCTGGACATTTGCAGAGGGTAACTCGTCACCTCCTTCGGGTAAGGATTTTGATGGCTCTGGTTGCGTTTGCTCACCTGCTGAGATGGGTTCATTGGGGACTGACGTTTCTACATTGTGATTTGGCTCATTTGGAGTTATCTCTTCGTTTCTATTTGTTTCTTGTAAAGCTTCGGCAGCTTCTTGTTGGTTATCTGATACGGAATTCCCTTCAATTAACTCCTCGTCATTGTTCAGTTCTGCATCCACTGTATCCTGTGAAATAGGTATGTCCTCTGCTCCATCCACTTCTTCTGTTATATCATTTTCCTGTATTTCAGTTTCATCTTGCTCCTCATTTTCATTAATAGTTTCATCACCAGTCCAATCTCCTTCCTCATCATACTCTTCTCCCTCTTGTTCTTCGGTAAGCTCTTCTTCATCCAGTTCTTCGTCAAAATAGTCATCCTCTTCATCATCATCGGTCCACTCATCTGAGTATCCTTCCGAGTAATCAGATCCATCACCATCTGATACAAATGATGCGATATCTGAATTGATCTCTTCTTTCATTTGCTTGATAAGACGTTGTGTGTCCTCGACGAGGGCAGAAAGGTTCTGGGATTTGGGTGATTCTAAAGTTAAAGGCTCGTTTGATGAGGCTGATGTGTTAGGCGGGTTTTGTACTCCGGAAGAGGATGATGGAGTAGACGTGGAAGGAATCGAGAGTTTTAGTGGAGGCTCCTCTTGAGGTGGCAGCGGTGTTGCTTGCTCTGCGCTTGAGTCAATTGAGCGGGCTCCAATATCATCTGGAGGATCGGCTTCAGGGATAATAATTCCTTCCTTGCCAGTAGTAGATATCATCTCGGGCGCGTTTTCTTCAGGTCCTGATTCTACCGGAGCAGCTTTTTCAGGCGCTGTCTCTTCAAATGCTGTTTCTCCGGGTGGAGTTTCTTCAAGTGTTGTTTGTTCAGTCATTTGAATGGGCTCAGTACCGATTGTGTTTGCTTCATTTTCTACTTCTTTGCTGTCTTGGATCTCCTCATTGTCAGAGGGTAGGCTATAGAGCTCCTCTTCCGATGTCTCCTCATTGTCTTCAATTCCGCTGTAAAGTTCCTCATCTGAGTTTGTTCCTGAATTGATATTTGGGTCTGATTTGAGCTCTGACGATGTGGTTTGGTTTGAATCCATTGATGCTACCAGCTCTGACGAGGTTACTGGCGAAACCAGTGGAGGAATCGTTTGTTGATGTTGATCAGATTGGATAATTTGAATATTTTGTTCGACTGTATTCGGATTCTGTTGCACAGTGTTTTCTGCAACACTGCTAGGTCTGGGTTCGTAGGCTGCCTGTGGCTGCATTTCTGGTTTTACCGCCACTTTCTGTGTTGACTCAGTTAATATTTGTTCTGCATTTGGGCTTTGTTGGTCCTGCGTTGCTTGGTTCTGAGGGACTTGTAGAATAATAGTTGCTGTACTTATTTTTGTTGGTTTGTCTTCAGGTGGGACTGGGCTTGTAATACTGGTGGTACGACTTCGCACTGGAATTTTTGATTTTTTGGCGGAAGTCTTGATATTTGTCTTTCCCTGTGTGGATGGTCCTTTGCTATTTGCTGTCAATCCATCATTGGCGTTTCCAACAGGCTTTGGTTCAGATTTCTCTATTGGCATATCTTTGATTGCAGAGGGTCCTTGCTGACTATTTTTAATACTGGTTGATGAAGGAGCATTATTGCTTGTAGGTGGAGCATGGACTGTATGTTCAGTTGATGAAGTCTGGCTGTCAACCTTTGTTTCTAGACTTGAAGAGGAAGTAAGTTGCTCTCCGACGTTTTGTATGGGAGCTTGGGAAGGATTCATTCCTGCTACTAAAGTCGGAACCTCAGCAGTGACGGCAGTCTGTACAGGCACGAAATTGGTTGTAGAAACTTCAGATGAAGTTGCTGGAATTTCGACTTTTCTGTTATCTGCTGTCTGGTTGCTTACATTGAGGCTAGAAATAGGTTGTTTTGTTTCCTCCTGCGATTGAGTTACCTTATTTGAAGTATCTGGTAATTGTACGGACAATCCAGCAGGTTCAGGTTCAGAGTTTGACTTAGACGGTGATACCAGTTGTTCAACTGAGTGACCTTCCACAGTCTGCTGTTTTCTCTGGCCACCCCGTCCTTTTTTTGGCTGCCTAATTGGCTCTTTCTTCCTCGGGGTTTCTTTCACAGGTTGTTTCATCACATGAATATCAAGAGTCTCAGCTGTGACACTTTTGAATTCTTCCAGTTTATTTTCTTCGAAAACAACTTGTACATCATTCGTCGGCTCATATTTAAATTCATCAACATTACCGGCTTCCACTAAAACCGTGGGAGAGGCTTCACGAACGCTTGTGTATTTCAGATTTGGGGTAATTATGACATCCATGATGTATTCGTCTTGACTAATTGGAGGTGCCGGTGGTTCTGGTGGCTCAGATGGTTCTGGGTCTTGCTGGACTATTTCGATTATATCTTCGTTGTCCTCTTGAAGTTCCTTCTCAACTTGCTCTACCAGATCGGGTATGATATCCTGAATATGCTTCGAAACAAAATTCTTAATACTGATGTCTTCCCTGTTGCTCTTATTGGTCTTTTGTGAGTGAACTATTGGGCTCTTTGCAACGATCCTATCAAGACTTGGGAACTCTAAATCCGCTGATTCAGGGCGAGATGTTTGACGGGACAGGAGGTTGCCAAGCATGTTCTCAATATTTTTGAGCATGTCTTCGTTTTGTCTTGCTTGGTTAAGCTCCATATTTCCAATGAGTGTTTCGATGTCTTTCAAGAGGTTTTGGTTGCTTGTGTATTGTGAGCTTCGTCCGCTTCCAGCTGGTTCTTGGAAATTATCCTTGTTTTCTGAACTGAATGTTGATAGACTAGTGAGTGATGCAAAGTTGGACGGTGACAACTTCATTGTTTGCTCGCCTAAATGTGGCAATCTGATACTGTCTGCATTGGCGTTTAAGAACTCCTGAATTGATGGATTAATCTCTGTAAAGGGAAGACAAATTTACGGATATTTTTTATGGAAGCAAAGGACAAACCTGCGATTCTAGTCAAAATTTGTTTGAAGCGTTAAGTATGACGCGTGACTAGAGTGTGGCTCAATATTGTAGGCTTTGGAAAACGCTAGTCATTTGTCGAACTTAGCACATTTCATATCCGATTTATCTATTTACATTGTCAGTTTTGGACCCCATACTTACCATTTCTGCCGGTTCAATCTCCGTTGCACATTTTTGGTACATTAAAGGTCATTTGGAAATTCGGGGGTACTTTATTTCTGCGGGGATTTATTACAAGAGATATATGGTTTCCAGGTCTTTTTTTCTTGGAACATTTAGGTTCTCGGAGCATCAATCTCAGAAACTGGTTTACTTTCAGGAAGGGACAAATTTGTTGGGAGATACACCAACATTTAGATGGGCAGAATAGTTAGGGAACCATTTGAGACGTCTGTATATTTGGTAACATTTAAAAAGACTTGGTTCTGTCATTTTCCTATTTTATTATTTTTCAAAAAAACACTTGTTGCAAAACATAAAAGAAACAAATAACAAAACACGCAAAGCAAAAACAAAGAATAATTCATAGTAGATTGGCGTTAGCGTCTAGTCCTTCGTGTTTCTACCATACATCAATCAGCAATTATCAATACTAACCAAATTTCGTTGTTTCATCCTCTGTTCCCAAGCCCAGTGGATTTCCACTTTCGTTTTCAACTCCCGTCGGTGGTCCCCAGATTCTCATGAGAAATGGTTTCAATTGACTTTTCCCTAAATCAATTAATGCTAACTCGAGATTACCATGATGTGCAGTCAGAGCTGTTACGATGTCCTCCCTCGAATAGTTTCCACGATCGGCAATATCACGATACTTCTTTTGACGCTGCTCAATACATTCGGTCACGGCATGCCAGACATTTCCTTTGTGGATTCGCAAGGCCTCTCGGGCTTCTATGGATGAGATGGTACCAATGGTGTTTTCCTTGCGTTCTTGACCGTATTTTGTTGCCAGGGTTTGGACGGTCTGTATGAGCTTGGACCAGTTTTCACGGAGCCAAGTGATAGGATGGAGATCACCGCAATGCTTGAGGGCGGCTTGAAGCTCCTCGGCGGTGTATTTGTAATGTTCAGCTTCCTGGGAAGAATGAAGAATAGGAGTTCAAAAAATCGGTCTGGAACTATACAAGTTCACTTACCCGCAAAAGGAGGGCTAGTTCCATTTCTGAGCTTCTTAGGTTTGTAGTTGAGTCCTTTCGACGTGAGACATAGGAATCGAATTGTGGCTCATTGTAATTCTGTGGAAAAAAGGAAGAATATATTTCATAATCTTCTCGGCTTTTCAAATCAGTTCGCCTATGGGTCTTGAGTTATCAGGATATCTTGCCCAGAAAATATCTAGTCAAGTGACTTTGTCAGCAATCAGAATTAGTTATAGATTGATGGTAGGGGGTCTTGAGTTTTGGACACAGCCAGAAGTCACACGGAGCTAGGTCAGAAGAATAGGGGGCGGGGATTGGGGAAGGTTTGTCATCGAGTTTTTGGCAAAAAATTCACGAATGTGGAGCGCGCGTTGTGGGGGAAAAACCACTCGCCTGTTGCCCACAATTCTGAACTCATCCGACGAATCTTTTGGCGTAAAGTTCTCAGGGTTTGGAGGTGTCGAAAACGATTGATTGTCCCGCCTTGTGGGAGGAATTGATAATGGATAACCCCTTCGAGTCGAAGAAAAAAATGAGCGTTACTTTAGCGGTTGATCGCACCTGGCGAGCTTTTTTTGGTCTTGGTGAATTTTTTGATTTCCACTGGGATGATTGCACCTTGGTTTCCATTGGGTAGCCATAAACCAAACACCCATCTTGATAATGGTGGTTTTCCAGAAGGTTCCATTAGCATTGGTCATTTCCAAGGGCTTCTGACAAACCTCCAGGCGATGCGCTTTTTGATCTTCAGATCTTTTCATTTCCAATTTTTGGGTCAACATCTCCTGATATGACTCAAATGAGATGTCACACTCCTCTGCCACCTCTCAAATCGTCAAACGACGATTGGAATACACAATCTCACGGGTTGCCAACGATCCTTTACGGGTCGCTTATGATACGGGGAGTGGTGTCCCTGAAGTGCCGGAGCAAGTAGTTCTGACTCCCTAGCTGGCATAATACCTGCGTCCTAGGTAGTAATCTTGAGAAAGCTTCTCGATGAAGAACGAACTGCTAATGACCGTTATAGCCGTTGAAAACTCTTTGTCGATGGGGTGATGTGAAGGTACCTCTGCCAAGGTGGTAGTTGTGGCGTGTATTAGGAGTCAGCCCCTTCGGGTAGTGTGTATTGAACTGGTATTAGTAGATCGCGTTGTCCTGAGTGAGCGTTGATTCATCCGTGAGTTCCGGGGTTAAGTAAATCGTAGGTCAGGCCTCAGGGAACTGGGGTGGGGGCTTTATCCCCGAGGGTATACCGGTTCCTGACTGTTGCGGCCCGCTCCCTTGCGCATGATGCGCTAGTAGAAAACTTAAATGGCGAACAAAAGCAAAACGAACGAGGAGATAGTGGAAATGGAGGGGGAGCTAGCTGCGTTGATACACATCACGAAAATGCGTCGCTCGCCTCAGCGCCCACTGAAGGGGACAGCAAGAGCTGAAATTTCTGACGAGAGATCGTGATATGCAGACGGAGAAGAGGACTCCCAAAGTGATGCGGCATCTGCAACGGAGACAGGAACCCAGACGGTACCACGCAGTGCTATAGTCGCGGAAAGAGGCACAGTGGAAACTCCTGAAAGCAACCAAATGGTTTCGAATGTAAGCCTAGTGGGAGGGCTGCCGACTAGTCTGGCGGAAGTTGAAGAGGAAAGTCTTATTAAGAAATGCGCGGCAGTTGTGAAACGCATGCGATCTGCGACGTCTCCAGAAAAACGTCTGCAAAGGGAAGAAAAACGCTGCTGTATACAATTTCATATTACAGGGGAACATGGAGAGTAAGAGAAAAAAAATCTACGAGTGCCAAACGGATCGTAGACAGCCCATTGCAGAGTGAACTGGGGAAAAACGAAAATAGGAAGGGGTATCTGAAGGAGACTTCACTCAGGTATTCTCCAGGTCTCAAAACAAGAAGACGAAGAGGCACAAGAGACCGCAACAGGGCACGGCATCAGAAAAACTTGTGCTTAAAATTAAGGCTGACACGAAGGACGGAGCACCAAAAGAAAAGATGGGGAGACGAAAGAGGACCAGACCGCCAGCTCTGCTTATTAAATCGACGGAAAACAAGACTTTTGCGGCAGTGCATAGTGAAATCCGTTACAAGATCATACCCGAAGATAGCGGAGCAGAAGTGTCTTCCATTCGTAAAACGAAGGTGGTGGAGTCCTAGTCGAACTAGGCCCGGGGACAACAAACAAAGTTACATTCTGTGAAACAGTCAAGGGGCTTTTCGGAGAAAATGCTTTGGTTTCCAGTCTGGAACCCACGTGTTCTCTGGAAATCCGAGACCTTGACTGCCTCACAGAAAAGAACGAGGTAGAAAAGGCCATCAAGCGCGAATGTCCGGAGCTAACCAACGTCCAGATTGGTATCACTTTTGCGAACTCCCGAGGTCAAAAACTCGCTGTGGTGGAAGTTGCCGAGCAATACGCGAGGAAGCTTCTAAACAGCGGGAAATGGTTGGGTAGTGTGTAGGATACGAATCCGGGCCATCCCAATCAAATGTTACAGATGTTTGGATTATGGGCACACATCTGCAACCTGTCGGAGACCTGACAGAAGGGTAACATGCCGTAAATGCGGTCAGTAAGGCTATAAAGCGAACACCTGCAATGAAGAGGAAAGTTGCATTCTATGCGTCTGATGACAATGTTGCTCACACTGTGGGCTCGGGGTGGTGTCCAGTCTTCAGAGCAGAACTAGAAAGAGTTGCATCCTACAAATCAATATGCACCGAAGTGCAACCGCTCACGAGTTGATTTAGTGGTCATTAGTGAGCAGTAGCGAAATTAGGACCCAGTTTCATGGCACCCTTACATATTACGTACCGTTGTCATCTGGGTTCGGTACGGCGCCCTCCTTAGGGTTCTTGCCCTAGGTCGAGGGGATGGCTTTATCTGGATTCGTAGTTTTTCAGTGTCTATCTTACGTCGAATGATATTGGAGTTTTAACGCAGGCTTGATGTTTCGAAGGACGCTATCTTCGCCACGGATGGGCGGATCCTGATCGGCGGTGACTTCATTCGCCGGACATTTGAATGGGGCATGCCTCACTCAGACTCCAGAGGAAACGGAATTCTCGAAATAGCGCCGAGAAGCAGACCCATCTCAACGTTCTGGTTCCAGGCTGTGAGGGAAGCATTCCGGACGTAACTTTCGGGTCGGAATCACTGATGTCGCTCGTGGACGGGTAGTGAGTTTTGGAAGACTTCTCGACAAGCGACCATCAATACATTGCCTAGTGGAAACAAACTCTTGGTGTGTGCCACCCCGGCCCCCATTCGTTGCAAACATGAACACCGGATGGTTTGTCGAAAACCTTGGAACAGGCGGGGCCGCGCTAGAGGATACTCTTGGCGGTTGCGGCGCTGCAGCTGACACTGTCGTAAATTCAGTTACGAACCTGATAACGACGGCCTGCGGAGCTGAGGTGAATGTAGATCTGTAGAGACTCGGTTACAATCTGGCAATCCGAAAAATTGGAGCTCTGCAGAAACCGTGTTCACTGGAGAGCTGGAACAGGCAGTCTTCTATATGAAAAACAAGAAGGTGGCAGGACTCAATGGTATCCCAACAGCTCCCATCCCAATCCTAGGCAGCTACGACCTGTTGCTTGAACATCGACCAGACCTACTGTTCGACGCATGCAACGCTTCCCTGCTCCTCGGAAGATGGCGAGGTTTGCGCTGATCAGCAAAGGGAAAGGCAACCCCGCGTTGCCGCCTTCATAGCGTCCACTTTGTATATTTGACACTGCTGGAAAAGTACTCGAAAAGCTCATCAGTAGTAGACTCGTTGAAGCGATACACGATGCCGAAGACTTATCTCCACGGCTGTTCGCTTTTAGAGTAGGGATATCCACAGTTGATGCAGTCATGGAAGTCGTGGATGCCGTGGGGAAGAGGCTGCGCGGGAAGCTGAATGACTCAACAGGCCTGCAAACCCCGAAAAGAAATTATCAGAGGAAGATTAGACCGGAGGTGATTTTCATTTCCAAACGAGGCGAAGGGTCATACGCCGAGATTCTCAGGAAAGTGAAGGCAGACCCCGAACTCACCAATTTGGGAGACAACGTCAGCCGCATTAGGCGGTACCAGAAGGAAGATCTTATGTTGGAACTTAAGAAATCCAAGGATGTTACCGCGGACAATTTCTAAAGCAAATTGGGAAGACTTTAGGGCAGGAAGCCGACATAAGAGCTAGCAGGCCGGAGATATCTATCATCTGCAAAGATATAGATGAAATCACGACGAAGGAGGAGGTTCGCGAAGCGTTGGAGAAACAGTTCGATCTTGCTGGACTACAAGAGTCAGTGGTGAAAACGCTAAGGAAAGCCTATGGGGGAACACAAACCGCCATCATCAGCCTACCAGTGGAGAACGCACTCAAACTGTTAGCAGCAGGGAGAGTGAGAATAGGCTGGGTTATGTGTCGCCCTAGGGAACAGGTGGCGTTAAAACGGTGCTTTAGATGCCTTGGCTTTGGTCACATTGCGAAGGCATGCACTAGCCCAAATGACAGGTCAAAGCAATGCAGGAGATGCGGAGTGGAAGGCCATACCAGCAAGGACTGCGGAGCTGACCCAAATTGTCTACTGTGCAAAGGAAAGGAGGGTGTGGACCATCGGCACATTGCAGGCAGCAGCAGGTGCCCGGAATACAGGAGAGCCCTTAGCACAAATCGCAGATGAGGTTGATACAAATCAACCTCAACCACTGCGAGGCGGCGCAGGATCTACTCGCGCAAACCATCCGCGAGAAAAACATCGATGTGGCCATACTAAGTGAACCATGCCGAAACCACGATGGCAGCGTTTGGGTCAAAGACCAAACGGGCCAAGCAGCGCTGTGGTCTTGTGGAGAACAAGCCTTCCAGGAAATAATGGAGCACCCGGAGGAGGGCTTCATCAGAGCGAAGGTGAAGGGCATCCACATCTACAGCTGCTATGCTCCACCCAGCGCTACACTCGTCGAGTATGAGCGGATGCTTGCCGCTCTTGTTTTGGATGCAAGAGGACGTTGGCCGATCATAATAGGAGGCGATTTCAATGCGTGGGCTCTTGAATGGGACAGCCGGATAACTAATGTCAGGGGACGTGTTCTCCTCGAAGCATTCGCGGAGCTGAATGTGGTACTGCCAAATGTTGGGTCTTCGTACACTTTCCGGGGAAGGGGCCTGGGGTCTATAGTGGACCTGACATACGTGAGTGCCACTTTAGCCAGTAGAATCGCTTGGCATGTCAGTGAGGACTATACTCACAGCGACCACCAGGCAATCTGCATAGAGATCAAGGGCGGATCGAGCTCGAAAAAGAGTTTTCGCAGAATGCCGGGTGTTATGCTTGGCTGGACAGTGAAAGCTTTCGAAGGGGACACGTTTTCCGCGGTGCTCAAATCCGACATATCCCTGAATGGTACGGCTGGAGAGAAACCCACCCAGATCACTCGATGGGTGACGGAAGCATGCGATGCTACTATGCCCAGAAGGAGATTGCTCCCCAGTAGGCAACCCAACTACTGGTGGAACAACGAAATCGCAAGTTTGCGAGCCGCATGTTTTCGGGCAAGGAGGCTTTGCCAGAGGCTTAGGGGAAAACCCGGTGGCGACGGTCGACAGGAGGCACACAAGCAAAAAGAACTGCTTCAAACAGCTGTGCGACCATGCCGACATAAACCCTTGGGGCGAGGCTTACAGAGTGGTGATGAAAAGGCTGCGGAAATCACCCCAGGTGACCTGTCCGCGCCTCTTGAAACAGATTGTTATCACTCTGTTCCCTCACCACGAAAATAGGGGAAGGCAAATTTTTGTCCAGCATAATACCGCCTGTAACTGTGGAGGAGCTGCGGAAAATATGTGGTAGGTTCGGTGATAACAAGGCCCCAGGTTTGGATGGCACCCCCAACCGAGCTTTGAAACTGGCAGTGAAGACTAGGCCCGACCTTTTCGTCAACACCTTCGAGGCGTGCCTAAAAGAAGGAATATTCCCTGCCCAGTGGAAAAAGCAAAAGTTGGTGTTGCTTCCGAACCCTGGCAAGCCACCTGGAAACCCATCGTCGCATCGTCCTATCTGCCTGTTGAATACAATGGGGAAGATGATGGAGAGAGTCATCTACAACAGACTCCTGCCCATCGTCGAAGCCAGCAATGGTTTGTCGGAACGCCAGTTTGGTTTCCCGCCCACTCTACGGTGGACGCAATTGGCATGGTGGTAAACCTGGCAAAAGGTGCACTGATTTCTGGCGGCTGCTGTGCCGTGGTGGCGTTGAATGTGAAAAACGCATTCAACTCGGCCAACTGGAATAGAATTAAAGGGGCGTTGGCTGACATAGGTGTCCCCGGATACTTAGCGAATTTGGTGGAAAACTACCTCTCAGAGAGGACTGTCTGGTACGGGACGGATGAGGGCCCCGAAGAGTACATTGTCACAGTCGGGGTACCACAGGGATCGGTACTTGGTCCCCTGTTGTGGAATATCATGTATAATGGGGTGCTTGCTCTTCCCGTCCAAGAGGGGACTACGATTGTCGGTTTTGCTGATGACCCAGCTGTGGTTGTTGCAGCAAAACACCCAGAACATGTGGAGGTTTACGCAACGGAAACAGTGAGAGCGGTAAAGTCCTGGCTAGAAAAGGCCGGGCTGACCTTGGCGGACGCGAAAACGGAAGCGGTCTTAATAACGAACCGCAGAAAAACTAGCACTGTAAAAGTGGAGGTCGGTGGACATACGGTCGTATCAAAGCCGGCTATTAAATACCTGGCGTAATAATTGACACCAAATTGAGTTTTAGGGAACACCTAGAGTATGCATGCCAAAAGGCATCCAGTGCCACCACGGCACTTGCAAAAATGTTGCCAAATATTGGTGCACCGAAACATTGCCGGAGGTTGGTGCTAGCCGGAGTGGTGCGCTCCATCCTGCTCTACTCGTCGCCTGTGTGGGCAGAGGCGCTTGCAAACTCTCAGAGACGGAAGCAGGTGAACTCGGTTTACCGGCGGATGGCTTTGAGGGTTTGCAGTGCTTTTAGAACCACATCAGATGAGTCAGTATTGGTGGTGGCAGGCATGATCGCGGTTGACATTCTGGCCAAAGAAATGAGTGTCCTGTACAATGCAAGAGGTATGGAGGGGCATGCACAGCGTAGACATGCGGCAAGGTCAGAGTCGCTTGATCTTTGGCAACGCAGATGGGACTAGTCTACGAAAGGTCGGTGGACGCACAGGCTCATTCCCAACACTAGGGTGTGGCTTGAGCGAAAACATGGGGAGATCAACTACCACATTACCCAATTCCTCACGGGACACGGTGATTGTTACAGGCAGTATCTGCACCGCTTTGGGTTGGATGATTCTCCGAACTGTCCCAGATGCGATGGCATACCGGAGGATCCAGAGCATGTGATGTTTCACTGCCCACGATTTGCGATGGAGAGAAGGAGCTTAAACCAGGTGCTGGGCAGGAGCGGGACCCCGGAGAGCTTGGTTACTGAGATGCTGGAGTCTGAGGAGAAGTGGCTTGCGGTTGGCTCCGCAATCATCGAAATGCAGGAGTTGCTGAAGGAACAAAGAAGGAGGAAAGCCGCAAACAGGAGAAGGATGAGTGCCTAAGAGCAAACCTACTCCGCGAAGTAATACCTCAATGGTGGTCCCGCGGGGCTGGGACTGGAGAGACCTGGGGTGGTTTTTAGTGGGTGTGAATCCCACACGCGCCCGCTGTTGTTCCGCCGTTCGGGCGGCGGAGCTGCGGCGGACGTGTCTTTCTAAGATTTTCCACCTCCGTGTACGCACAAAAAAAAAAAAAAAAAAAAAAATACAGAGCCATCTTCAGATCGCCCAGTATGCTTCGTGGATACGACGGGAAAAGTCCTATATGGTTGCTATTCACTCCTTGGTTGGGCATAGCATATCCACCACACCTACGTGCGATCGCTTACAGTCCGTTGAAATGCACTTCAACTCCTTTCAAGACATCCCGAGACGCTGGCACTTATTTTCTACTGTTCTACGCCAAGTGCTCTTGGGGTGACCCAGTCGTCGAGCTTCTTGAGAGAATGGTTTCCACTGCAAAGTATAGTCAGCACTGGAATTGTTGCCTCTCCTTAATGTGTTACCTATCAACTGCCACTTCTGCGTTCGTGGATGGGTGCCAGCCCAGTACGTCGACTAAGTTCTTTGTTTGGACTAGTTTGATAAGGATAAATCTAGAAAATACAGGAGTTGGGGGGGTCCCAAATCGAACGAATGTGGAAATGTACGTTCTGCGAAGAGAAACAAAGCGCACGTGTAGACCACATTGCGGTAGCAGTACATACCTGGTGTTTTTTGAAAGGACACTGAATTCTGTTTGAATTGACAGAATCAACCTCGACTATCCCGATATATACGAAACGGGAGCAGAGACTGCGATAAAAAGTGAATCTTCCTAAATTTCCAGGATGGTTCTTTGGGCTAAATATGTAGCAGCTATGGTGGCAATCTGGGACAAGAGAAAATACCGTGTATGGTTGATGCTAGCCAAAATCAATGGAGTCTTCGTATATAACTGCTACGCTTCTCCCAGCCCAACAGCGGTAGATATCGAACATATGCTAACAACCTTGTTTGCTTCTAAAAGTAATATCGAGTAATCGAACCCTAGAAATGATAGTTGAGATTTAAATGTCCCCTGGTATGAAAAACGGAGCAGCAGATCGACAAATGCGGACCTACACATAATATTCGTCAAGGCTGGAAGCACGCCAAAATTATCTGCAATTAACGTGGATTGACATTTTAATGAAGGATAGACTCACTGTGACCATTAGGCAAACCTGTGGTTTAGAAAAGAAGTGGGGAGGACGATTTTTTTATATAAAAAGGCAAAAGAGTTGTGGATAAAACGAAAGGGCCTTCATTGGGAATGCGTTCGTGGTGGATGCTGCCAGCTGGACAGGATCTGTAATGCAGGCTGATAGAGATTAAAGATAGGTGTTCGAAGTATGTGATTCCTCTATGCAAAACCGGCGAGCCTTCTCAATAAGCAGTCAAATTATTGATGGAATGGGAAATTTGCACCTCTCTGGGCGAGAAAGCTTCGTCAGCGGGTCATAGGGAATCACGGAGAAAATGAGCAGGAACGTAGGACGCTCTGAGCTAAACTTAAGCAAGTCATAAAGCGAATCGAGAAAGAGTTCAGAAGAGAACATGTGTGAGAAAGGAAGTTAGGGTGGTGATGAAGAAATTAAAAGGACAAAGGTTGTTACGAATAACCTGCCAGAGATATCTAAGAAAATCATCACCGAGGAAAGGCGTAGTCTCTGAGCACGTTAGTGGATGTGATGCTACTCACTGCAGTTGAATAGGATCTAGAAGAAATTTGCGGAATGAATGGCAACAGCAAGGCACCCAGCTTAAGTTGGTTAGTTAACTAGAAGCAGAAGCACCTTCAGGGCATACATGGTTGAAGGAATACTACTAAGCGTGCATTGAACTATTTATTTTTGATTTTTCCTTTTAAAACAAAGAGTGCCTCACTACTGACAGAAAGGCTTTAAGACAATCGAGGCGATACAAACAATATGTCTAGTGAAAGGTGCCAATATGGTCCCTCGTGAAGTAGCGTAATATTGGTAGTGAAATGGTGACGAAGTTGAACTAGAAGATCAGCGACCTTCAGGTAGACTAATTACTGTGGACACCACAACTTTATGCATCGCTGTTGAGGTCAACCCATCGCACCGGCAGGGTTTCTGCTGAACTCGGTATCCCTCAAACGTCAATTATTCACACTGCTGGGATAATTAGCAAATGTTATAGTGTCTCATGACATAACAGGAAAGCAGATTCAACTGTGTCCACACATGTCGAACATTGCCGGGAAACACGCGTGACGATCGCGGCTGCGAAAGGTTTGGAGGATGATGCCCAACATAAGTGAGCAAAGGCACAGTAATAGACCACCCATAACCGGTCCAGCACATACCATCCTGCTGAATGTAGCACTGGTTTCGGCGGATGCATTAGCCATGGAAACAAATCGCAAGAAGGTAAACTTGAAGTTTCTGTTGCGACTTCAGAACCACGTCACAGGAGTTTCTCTACGTTATAGGAAGTATGGCTACAATCAATCTTCTCGTGAAGAAAATGAACTGCTTGCACCAGACCTGCACCTGAATCTACCAAAGTTCTCTGAAGTGTAGTAAGGGAAGTGACCTTCACGGTCCATGGGAGGAGCCTTCAAAGAGCCGGTGGATCCATAAAATCATTTTTTTATCAATGAGGGGCTTGGAAAATGGCATGGCGAAGGGAATTACCAGCTGACCTAATTTCTTAGGGGAGGTCGGGGGAGGAGGTGTTTGAACTTGGTCTTCCAAAGTCTCCTGAACATGCACTATTCTATTGGGAAAGGTTCCAAGAGGGGAGAGACTTTGTATCATACGCTAAATACGGTGGTTGGTCCGGAGGAGATGCGTAAGTCTGCTCATCTGCAGACGTATCTTTCAAGATTTCCTCGCGTTAGAGAGGATCATTTGGCATGCTAATGGGGGCCTCACCTACAGTCACCAACAAATAATTTGTACGCAGATCAAGGGTGCGCCGTATGTCAAAAAGAGAGTTTTCAACATGCTAAGTAGGTTTTTTGGTTGTATCGCGAAAGTTTGGGAAATAGACAATGTTTCCGAATCCACGGTTCGGTTAATCCACGTTTATTTTCAGACCCATTTCGTTCGTTGCCTCACCAAGCTTCGTTGGTATTGACTTTTGAACGTGTCATCATCTTTGACATAAGCCACTATCTGGGATGGCTAATAAAGTAGTGGGCCATTTAAATCTGCTCGCTTTTCACGGATAACAGTATGGTGTTAATTAGTATTGGGATTGGCATAATTGTTGCGAATTATCTTTAACAGATACCTTTCTTGCATAGGACCATCAATTGACCCAGTGAGCACCTCGTCTTAGTGAGGGTACGACAAGGTTCAGTATTAGGACTCTTCTTCTTTCCTTTTTCTTCAGCCTTTGTGCCGTTCACAAGCGGGGTCGTCTCTTTTTTCGCAGTTTTTGGCACCATATCATCTTTTTTGTAGAGCGCAGATATCAATGCGCTTTTTTCGAAGGTCTCTTGTGAGTTACTCGGTCTTTCCAGTCAAGGTGCCAATATTTAGGGTAGTATTAGGCTTTTTACTGCGAAAAGTAATGTACAAGGAGATGCTTTTATTTGAAATCTGAAAAGAGGTCTCGACTGTTGACTTTGTGGACGATTTCGACGGCGTTACCACTGTAAAAAAGACTAGGAGATACAGGGGCCAATATGTCTGGAAATGCCCAGCTTAATCCTGGAGAATAAGAACGGGTAAACCGGACCTGTTTACCGGTTATAGAAACGAAAATGCGGTCCGTATATATGGAGGTTGATATACTCGCATGGAAAATGGGTGTTTCGCATGAGATGAAGTTGATAGATATGTCTCGGCAAAGCGCTCACAGGGTTTTAGGGAGACAGTCTGGGCCAGGGGTGAAAATCATGTGAGTCCTTCGCAATTATAGATTTATTTATAGGTCCCCTCTTCGTGACCAAGGGAAATCATTTCTTCCCACTCTCCTTTGGAGGGGTCTGAGCACAGGACCTTCGAGTGATCATCAAATCAAATGGAAACAATCGGAACAGTTGTATTTGATTAGAGGAAATTAAATTGTCAAATCAAGTTAACGAGATTCAAGTCACCTTTTGCAGGTTGAGATAATCAGCAATTGATGATTTTTGCTGGTGCGAGTATAAATCTTCTTTTCGCAAATCACTATGACTTCGATATCGATCGCTCTTTTGATTAAATTGTAGATCCTTGAAGTACTGTAAGCTTCGATCCAAATAAGCTAAGGTTTCAGCATCTAGTTGTCCTGCATTTTGGTTGTATTTGTTTTGGCTGGTACTGAACGGGCTCATATCGTGGCGTGGTGGTGTTGGGGGTAGGCTCTGCAAAGGGAAGAATTGTTAGATTCTGTAAGCCTAAACCAAATTTAGGACACCATAGTTCATAATACATACTTGACTGTCGCTTATCAGGCTCTGCCTGCTCATAGTCCGTGCCTCATTTTTACGGGGTAGAACTCCCGGTGCGGCGATTGAATAGGATCGTGGTTGCGAGCGGTAGCTAGATCCTTCACTGTCAAGCTGAAGAGGAAGTGGTTCGTATGTCTAAATATCAAGCAAGGTCCAAAAAGTGAAGTTTAAGGCAATTACTTTTGGCATGGTCTACCCATTCCCTTACCTGAGTCGATATACTTTGCGGTGGTGGTGAAGTCCCGGTCGAAACCGCTGTTGAAACTTTTCGTTTCACCTCCCTAGGGGGTGAGGGTCCACAGGCTGTGGACACTTTATGACTCGTAACACTCATCCTGTCATCGTCCTGATCTCTATAGCGGTTAGACGATTGTTTTTCATGACGGTTAAGGGGTGGATTGTCTTTATTCTGGAAAGTATTTGCTGTAATGATTTCACCATCTCTTTTATTAGTAGGTACCGTTGCATATGCTGCATCGTTTATATCATTCTCAATTGTAGCCCAAATATCCTCTAGGGACATATTTTGATGTCCTAGAAAAACGTACGTTGACTGTTAGGGATTATTTCCACAATGTATACAATTTTCACAGTTTTTTTTTTATAAATTTACTGTTTTCATGAAGGATTAGTGAGGGTTTTGGTTCAAAAAGGATCAACTGATAAAAATATATACAATTTAACGTGTTCAACAGTCCTTTGACAAGGATTTCGGCACTGGTTCACATAGCGCTTTCCTGTGTCCAGGACATGCTCTTTGACAATTTGACTAAATTTTTCTACCAAGCGTTTATCAGTGTATCGCCTATTGGTGTTTCGAATCGGATCAAGACTATGTTGTCACAAGGAAGGACACGTTTTCCGCAGACAATAAGGTAGATTACAAACACTAGAGTACGGTTTCAGAGTTTATTGTGAACTGGAAAAGTATAAAAAGCAAATGTGCAAAAAGGGGAAAGTTATTCAAAAGGACAATGAGTGCAAACTAGGGTGAACTCTTTGATAATCTGTCCTGGTGATGTCTGATAACATTTTCCTAGATGTTTCAAGGATACGAGAAATTCACATCTCTAAATCTCACACTACACTACATTTCGTAATTTATTTTTGTTGTTTTTTTTTTGGTTTATCTCATTATTCGTTTCGATTTTGATTTCACATAGTCATGGTTATATCATTTGGATTTCGTTCCTGGCCAAAAGGATATTTTTCTTTTCATACCTTTCTTCTTATTCTTAGTTCCTCTGGGATCTTCGGAATCTTCTTCAGAGGCTGATATTTTCATAGAACTAGCTTTTTTGGTGATCGTGGTCACTGCGTCCTGTTGGGATGGTGGCTCATGTTTGGGAGGTTGTTGAGTAGCTGGAGGATTTTCAGGAACAGTAGGCTTTGATGGTTGCTGCGTCGGAGTTTTACAGCAAATTGAACAAATCCTTGTATTGGCTTCGTTTAAGAATGTACAAAATTCGCATTCCCAGTCGTAATCAGGCGCTTCTGGAGGTGGCCCTGGAGGAGCGTCATCAATGTATTGTATGTCTTCCTCATTATTGGGCACCTCTTCTCTGGGTTCTGGTTCACGTGGAGAGCTTATAACCACAGCTGGTTCTGGTTCCGGCGAAGGTTCTTTGTTTCTGAGAGGTGTTGGAGGTTCCTCTTCATCATAAGAAGATGATTGCGCAGCTTTTGATTGAGCCGGAGAGGATACTTGGTTCTGTTTTGACATTTTCTCCTGTATTTTCGCCTGAACAATCGCCCTTGTTCCCGGTTCAGACTCAGAGTCCTGTGTCATAGGCGAATCAGACGCTGTTTTTCTTGGTAGTCGATCTTGATGTGAGTTTGCTGATGAAATCCTACGCCCAGGTAGCCAGTCATTGTGTAAAGGCTTCCCGGTAGATCCTGCGCGACTATCTCTACTGTCGCGTCTAGATCGCTGAGCAGTACGTTGTTTTGAATGACTGAATCCTTCGCTTTCATCCTCCATATCATAGCTTTGAGATGTAGATGAAACTTTTCGTTGTCGCCGCGAGGTGTTGGTCATACCTGATTTGCCAGATCGCAAGGATCGATGATCGTCCTCAGAGTCTTCATCGTCAGTTGCCTCATGCTCGGCATAGCTGTTCCGTTTTGACCGTGTTGATTTCGTTGATTTTCTTGATTTGATACTGAGTGCGGGTGAACCTGCCCTTGATGTGGCTCGGGAATGGGCACGTGATCTTGGTGGGTAAACGGGAGGCATCATAGCTGAAAAATTGATTAACTGTTGACTGGAGACGTGACAGAATGTGAAATATAAGTCTTACCGGGATTCATCATTGGTGCCATCGGGTATGGATACATGGGAGGTGGACCCCAATTATTGGCCCATGTTGGCGGTGGACCGTGCATGGGATGTTGATTCGGGAAATAACCGCTTGGTGGAAGGTTTAAACTCATGTTAGAGCCGTTGAAGCTGTTCATTCGCATTCCTTCTGCCCATGGGTCACCTCCGCTTTGGTTCCATCCTGGTTGACAAGTTTGGCAATTCAACTGTGCCATAGATTGTGCCTGAAGTATTTGAAAAATAAATTTTGATGAGGATGGTAGTCATGTCGCTTTTAGGTCCATTCGAATGAAATAACAGTTAAGTTAAAGATTGAAAAAATTAGGTTGAGCGTAAAGCAGCGAAGCTGCACCCAGCCTGAAGTTAAAGAAGGGGATGATGACATAGAAGAGGAAAGAAACACAGCAAGGATATTAGTGGATATCTGCTAAGCAGTGGTACTACCCCAGTAGTAAGGTGCCCAATTCTGCTAAGTAGGATGACAGAGAAGGTTGCCTGGTATAAGGGAAAGGCGGAGGGGCCAGTGGCTGCCAAAGGTAGTCAGTTGCCACCTGCGAGTAGTGGGCAACAGATCGCCGTTGATGACACTGGCTTATCAGTACTGCCAAATCCGGTGGAGACATAGTCGGTAATGGTGAAAAGACGCAAAAAGAAAGCTTCACCCAAGAAGATCGCGCTAATGGTAATGTGTGAGGTATCTCCTGCACTGCGAGGGGAGTGGCCTTACGAAAAAAACGGAAAAATGTAGTGGAAAACCGGAAGTTCTCCCTGCATGAGGTGGCAGTGGCCCAGCTGTTGGGATCTCGTGGCATAATATATGAGTGCACTGTTGCATCAGTGTGGATGAATGCATCAGGTGGCTGGGTTTCGAAGATAGGGCAGCTAATTATGCCTGCGCTCGCTGCTATGGCCTTTGGCAGCCGTTTACTGCCGGGATTGTGGGTTCTGGAGACTTCCGATCAGGCATATTCAAGGGTGGTTAGAGCTAATGTCAACTACTAAGCGCAATGTCGCTCAGATTGCTGCAATTGAACTGCGCTAGAGCAACTATCTGATGCACGATTTCGGCCAGCGCATAAGCAAGCATAGCATTAGCGTCGCGATATTGCAGGAACTCTGGGCTGTCAATGACTGCGTTAGGGGCTTGCCTGTAGACATGCGGGTGCTCGCTGTTAGGAGGTCGATCAAGGCGGCCGTTTTCATAAATGATGCGCGTTTAGATTGCATCTGCTTTGAGCGTCTTACCAATGAGTGAGGCGTATGTGTCTCATTCACGAGCCCTTTGAGACGGTGGTTTTGTGTATGTACTGTCCGCTTATAGACTATATTTTCACGGAACACCATTCATCCTGGGCATGGATACCCAATGTGGCCGAGTCAGACTGCCAAGTGTACATCTTAAGAGTTAATCCTTCTCTGAGTATGTGCTTTTATCAGCGGATGAAAAAATGTGAATAAGAATGTATTCTGTGAATGATAGTATGCTGAGGAGCTTTGAACGGAGAACTCCGAATCATGCCACGTGGTGGACGAATGCTTTTTGCATTAACCGAGGAGAAGTCCATCGCGTGAGATATTCCAAAGAGTGCGTCGTCACAGTCAAGTTAATCCCCTTGTTGATGTTGACCAACTTAGGCTCACTTACAGAAGCAGACTGGAGACGATTCATTGGTGAGCAAAGCGACCAGTCTTAGGGAAGGGTCCACCAGATATTCAAAGGGAAACGAAGCCACGACATTAAGTTAAAAGTCTATGCCGACATGGTGATATCATGTTTGTACTTTGTTAGGTGAGCTGCTTCCGAGCTCCGATCTTCTGGCGATCGCGCTGAAGCAGAGAAAGAAATTTCCTTTCTTCACTGTTGTGTAATCTGGGAGAGCTAGGCAAAGCGGGCGACTAGCGACGTTTGATTTCACGCGTTACCACAACGGAGGTTCCAATCGTCGGACAGGTTCGGTGGACCCCGTCCGTCAAACGGAGAATCACTCCGGCGTCTGATAATAGTCCCTCCCGCAAGTAGGAAAAAAGCAATGAGCATGCTTTTGATGCGAGAGCTGCCCATGCGGGCCTTTTTTGACTATAGAGTCTGGCGGAGATGCCACTTGTAACTTTGGGGATCATCCGTTAGAGATTTGAGCACCAGTTTCGCGGACACTTTCCTTATCCTCATGATGAGATAAATTGAGGTTTTACTTGAATTTAGCTTCTAAGCCATTCATTGCACGCATAGTCGTCAGTTAGAGTTCAATGCAATTTGTCTACTGTGGTCTTCATTTTTCATCTCTTCGCCATTCGAGGCATACCGTGGATTATTGCTCGCCAACCAACCGCCTACCAATTGCCCCTCACAAGGACCGCTCCGTACGTCCTTTCCCGACCAGTAAAAAATCAATCAAGATACTTTTGGACAAAGGCTGAAGAAAAAGAAGAGGATTTTATTGTAAAATCCAATACGGTTTATATGACCTTCTGTCCAGGATTTCATGGAGTACTGTAAAATGTTCAAGTGCGCAAGGCCCTTCGGGATCTTTTCCGGGCGAGATTCTATACAGCGGAGAGCCTTGTTAACTTCAAAGCCGAGCCCCCCTCAAGGGTTGTCAGCCATATTTAACGGGTCGCTCACCATGCGGGGAGTGACGTTCCATGGGTGACTGAGTAAGTAGCTCTGACCCCGAGGCTGGCAGTATACCTGCGTCTTAGGTAGTGGCCTTGAGAGAGCTACTTGGTGTAGATCGAACCGCGAATGGCCGGTACAGTGAAACCAAGAAGGACCAGATCGTCGGCTCTGCTCATTAAGCCGATGGAAGGCAAGAAAATGGAGCAAAAGTGTTATCCATATGGAAAACCAATGTTGGCGGAGTCTTCGTTGAATTAGGTCCGAAGACGACCAGTAAGAATACATTCTGCGAAGAGATCAAGGGGCTGCTGGGGAGAAGACTCTTGTTTCTAATATGATTTCTAGAAATCCGAGATCTTGACTGCCTCACAGAAAAGGTCGAAGTGGAAGAGGTCACAAAGCGTGAATGTCCAGAGGAAATCAATGCCCGGATAGGTACCACTTCTGCAAATACGCGAGGCTAAAAACTCGCTGTGATAAAAGTCGCCGAGCAATATGCGAGGGAATTTCTTAACAGCTCGGAAATCAATATTCAATGGGTAGTATGCAGGGTACGAATGCCGATAAGGACACACGTCAGCAATTGGAATACGGCATCTCGCAGATGTGGTCAGATGAGTAACCAAGCGAAGATCTGCAACGAAAACGAAAATTGCGTTCTCTGCAAGAATTACGGCGCGCCTGGTGAAAGCGTTGAATACACTGCGGGTTCGAGGCTGCATCCTATAAATTAACATGCACCGGAGTGCAACTGCTCACGAGTTGCTAGCGGAGTTCACTTCGGTCGTAAAAGCTGATCTAGTGCTAATCAGCGAGCAATACCAGAACAAGGAGCCTCTTCTTTTTCTTCTTTTTCTTCAGCCTTTGTCCCGTTCACAAGCGGGATCGGCTTCGCCATTTGGCTCTATCGAATGCCTGATCTGGGTGCAATCTCGAGGCTCTCAAATCCCCATCCAGCGTATCAAGCCACCGTTGCTTAGGTCTGCCTTTTGGTCGTTTACCATCGACTTCGATGTTCAGACCAATCTTGGAAAGTGAATTCTCGTTTGCACGAACTGCGTGACCATACCATCGAAGACGCCTCTCTCGCAACTTTTCCACGATCGGTGCAACCCCATAACGATCGTGGATATCCTCATTTCGGATGTGATCTAAACGTGTGACGCCACTAGTCCAACGTAGCATCTTCGTCTCCATTACCGCAAGATGCCGATCATTGTCTTTTATAGTCGGCCAACACTCAGAACCATAGAGAGCGACTGGACGGACGACATTGCGGTAAATTTTAGATTTGAGGCGTTCGTTGATACGTCGATCACAAAGGACACCAGTTGTGGAACGCCACTTCATCCAGGTTGCGTTAATGCGTGAAGTAATTTCATCGCATCTCGATTTATCGGCGACTGTTGCCATTTGGGTTTGGGACGGCATTTGACTTCGTGTTCTTGCCCAACGCCGAAAGAATGGCTTTATCTGAACTTAGTGTTAAGGGATAACGTTTTTAATGTTTACCTAATACCAAAGGAGACGATGCGGGACTTTCGGCGCAAGTTCAATGCTCTAGAGGACGCCGGTTCGGGCACGGAGGGCCAGATCTGCTAGGGCCCTCACCAAGACTCCAGAGGGAAAAGAATCCTAAAAATAGCGGTGAGAACCGGGCTCGTAGTTTTAAACACCGGATTCACGCCAGTGTCTCGGCATCCAGGCTGCAAAGGAAGTATCCTTGACATAACTTCTGGCATTGTCGGTGAATGAATGGCGAGTTCTGGAAGGCTTCTCGGTAAATTACCATCAGGACATCATATTCGAAGTGTTTGACGCAACTTGTCGGTGTGCACTAATCGAGTGCCCTCCCTGCGCGTGGAACATCGCGAGGGTGAACATTGGGAAATTTGTTGAAGCCCATGGAACAGGTAGAGTCGCGCTGGAGGCACTTCCGGGGGTGGTAGCGTTCGAGTTGACATTGTCGTAGGATCTGTGATGGATCTGGTAATAACAGCCTGTGAAGCTTCCATGCTTCAGAGGGGCTCCAGCCATGATAACCTTTTTATGCACTGGTGGACGGCAGAAATTGCAGTATACGGGCATTATTCCTTGGATATCCCGTATGGGTTAATGTCAGCAGTACAGAAGGCATCGAGGATTGCCCCCTTTTCACAATGAAAGAGCTAGAAAAAGCAGTTTTCCCCATGAAAAATAAGAAGGCGCCAGGTCCTGATGGTATCCCGGTACAAGTTTGCAAATCAGTGCTCCGCCTAGGGCCAGACCTGCTGCTCGGGGCAACGCTCTCCTGAAGGAAGGCATTTTTCCTCATTGTTGGAAGGTGGTGGGGCTCGCGCTAATTAGTAAAGGAAAAGGATACCCTGAGCAGCCGTCTGCATATCGACTGCTGTGTATGCTTGGTACGGAAGGTTCGAAAAGCTTATTAGGAGTTGACTCGCTGTAGCGATCCGTTCTGTCGCGGACTTATCGCGGGGTGAGAGAAGAAAAATCTACGGTGGATGTTGTTATAGAGGGCGTGAATGCGGTCCGTCGAACCGAGGCACTTAGCTGCCCATCTCGACGGATAGTGCTAATCATAACGCTTGATGTCAGAAATGTCTTCAATTCCGTATGATGAACAGATATGCCTGGTACATTAGAAAACTCATTCCACGTACGGAGCTATCTCTTGCGGATATTGAGGGATTATCTGAGGGACTGCTCTCTGCTCTATTTGATGCTCGAGGGTCAGAGGAGGATGGAGATAATGCCAGGGGTAGCACAGGGGTCCATGCTAAGGCCGGACCTCTGGAACGCTTCCTATGATAGTCTGCTGAGACTCGATATGCAACAAGAGACATGCCTGGTCGATCCTTTGCATCCCGTGTCGATCAGTGACTTGACTATTTGACTCGAAGATGAGGTTCTTCAGCTGCGGACAGGGCTGTACCAGGAGTCTTGGTCGTGAGTCGGCTAATGGTGGATGTTGGGAGTCCTGCATTTACTTGGAGACGTCTTCTTATGGGAGCAACGCAGTTTGTTTTGCTCTACGGCACGGAGGTATGGGCTGATGCCCTTTGCAAGGAGGTGTATCGTAAACTTTTTAAGTGACGTCTGCTTATCGCTTTGTTTTAGAACCGGCCGTGAAGGTGATCACGCCATCTACAGCCATAAGGGTGAAGATTTAAGAGAGGTGGCCGCCTGAGAAGAACGTCAAGGCACACTTACCGAGTGGTAAATCTCTTGGTAAAATTAACTAAGAGTCAGATGGACTTTGCAACTTATTGACAATTTAGATCCGTGGCCGAACCGAAAGCATGGTCAGTTTGATTATTTCGTCACCAAGTTTCTAAGTGGGCATGAGAGTTTTCAGTCTTACCTATACAAGGTTGGGAAGGCACGATCTCCTGATTATGTGTTCTGCAATGGAGTGGCGGACAACGTCTAACAAATCTTTTTCTTTTCTGAAAGTTGGGATTGCTTTTGTAAGAAGCTTTCTGCTGATACAGGGGAGGCTTTCCTTTGACAACATTGTCAGAGAGATGCTTAGGAGCGCTGG
Source organism: Hermetia illucens (assembly GCF_905115235.1). Lineage (NCBI taxonomy): Eukaryota > Metazoa > Arthropoda > Insecta > Diptera > Stratiomyidae > Hermetia > Hermetia illucens. Next base: position 173,264,692 of record NC_051851.1, read on the forward strand.
TAGATAGAGCCGTTTTGCGCATTACTTTCGGGTATTTCTTGTTGCGAAGAAGGTTGAACTGGTGGATGGATGGGATGGTAAGGGGTTCCCTGAACTAACAAATTCCTTTTTTTGCCCCCCCCCTCCCGTTGGTAAAAGGTATTCTCTGACTTGAAGGCTCTCTAAGCCGGGAGAGCAGAAGGGCTAGTCCGGAGTAGTGTGTCAAACGGTTCCAGGCTAGTTCTCTGATGACAGAGAGGTGTTTGGTTGACAGTTCGGCCGCGTGCGGTTATGGAGACGAAAATGTTACGTTGGGCCATAATCTGAAATAAGGACTTCCGCGATCGATTTGGGGTCGCACCGATCGCGGAGAAATTGCGAGAGAGGCGCTTTCGATGGTATGGATATGCTACTCGCACTGATGAAAACTGATTTGCCAAGATTGGTCTGAGCATCGAAGTCGATGGGAAATGGCCTAAAGATCGACCAAAATTACGCTGGCTTGATAGGTTAGATGCGATTTGAGAGCGAAATGGCCCAATCCATTAAGATGCGCCGACCCTTCTTTTGAATGGGACAAAGGAAAAGAAGGAAAGGATAAGGGACGTTTTCAATATTGTGAGAGCTAGAGATGTCAGGATTGGTAGTCAGTTGTGCGATTTCTGATAGGTTTGCCTGCTTTTCCTGGCTACGGTTGTATTTAAAAAGTTCTGGTTAGGCACCGTTTGCGTTTACATTTCTGAATATTAGTATCCTATTCCTAGCGATAATTATTTTAGCTTATTTGACGCATTTTTTTTAAAATTCTTTCAGAGATTTAGACTTCCATCATGGAAAATGGTTGTTGCTTACCTGATTCATCTGTTGTGCTGGACTCCAACCTCCAGGATATCTCTGTCCACCAACCTGATTCAAATTGAAAACTGATGTACTCATACTACGCATTTGGGGATTCATCTGTTGACGGGTATCCATCTGATGTTGGTGGGGAAAATGAAAATGTGAAGCATCGAAATTATTATGGGGTTGAGCAAGATTCAGTCCAGATGATATGCTACTGGAACGGTTTCGAGTGGGAGAAGGTGGTCCTGACCACTGATCAGATGATAAGTGTAACTAGAGTTGAAGTTAATTGTTTTTGTCGGGTAAGTAGGAGGTAGAAGCTAATAGTATCTGTAGAATGCAAAAAAAGGACTATACTCACCTGAGATTCATTGAAATTAGATGCATTACTCAAACGACGTCCCACGGAATCATCGCCAACTTTTCCATTGCGCATGTTCTCCTGGTGTTGGCGGTATCTTTGCTGGAGCAATGCCATCCGATCGAGGGTCGCGTGAGCTTTTGATTTGATCTTTTCCAAAGCAATCGATGGTGGTCGTTGGATTGAATCGAACGCTGTAGATCGCATACTATTGGGCGTGGTTGACCTTGGCGAGGCTGTTTGTCGGAAAGGTTCCTGGTTAGCGGGAGTGTCTGGAAGTGGACGATTTGTATGATTCGGTGCCATACGTCGAAAATTTGCCATACGATCGGCAAGTGATGACGATGGACTTGGAGCTCGATGGTGAAGTGATACTGGTCCGATTGATCCTCCTCCGCCTCCCATCCCACCCATCATCTAGGAATGAAATGTTAATTATGGCACTAAATATATGGAAATGCTAGAATACTTATTATAGTGGGGGTGAAAGTTTTGAAAGTTTATCTAGGACTTACCACTTTTGCGGGATTTTTTTTCAAGTATAAAAAATTTATTTGTGAAATATCTTAGGATTTAAGAAGTAAAAACAAATTCAGTTTTGCACTCAAGCAATTGTTTTTTATTTTTAATTGTAATAAATATGGTATACACGTTTTCTTCTAACACTTCCCATATATTTAAAAAGATATTTTTTTTCTTGCTTTTAGCATTTTTAGATAAATATTTTTTATTAAAAAATTAAGCGTGGGAGTGTTGACTCTTTTAGTATCTTTTTTGTTTATTTCGTTTAAAAGTTAAAATTTTCATCACGCATGCTAATGAAGGGTGAAGGTAGCAGGGGAACTAACAAGAAACAAGCAAAGGACCCAATCCATTTTCCATTTTTTATTGACTCTGGTTTTTTTTTCTTGGGAAATCCACTGTGTTACTTGGCGAATATGTTGGAGGTTATGTCTGAACATCTTTGTCCAATAGGATGCCTTCCGAGGGTAAAATCGATATAGTGGAAGTTGAGGGTTGATTGTCATTCCCTTGGTTATTTAGATAGCATTTTTGTCAAATTTTTGAGATAAATTTAGTTATTTTTTGGAATTTTTTTAGGCCGAATTGAAAGAGGGAGACCATTCTCTGGGGTCAGTCTCCCAGGATGGGTATCATCTGCTTGTTTCAGTTCAGTTTGATTTTATATCCTTAAGATTGGCACAACAATATGCTTGTGAGGTAAAACATCGAGGAACTATACTAAAACAAATGAAATGAAAACACCACATAGCCAAAATGCTCAATGTCGGAATGAAGTATAAAAGCGCACAAATAAATGTTTTCACATTGAGGAAATGGATTAATATATAATGACCTAAATTATCTTTTGTTTCCATAACAATAATCATATTTCTTTTGCTTCATAAATAAGCCGCTACATAACAAAATAAAATCAACCTTTGATTTGTAATTAAATAAAATAAAAAAAGATTGTAAATCTAATAAATAAATAAATATCGTGGTATGGTATCTCATGTAAAACATCTTTTCTTTATCATTCTCATGAAAATTCAGATCATCTATCGCTTGTATAAATCTTAAGAAATTCTGCAGAGTCGTACCTGTTCCTTGCGCACTGGCATTGGACTGGGCATTCCCTTTTTGTTTCGTCTGGGTGGGGGTACCGGTGGATTAGCTAAATGGGAGTCTGATTTGGGTGGCAGTGGTGGCTTGACAGTCTGGATCTTCTCGATTGCCTATAAGAAAAAAAGTATCTCATTCGAATCCTTGTTCGTATTGACCAAGGTTCTTAGCCTATTCTTTCAATAACTCTGAATATACCTTCCGTGAATGCGTCTGGCGCTTGGGATGTCTGTGAAACATGTCATCGCAGGATGCACAAAAGTACTGCTGCGGACATTCCTCACACTTGACATATGCCGAATTGGATCCGCACAATGTGCACTTGATACCATCGATTCGCTTCACATCTGAAACAGGGGGTTGGATAAACTCAAAGGATATCTAGATCGTCTGGTGTCAAACCTGGTGTCTTAGGGCGTGGTGCTGCATTTGTGTACTGACTATTGAACTCGATCACTTCATAGTCCGGTTCCAGTTGACTCTTTTTGGGTGGTAAAGCAGGTGGCGCATCGTTTGACTGCGGGGGTGCAGCAGGTGGTTTGGGCCCGATTCGATCGTGTGTTTCAGTCTATAGCAATTCAAGAAGCAATTCAGGCAACCATCAGCAGATTTATTATATTTACTACCAAATACTCATTGAGCAACATCTGGCTTTACCAATGCCTGAACAAATAAATGCATTAAAAAAAATGCCTTTCTACATACCATCCATTGCGGCATCGAGCGACCGGATTTGAGTTTCGGCGATGTTGTTCTCGGCAATCCATTTAAATTCTGTTGAAATAATCAAAAGCAGACATTATAGCGATTATCTGAGTTTACGTGTGCCAATAGATTGAAGATACGATGACGTGACATATATTTAAAAATAGCGAATACGATTTTTTTGAGCTGATTTATAGGTGTACGTCAAGGAGGAATCAAAATAGAAAAAAGGCGGATATGACGCGGTAGACTTGGGGCTGCGTCGAACAGGGGAAGTTTCAAAACTGAGTATCTAAATTTGTCCGGCGGTACCAATAAAAAAAACTTTACTTTTTTCACTAGCAGTTCACTGAACTAGATTTATTTATTTGTAAACAAAAGGGGCGGAAAACGACCTGACTGAACAGTTTAATAGATTACTTCATTTGTAGCCTCTAATTAGCAGGAAATAGTCGGAAAAAGATACTTATTTCTAAAATTTCAACAGATCACATCAATTTCATAGATCTTCGCTCATAATTTGCATAATATTTTGAGATATCTGTCGGGGGAGGAATTTTTGTATACATTGGCGTCCTTCAAAATTTCTTGGATGTATATATTTTTGCCATTAAAATAATTAGATACGATTATAGTGGTGGTGGGTGTTCCGAGCCAGTTTATAGATTGCGCCTCGGAATTACAGAAGCGTGGGTTGTATGCTTCAGTTTAAAGTGAGAAATGATTTGTCTATTCCACATGGGGAGGAATTTATTTGTCTGTGAGAAGAAAAGATATTTCGTTGTTGCGGATATTATAAGTATCCATGAGATAGGTTTTGTTTGAATGATTTTTTTTTTGCCATAGTGCTGAATAAGTTAACTCCTGAGTAACCACAATTCTGTTACGAGGTGGGGCTAAAGTAATCAGTCTGTTGTAAGACGCCTTAACTTTTGCAAATGGCGTCAACTGTCAATTTGATTTTGACATTTGTGAAGTATCGAAAAAATCGAAAATTTGACTGACTCATCTCTGCCCTGGGAGCAGCGTGACCGAAAGTGCCAACAGGTGGAAAGACGCTCCCTTTTTTCATCGCAAAAACACGACAAGGTTGCGAGTTATATTGGACTTAAAACGCCAGTCGTTGTAGTCTAAGCTAGACTAAAGTTGCCTCTGCCCTGGACGAAACCATCAGTCAAATTTTTGATTTTTTCGATTCTTAATGCTTGGGGTGCTACGCTCCAAACTAGGGATCCATGGACTAAAAAACGAGGGAGTAAGTTGCTCCTCATTTAGTCCGGTCCACCATCAAGTGGATGGGGACTTAGGATCCCGCAGATCCTAAACAACAAATTTGTGAAGTAGACAAACGCAGAATAGAAATCGACAAGCCATGAATCGGTTTACTCCGCAAGAACGAGGAATAATTGTTTCCATTTTTTTTTGGGCGACTATTCGTCGATTGTGTTGGCGCAGCGTGAATTTCGTCGCAGATTTGCTGGCAGTCCGACACCAACTGAACACACACTGCGGCGTTTGGTCACTTGTCTTGAAGAGACTGGGACAACACGAGATGTTCCCAAGTCTGGCCGTTCTCGGAGTAGCTGAGAACATCGCTACTGTTGCCCAAGATGTCGAAGAGGAGCCTGGAGACTTGGAGCATCGACCAGACGACGTGCAGAATTTTGGTGAAAGATTTCAAGATGTTCCTTTACAATAGCAGACAGTTCATCAGCTGTTAGCTGTTGACTGTCAAACGTGTTTAACCTATGCTAAAGCCATCCTGAATCTTAACGAAAAGGAGGACGATTTTTCATTCAACTAATACAAGTAGCCAGAAAGTAGGATCATCCATGGCATAGAAACCACCACGAATGCAATGTTAACAGCAAATACAACTTAGACATCAGCAAATAATCGCATCCGCAAGTTTGGTCATTCAAGGTACCTGTAGGTTTCCAGTTAAGGCACGATAATAAGGGTTTCGAGGCACTCGGGGTGCTCCTACAATGTTTGGTCTACATTATTACAACGACAACAATCGCAACAACAGTAGCTCCAGGAGTAGCGAGCATCGACATCGGGCAAGTTCCAATGTGTTCATCTCGCTGTTCATTCTATCTGAAGTGGCATTGCATGTTTGGCCTGGGCGAGGAATCGATTGGACTCATCACCGACGTTCTGGAAGAGTGTTCCTAGTCGAAGTTAAAGAGCCCCCTCATCAAACGAATGTCAATAAGTGAGTCCCTAGGCAACTGCTCCTCGAGCCAACGGCTGCGTGAGATGAACCAGTTGGGCGGGGATAAGGTTGGGGTTGAGCTTCTGAAGTCGGTGTTTTCGCAGCGACTTCCGGAAAGCAGTCAGGCCATTTTGGCCTGAGCGGACTCCGGATCGTTGGAGGTGTCAGCAAACACTGCTGACAAAATCAACGAGGTACGCGCGCGTCCCGTGGTCAATGAAGTGTCGCAGGAAGCCACGGGCCAAATTATTGAGCTGCAACACACGGTGGCAGCCCACGCGGCTATCGTCTCCAAGCTAGTGGCAACAGTTGGAGCTTTGTGTTCGCGTGGTAGGTTCCGAACTCGATCGCGGTCCGTCAATCGAAATGGGCGATCGGATAGTCGTGCGTCGGGGTCTTTAATGAGCCCTGCAATTTTCTGGTACTACCGTGTTTTTGCTGACAAAGCAAAAAAATGTGTCAGCCGGTGCTCGTTCACGGCTTAAAAAAACTAAACTCGTTGGGAGCTCCGGCGGCGGCTATCCAGAACGCAGCCCCACGCCGCTTAACAATATTCGACCATTTGAGAGAGCGTTCTTACCTGATCGACACAGGAGCAGACGTCTCAGTTCTCCCGGTATCGCGGTATCACTAACATTCCGCATCAACTCAAACTAGCGGCGGCAAATTCTTCAACCATACGTACTGACGGCTAAAGGCAAGTGGACGCAAGTCTGGGACTTCGGTGCTTCGTAGTAGTGGATCTGCAGAATAGGTCTGTTATACATCCCGTAACTTCACTCATGTCTTCAGGAAAGCTTGCCACCTGCTCTACTTCGCACTACTGACTTTGATATCTTCTCGAAGGTGCGTCTATTGCCACCACAGAAGCTAAAAAGAATTTGACACTCTTTTAAAGCAGGGTATTGGCAGTCCCTCAAATAGCTGCTTGTCTTCTCCACTACACATGGTCCCAAAGTGCAACGGCGATTGGAGACCATGTGGCGATTACAGACGTCTGAATGCTCAGACTATTCCAGACCATTTTCCTATACAACTCATCCACGATTTTGCGCACAATCTCGCTAATTGCCGTTTTCCCATGACCTCGGATTTAGTCAAGGCGTACCATCCAATTGTCCAGTAGCTCCAGAAGATATTCCGAAAACGGCAACATGCATACCCTTCTGACCCTTCGAGTTCGCACGGATGGCTTTTGGTTTGTGCAATGCGTCGCAAACTTTTCAGAAGCTCATCCACTCTGCCTTGCGAAACCATAACTTTTTTTTCGTGTACTTGGATGATGTTTTGGTAACCTCTTCTTCAGAGTCTGAGCATTTGAAACACCTCGAATCCATTTTTCAACGTTTTCTTCAGGCTGGCCTTGTACTTAACGTTGAAAAGTGCAAATTCCCTCAACAGCAGGTGAAGTTTTTAGTCCACATGTTTTCTCTTGAGGGAATCCAACCGGATCCAGACAAGGTTCAGGCCATCATAGACTTCTCACAACCTAAGACGGTCAGAGATCTGCGAAGATTTTTGGGTATGTGAAACTTCTATCGAAGTTGCAAAACATCAAGCGATCCTCAATACCTACTTGTTTGGACCCAAGACAAAGACTCACACGTGAATGCGGCCGTCCAGGCCTTTGAGCTAGCCAAACGACAGCTGGCCAACGCTTCACTCCTGTCGGTGCTTTAAACAGATGCACCCCTAGCCGTATTCGTTGATGCCTCAGACATCGCGGTAGGTGCTGCCCTTCACCAAAAGGTGAACCAAATCTGTCAGCTGTTGAGCTCCTTTTTCAAAAAATTGAATATAGCTCCAGAGAACTGCAGCACCTGTGATCGTGAGCTATTAGCCGCGTACATGGCAACCACATAGTTCCGATACTACCTAGAAGGCAGGCTATTCACAGTGTTCACGGACCACAAGCCTTACCTTCGCTTTTAAACAGAAGCCCGACAAAGCATCCCCTCGCTAACCCTGGCAACTGAACTTCATAACCCAGTTTACTTCCGACATGCTGTCATCCTGACATGTGTCCGCTAAGGATAATGTAGTTTGCAAAGGATTTAAACCTCTGAAACGCGTGACAAATTTCAGAGGTTTAAATCCCTATCACAGTCGATTTTTCGGAAGGATGATACAGTGCTTCAGAGCCTCAGGGACAACTTCAAATACAAATTTCTGGAGTTTCCCTTCTTCGGCTCAACCTCCGAAATAGTCTGCGAGACTTCTGAAAAGGGACCTAGCCCATATGTTTCGGCGGCTTTTCGCGAGGGATTATTCGATGTAGAACATGACCTTGCGCACCCAGGCATGCGGACAACGAATCGGCTTGCGACTAGTAGATATTTCTGGCCATCAATGAATAAGGCTGTTAATTCCTGCACTAGACATGAATTGGGCAAACTCCTAAGCTTGAAACAACACCGGACAACTGCGTACCACCTGCAATCCAACAGGATGCTGGAAGGCTGGCATAGGACACTGGAGGCCGCTCGAAGTGAAACTCACCCGCCTGAGTGGTCTCAGATTGAATCTAAACAAAACTGAATTTTTGACGACCGATCCCCAGGAAACAGGCACAATCACTGTCAGCGGCAATGGCCTGCCCAGAACTGAACGATTTAAATACCTCGGGTCGACGCTAATGGAGAACTGCGTAATGAAATTGCTTCACGCATTAACGCAACCTGGATGAAGTGGCGTTCCACAACTGGTGTCCTTTGTGATCGACATATCAACGAACGTCTCAAATCTAAAATTTATCGCAATGTCGTCTGTCCTGTCGCCTTCTATGGTTCTGAGTGTTCTCCGACTATGAAAGGCAATGAACGGCGTCTTGCGGTAATGGAGACAAAGATGTTGCGTTGGACTAGTGGCGTGACATGTTTTGATCACATCCGAAATGAGGATATCCGCGATCGATATGGGGTTGCACCGATCGTGGAAAAATTGCGAGAGAGGCGTCTTCGGTATGGTCATGTAATTCGCCCTAACGACAATTCACTTGCCAAGATTGGTCTGAACATCGAAGTCGATGGTAAATGACCAAAAGGCTAGCCGAAATAACGGTGGCTTGATACGCTGAATGGAGCCTCCAGATTGCATTCAGATCAGGCATTTGATAGAGCCAAATGGCGAAACCGATCACGACGAGCCGACCCCGCTTGTGAACGAGACAAAGGCTCAAGAAAAAGAAGAAGGAAGTCGGCCGAACGTTATCCATTGGTAAGCACGCGAAATGATCTGTTAGGCAGAGAATCGTTTTCATCAAATGAAAAAGAGAGTTTCCTTTAAAACTGAATCAAATGTCTTTTTTAAGGTCTGTGGAACAAGTGCTGGTGTAGTTGCCAAACTCAAGGGACTTTGTACGTGGTTCTATAAGAGAACGATTGCGGTAGACCGGTGTTTTCCAGCTCTGTAAGGTACTTGTAGAGTATGAGGATTATATTTTCAAAGATATTTAAGGTCGCCCGAGCAATCTCTTTTGGAAATTAGGAAGAGCACAGCATTTTTCCATAAGAGTTAAGAATGCACGTAATTAGTAAAGCAGACCAAGTGGGTGGCGAAGGGCAGAATGGAAAGAGTCATTGGTTATTGATTTGAAGCGTCTACTTAAGTGCAATTTTTTTCACGTTTGAATGGCTCTAATTTTCCGACTGAGATGACCCTTTTATAGCAGGAAATTCTATCGGATTGGATTTTTCATTTTATAGAGCGAAAATTATAAACGCAATGTTATGTTCATTGAAGTATTGAGGGCTAAGTTAATCAGTGCGTGAGGGAGTGAGGAGATGCTAGATGGCTTGGTGCTGGACGCTAGAGAGCACAGCTCCACAATCATTGCCGGCGATTTGAACGCGTGGACCTTAGACTGAAGAAGTCGAGTGACGAACACCAGGGGCCAAATTCTACTTGTAACCTTCGCGGAACGGGAAATCATACTAGCCAATGTTGGATGCGTGCCTTTCAAGGTAAAGTGCTAGGCTCAATTGTCGATGTGACTTACCTCAGTGCCTTGTTGGCGAGAGGAATGGTCTAGCGGGTGAGTGAACACTACACACACAGTGACCACGAGGCCATCTTTCTCGACATCAGAAGCGGGGGACGCTACGGTCGAGTGAGCAATAAAAGTGGAAAAACCAGGATAGCTGGTTGGTTCACTGGAGCTTTCGAGGAAGAAACTTTCCTGGTGGCTTTAGAAGGAGGTCATGACTCGAAGGGAACGGCGCTGGGTAAAGTGAGCCCGTTTTATCAGTGGGTAACTGAGGCAAGCGACTCTACAATGTCACGACGGGAATTACACCACAATGGGAAACCAAAGTACTGGTGAAACTAAGAAATCGCGCAGTTGAAAGCATCTTGTCTGCGAGCGAGGAGGCTTTGTGAAAAGACAAGAGGGAGCCAGAATATCGGCTGTTTAAGAAAAATACCGCGATCTTCGAAGTAGCCTCAAGAAGGCTATACGGGAAAGTAAGCGGAATTGCTAAAAGCAGTTGTGCCTTGAGGCTGCGTACAAGGGTTGTAAAGAACAAGATTTGTGGACAAAAATTACCCCAAGCGACGTGTGCGCGACTGTTGTTCAAAATAATCGAAATCCTTTACCTCCAACTGGAAAAAAGTGGAGATAAGCCAATGGCTCAACAGTATGTCTTGATAATCCCCGGGGTGACCGAGGAAGAATAACGAGAGATTTGTGGACGAATTGGAGATAATAAGACTCCGGGATGGGGTGGGATTCCCAATAAAGCCCTGAAGTTGGTTGCTAAAATCAAGCCTGCATGATTCGTGCACATCTGAATCGTGTATGGTCGAAGGAGTATTTCCCGTCCAGTGGAAAAGGGAGAGGTTTGTTCTGCTGCCGAAGCCTTAAAAACCACCTGGCCCACCTTTTCATATCGCCCCATCTGTCTTTTAGACACTATGGAAAAGATGGTGGAGAGGGTGATATATAGCAGGATGTTTCCGTTCGTCGAGCTAGTGGGGTGTCTATCGGAGCGGCAGTATGGGTTTCGCAGAGCATAGTTCACTGTCGATGAAACAGCAACGGTCGTGAACCTGGCTCAGGAGGCATTGCCCGCTGGTAAGTGCTACGTGGTGGTGATGCTAGATGTCAGGAATGCCTTTAATTGAGCCAGCTGGGGTGGGATTAAGGATACTCTAACTAAACTGGGAACATGTTGTGACACCAGGTGTTTGCCAAGGCTCAGGCCAGACGTAACCTTCGCATCGGAATCACTGGTGTCGCTGGTGGACGGGTGGTGAGTTCTGGAAGACTTTTCGGCAAGTGACCACCAATACATTGCTTTCGAAGTGGTGGACACAAACTCTCGGTGTGCGCCACCCCAGCGATCTTTCTGTGTATGGAACGTCGCGAAAGTGAACACCGGGAAGTTTGTCGAAACTCTGGGAACAGGTGGGGCCACGCTGAAGGGTACTCCTGGGGGCGGTGGCGCCGCTGCTGACACTGTCGTAAATTCAGTTATGAACCTGATAACGGCGGTCTACGGAGCCTCCATGCCCAGGAAGGCATCGAGGCGCGGCAAACCTTCCATGTATTGGTGGACAGTGGAAATCGCAGAACTCCGGAAGGAATGTCCGCCGCTTAACACAACGTCTAGGCGACCGGGAGGAGGCATGTACCATAATGATGGAGTATAAATCAGCCAGAAGGAGACTCCGCAGCGCAATAAACAAGAGCAAAGCTCGCTGCTGGCAAGATCTGATCGACGAGGTGAATGGGGATCCGTGGGGACTCGGTTACAAACTTGTAACCCGAAAAATCGGGGCTCTGCGGAAACCCTGTTCACTTAAGGCCGAACAGATGGACCGCATTGTGAGGGCACTCTTCCCTGCACACCCCGTATGGGATGGTGACGTCGGCGCGGAGAGCGCAGAGGACTGTCCACTTTTCTCTGTAAAGGAGTTGGAACAGGCAGTCCTCTCTATGAAAAACAGGAAGGCGCGTATTCCTGCAAAGGTGTACAAACTGGTATTCCAACACCGGCCAGACCTACTGCTCGGCGCATTCAACGCGTGCCTGAAAGAGGGCATTTTCCCTGCTCGTTGGAAAGTTGCGAGGCTTGCGCTGATCCCTAAAGGGAAAGGCAATCCCGAACGTCTTCATACCGCCCACTATGTATGCTTGATACTGCTGGGAAAGTGCTCGAAAAGCTCATCAGAAGTAGACTCGCTGAAGCGATACGCGCTGCCGGAGATTTATCTCCCCGGCAGTTTGGTTTTTGGGCAGGGAGATCGACAATTGATGCTGTCATGCAGGTCGTGGACGCCGTTCGACGAGCAGAGGCACATAGCCGCCGAACTCGACGGGTGGTGCTCCTCGTAACGCTTGACGTCAGAAACGCCTTCAATTCCGTGAGATGGAAAGACATTCTAGGCACACTAGACAATATCTTCAACGTGCCGAACTATCTCTTACGGATTTTGAGGGACTATCTGAGGAACCGCTCCCTGCTCTATGAAACACTAGAGGGTCGAAGGTGGATGGAGGTCACGTCGGGGGTAGTACAGGGATCCATCCTAGGGCCGGACCTCTGGAACGCTACCTATGACAGTCTGCTTAAACTCGACATGCCAGAAGAGTCGCGCCTGGTCGGCTACGCAGATGATGTCGCAGCGCTTGTTGCTGGACGCACTGTCGAACAGGCGCAAAGCAGACTCGGCATATTGATGCGACGGGTAAGCGGATGGATGACTACTCATGGTTTCAACCTTGCACTGGAAAAAACCGAAGTAGTCATCCTGACTAAGAAGAGAATTCCGACCCTGCGTCCCATATCGTTCGGCGAGTCGATAATCGAGTCAAAATCAGCGGTAAAGTACCTCGGGTTGACTCTTGACTCAAAGATGAGCTTTTCTGAGTAAATCCAAGCAGCAGCGAACAAGGCTGCGGCTGGAGTTTCGGCGTTAAGTAGGCTAATGGCAAACATTGGGGGTCCACGTCTAGTAGGCGACGTCTCCTGATGAGCTCAACGCAGTCTGCCCTGTTCTACGGCGCAGAGGTATGGGCTGGCGCTCTTAACAAGGAGGTATATCGTAGACGCCTCGCGCAAGTACAGAGACGGGGAGCTTTATGGGTGGCGTCTGCGTACCGCACAGTCTCTGAACCGGCCGTGATGGTGATCGCGGGAGTTATCCCCGTTGCCCTTCTTGCCAGGGAGCGCCAGACCATATACAAGCGGAAGGGAGATGAACCAAGGGAGGTGGTTGCTCGCGAAGAACGGCAACACACTCTAGACGAGTGGCAGCTCTCTTGGCAAAATGAAACTAGAGGCAGATGGACTGCGCGGCTCATCGGCAACTTAGGTGCGTGGCTGAATCGGAAGCATGGTGAGACTGACTATTTCCTTACCCAATTTTTAAGTGGGCATGGAAGTTTTCAGTCTTACCTGCACAAGATTGGAAAGGCGCGTTCTCCGGATTGTGTGTTTTGCAATGGAGTTGTGGACGATGCCCACCACACTTTTTTTTCTTGTGGAAGGTGGGATGGGGTTCGTCAGCAGCTCTATTTAAACACAGGGGATCTCTCTCCAGACAACATTGTGGAAGAGATGCTGAGGATTGCTGACAGCTGGAACCGTGTTGCCCATTACGTTCGGGCCCTTCTCGTTGCTAAGAAGATAGAACTCGAGCGGTGGAGGAGCCGGATGGCAGGGGGTTCCTTGAACTGACAGTTCCCTTCCTCCTCTGCCCTCCCGTTGGTGAAAGGAATTCCCTGATTTGAAGGCTCCGCAAGGCGGGAGAGTTCGGGGGCTGGCCCGAAGTAATGTGACAAACGGTTCCAGGCTAGCTCTCTGACGATGGGGAGGTGTTTAGTTGGTAGTCCGACGACGTACCGAATCGGGAGTCCAACACTGTGTGCGTAAATGCATTTATCTACCCTACCCCAAAAAAAAAAAAAAAGCCTCAGTGCTGGAGCCCCTGCTGTGGAACATAATGTATGACGGAGTGTTTGGCCTTCGCGTGCCAAAGAAGGCAACATTGATTTCTTTTGCAGACGACCTGGTAGTAGTTGGGAAACAGCCCCACGACGTGGAATTGTTTGGAAGTGAAACCATTCATGCCATCAAAGCATACTTCAAATGGTGAAACTGGACCTGGCGGAAGATAAGGCGAAGGCGGAGGCGGTCCTTATTATCAATCTCAGGAATAACAATACTGTCAAAATCGTTGTTGGTAATCATGAGGTCGTTTCAAAATCGATCATGAGATACCTGTGGGTAAGTTCAGTATACCGGCCAATGGAACTGAGGGTGTGCAGTGCATATAGGACAGCATCAGGTGAGGCGGGGTGTGTCATCGCGGGAATGATTACCTTGAATCTTCTAGTGAATTGGGCACATTGTCTTCACCGACCAAAGGGACTGCGGGGCTTCCAAAAAGCAAATAGGAAGGAGCTGTACAGGAGATGGCAGCAACGGTGGGATAATTCCGAAAAAGGCTGCTGGATCCATACACTGATCCGGTGTATTGAGAGATGGGTCGAGCGGAGGTAAGGAGGGTTGAATTGCCATCTGACGTAGTTCCTTAGGGGACACAGTGGATACAGGAAGTAGTTGCATCGCTTCGGTTTGGATGAGTCCCCAGACAGAGATGCAGGACTAGGAATGTCTCTAATTGCCGAGGTTGTAGGCAACTTTTTCAAGTTCATAATAATTATTTTAAAGTTGTGTTTACACACATGAACCCCATGCTAAACAACGTAACATTACTTTCCACGAAATTATACAATAGTGTGAAGAAAATAGGAGGAATCCCCGGGTTTAAAGTGGGCATTGAAAAACAACCCAGTTCCTGCTAGTTTTTTGCTCAATCGTTATTCATCTCAAGAAGCTTTGAAACAAACCAAGCAACTCCTGTAAATTGTTTAATTTATCCTCAGCAATGCACAAATAATTCCAACAACTAAATTCTATTGTACTGACTGCATTTTGCATTCATTTCAAACCCCCAATTTTCCGCACAATTTCGTCAAGAATTTCCGAAACAAATACTGAAAATAGCATTCCAATGACGACATGTGAACGTAACAATTTTGAATATTGAAGGAAAATATTTCGGCGGTTCAAAATGTTTATTATCTCACCAGAAACAAGTTTTTATTTCACTTGAGAAATGCTGAAAATAGATCTTTACATTCTGTGGAGATACTCGGAAAATTGTATCTTTACTTCCACTTTGGTGTTGAGTTCAGAGTCATAAATTCTTTTAAGAGTTAAAGAAATAGAAAAATAAGAAAAAAACACCTTCAATGGGTTTGAGGAGGTGATTTAGAGTGTTGGGTGTTGATTGGTCTTAAAAAAATTGCTTTTTAGTATTGGACTTCCAAAATTCTTGATAGAAAGAAGAAAATTTCAGTTTTAACTCGAAGTTTTCAGTACGCTTGAAATTAAGATACGGAGAAGGCAATTAAATATATTTTTCTGCGCCAAAATTTTATTTATCCAAATTTACTTCAGATTAGTATCTGACTGTTAAAAGAAACTAACAAGAAAAGGAAATTACAGTATTTGTGGAGATTTGTTTTGAGATCGGTTATTCAATGTCAAAGAGAAGATACGGCGAAGATTGGATCATCCACTCCAACTACACAACTATCTTGTCAAAGATGACAGATAGAAATCATCAAGAGGTACTGCAGGTCACCTGGTCCAAGATATGCCAGATCACCCACTATGACCACCATCCTGTTTTTCCATATCGCTATGGAGTTTTCATCGGCCATATGGAGAGTCAGCAGACCCATAAGGAGGGGGGTGGAAAGGGGGATCCCCTGGGGGCCCGGAGTTTTCTACGAGGGGGGGGGGGGCAGTAGTGTTTGCCTTCAATAAATTTAAATTGATTGGGCAATTTGAGGAGATTTGCACTCTGGACCAGGACTTTCTCCCTATGACCAGCGAGTTCCTTTTTAGTTTGTCACTTCAAGTCCACTAGTGGAGGAGGAGTTGCTCAGCGACTTTGCGGAATCAAACTGGCTTGGAAATAGAACGAAGGACAGAGAGCTTCGTCATAAAATGCTGGTCCCAAGCCGAGGTAAAGGAGGAGGGTTTGGGGCAACGTGCTTTTTATTATCCTCAGTAAAACAAAAATAAAATGTTGAGCTTAGGGAAAGAGATAAATAAAGTATAGTTGGGGTTATTCCACTATGCTAAACCCTACCAAGAGAGCTTGGTGACACGGACCGCGGCAAGCCGACCAAGAAAGTGCATTCAATGTTGTTAGAAACAACATGATCGGATTGACTAACAAGCCAGGGCGTTCACCTCACGTGGCAGAATGGGTCCCGGTCCTGTCAAGAAATGGGCTTCTTGACGCATGGGTGGTGTCAGGACAAACAAAACAAATATGTGTCTCCACGCTAAATGTTGGCACCCTAACTAGAGAAGCCGAGGAACTCGCAAGAGCCCCTCGGAAAAGAAGTTTTTATATCTGCGCTCTGCAAGAAACCCGATGGTCTGGTGCCAAAAGCAGCGACATAGAACGCGAAAGCGGTAACATTGGTTATAAATTTCTCTATTTTGGTAGCTCACACACTTAATACGGTGTTGGCATTGCCATCTCAGAGGGTTTCCGTAATGCCATTAACACCCATGACCTTGTACTTATGAATACATGGTTCATCATACGATTGTCTCATCTTCCTAGATTTTATAGTGGGAATAGTGAAACGCAAATCGACTTATCACCAAATCCCTGTCGTTCCCGAATACATTCCGAAGATGACTATCTGTACACCATTCGGACTCTTGGAGTTCATCAGGATGATTTGCGGCTTGTGCAACGCTGCGCAGACTTTCCAGAGGTTTATCCATTCTGTCTTGCGAAACTTAAACTTTTGCATCGTCTACATGGATGATGTTCTGGTTGCTTCCTCTTCAGGATCTGAGCACTTGGAACATCTCGGCCACTGACGCGATAAAAAGTTTCCCCCTACCAACCACGGGGAAGGATCTGCGAAGGTTCTTGGGCATATTAAACTTCTATCGTCGTTTCTTTCCCAAGGCCCCTCATCACCAAACGATCCTCAATGCCTTCTTGCCTGGCGTGGTCTGCTGAAGCCGTCCATGCATTTGAGTCGGTCAAACAACAGCTTGTTGATGCAACACTCCTGGTATTCCCTCAGCCAAATGCACCTCTAGCTGTGTTCGTCGATGCCTCTGATACAGCGATAGGCGCCGCTCTTCACCAACGGGTCAATCAAATCTGGCAACTGTTGAGCTTCTTTTCAAAACAGCTCAACCCACCTCAACACAACTACAGCGCCTACGATCGCGAGCTACTCGCCGCGTAACTCGCTATAAAATACTTCCGTTTCTCCCTTGAGGGCAGCCCGTTCACTGTGTTCACGGTCTACAAATCCTTTACTATTGCGCTTAGACAAAAGCCCGACAAAGTGTCCCCTCGCCAACTTCGGCACTTGAGTTATATCAGTTAGTTTACTTTTGATAACCAGTACGTGTCTGGAAAAGACAATGTGGTTGCGGACCGTTTGTCGTGAATCTTGGAAGTCAAATTTCCCGCGGCGATCGATTATACGGCAATCGCCGAGGCAAAAAAAAAAAATAACGCCGAGCTTCAGAGCCTGAAGACCAGCTTTTTGTCTTCTTATGAGAATGTATAAGACGCCGACATTTTACCACCGTCACTGATTGCAAAGTCGTTCCCAATTAGACCATTGCACCTTAACATCGGCCGTTGATTGCCGTCCTGCGAATCAAGCCACCGATAAAACAGCGTGAGAAGAAAGAAAAAAATGATCTCACTTACGCGATTATCAACCATTACGATTGCGAAAGAATCGTGGAATCAAATGAAAGACACGATCCACAAAGCGGCATCTGCAACCCTCGGGGTCACTAAGCGATACATCAACCGAGATACTTGGAATCACGATGTTGAAATGAAGGTCCGTGAAAAGAAACGCCTCTATCACACGTTTCTCGGCGATAAAACGCTGGCTAATTGTCAAACTTATAAGAATACCAACCGGGAAGTAAAGAAAGCGATCCGTGTCACCTGAGCGGACCATTACAAAAATCTTTACGAACTGAACACTCCGTATGGCGAGGGAGATCTGTATCGACCTGCCAAAAGCCGAAACAAACGCATACAAAATATCGAACACTTCTGTTGTGTTAATAACGCGAAAAGATGACGTGAATATTTCGAGCAGATTTCAACTGAAAAATTTGCTCATCCCCCACTCCCACAGTCATTACCAACATTTGGAGCAGTTCCACCTGTCAGCGCAACTGGTGCTCAGAGGTGGCGGTGAGGAAGACGGGGAGGAAACCATGTCGGCCAAACCAAAACCAAGTGGTCGAGGAGAGTCTCCATAGTGGTGGCATCGGGAGACGCTGTGCTTACTTTGGTTTGCCGGCCGTGATGCAGTAGGCGAATGCTCCAAAGGCCTAATCAAGGCGATCAGACCCGAGCCTGCACGGGGACTCATCTGAAGTGGTATTTGGCCACGAAACCTTACCAGGACTGGTACCATGGGAACCGGGATAGCTCCTGGACTCTCATACTTCGGGTGAACTTCTGTTGTATGTGAGTACAGCTCGGTTGTTTGCGGTTTTACCCTTAGTCGTGATGCTCAACCTAGAAGAGACCTGCTCATGTAAAACGCTCAAGGACTTAACTGTCAACGAGGAGGCAATGAAACGAATGAAATTGTGGAAAGCAACAGGTCCTGACGACATCGCATTTGAGCTCTGGAAAGCAAAGAGGTGGGACCCAACACTATGGCTCAGTGAATGCTTTAATCGGGTTATTCAGGAAGGAAGGAACACCATCTGACTGGCAAGAAAGTACCACAGTTCCAAAATGTTCAAACTATCGTCCGATCCGGTGACTTTCCCATATCATGAAGATTTGTCAACGTATTCTTGACAACCGTATTCGCGAAATCGTTCAAATTACCGTGAATTAAGCCGGATTTGTCAAGAACTGCGGAACTACTGACGCAATACACGCTGCAAGGTTACTCATGGAGGAACACCGGGAGAAGCATTGCCCTCTGTACATTTAATTTCTAGATCTGGAGAAAGCGGTTGACCGTGGGCCATACGAACTCATCTGGTATGCTCTACGACAACACTTAGTGCCAGAAGAACTCGTGCGCTGGGTTCAACTGCTCTACCACGATCCGAAAAGTAAAGTTCGAAGTATGGCGGGTGTATCAAAACCGCTTCGTGTCTGTGTTGGTGTTCATCAAGGAAGCGTCCTCTCACCACTCCTCTTTGTTCTTGTTATGGATACTGTCACACGGGACATCCAACGTCCAGCGCCCTATACACTGCTTTATGCAGATGATGTTTTCCTAGCAACTAATAGCAAAGATGATCTGGAACAACTTGTCCAAAAATGGAATGATCGCCTCATGCAACACGGTCTCATATTGAATCTGAATAAAACTGAGTTATTGACGACCGATCTCCATGAAACAAGGACAATTATTGTCAGCGACAGTGACCTACCCAGAACTGAGCGATTTAAATATCTCGGGTCAATGCTATCAGCGAATGAAGAACCGAAGTGAAATTGCTTCACGCGTTAACGCAACCTAGATGAAGTGGCGTTCCTCAACTGGTGTTGTTTGTGATCGACGTATCAAAGAACGCCGCGAATCCAAAATTTACCGCAATGTCGTCCGTCCAGTCGCTCTCTATGGTTCTGAGTGTTGGCCGACCATAAAAGACAATGAACGGGGTCTTGCGGTAATGGAGACGAAGATGCTACGTTGGACTAGTGGCGTCACATGTTTAGATCACATCCGAAATGAGGATATCCGTGATCGTTATGGGGTTGCATCGATCGTGGAAAAGTTGCGAGAGAGGCGTCTTCGATGGTATGGTCACGCAATTCGCGCAAACGAGAATTCACTTGCCAAGATTGGTCTGAACATCGAAGTCGATGGTAAACGACCAAAAGGCAGACCTAAGCAACGGTGGCTTGATACGCTGGATGGAGATTTGAAAGCCTCGAGATTGCAACCAGATCAGGCATTCGATAGAGCCAAATGGCGAAGCCGATCACGATGAGCCGAGCCCGCTTGTGAACGGAACAAGGGCTGAAGAAAAAGAAGACTGCAACAAGACGCTGTCTGCGGTTGAAAAGATGCAGTACTTGAAAACACATGTTCAAGGTGATGCTGGAAAAGTCATTCAATATCTCAATGTGGACAAGGAAAATTACGAGGTAGCAAGGCACATGCTGCGAGAACGGTATGACAACAAGCGAGCCATGGCTTGGAATTATTTGCATAAGTTCCATAACTTGCCAATGGTAAAGGAAGATTCTGATTCCTCTATCAACGAGATACCGAGCGAAAGCGCCGTTAACAAGGGACGACCAGGCAGCCATGGAATGGTATCAGCAGACCACCAGGAGGGACGAGTCTGGCAGATATAATGTTCGGCTCCCGTTTAAGCAAAATGCGGATCCCGGAAAAACCGTGTGCAACTCGCAGAAAAGGCGCGTATTCGAATCTCGCAATTGGAAAAACTATTGAACAACGACGATGACTTAAGGAACCAATGGAGGAATACCTTGAGCTAGGCCACATGGTGGAAGTGCCAGTCGTAGATAAGTTTGCAAAACAGACATATTACTTGCCTCACCATGCCGTACGCAAGAATGACAGTACCACCACAAAGCTTCGAGTCGTTTTCAATGCGTCTCAAGTAACACCGACAGGCAAATCACTTAACGATGCCAAATCGCTCGTCAAACCTTAGCCTTGTACGTAAAGATGAGATACGGCGAAGATTGAATCATTCACTTCAACTATACTTCAAAAGATACTGCAGGTCTTCTGGTCTGAGATACGTCAGATTTCTACCCACTAAGACCACCTTCTTGTTTCTCCATATATCATAGTTATGGAATTTTCATCGGAGGCAACAGACGAGAGCATTTTCATGGAGAGGCAGCAGACCTATAAGGAGGGGGATGGAAAGAGGGGATTTCCTGGGGGCCTGGAGTTTCATTAGGGGGGGGGGGGGGGAGTGTGGAGGTAGTATTTGTCCTTAACAAATTTAAGTTGATTGGGGAATTTCAGGAGATTTGAACTCTGGACCAGGGCTTTCTCCCTATGACCTGCGAGTTCGTTTTTGGGTTTTCACTTCTTTTATCCTTTATGCATCTTTCCTTTTAGCATTAGCACTCCAGTGTCTGAGGAGAATTCCAATCGGATTGTGATCATCACCGAGTTCATATAGAAAGCAATTAGTGGAGGCGACGCTGGCACACGCAAAGGATTTCACAGGTCGCACTTTGATAACATCTGAGGCCGAAAGAAACGTCAGATAAGGAAATATGCTTCTTGTGTGAGCGTGGTTACGTTGTCCCGAAATCAGTAGATATTTGGATTGGGAGTATAGGTAAAGCCACAGTCAGTTACCCTGGATCACTAGTAATTATTGTTCGAAAAACAAAAAAAAAAGACTGAAGAATGTTTCCTTCACATCCTGGTCGCCGAAACGTTGGCGTGGATCCGGTGTTCAAAACTACGAGCCCGGCTCTCACCGCCATTTCAAGAATCCGTTTTCCTCTGGAGTCTGACTGAGGCATGTCCCATTCAAGGACCCTGGTCATCGCCTACCAGGATTCGTCCCTCAGTGCTCGAAATTGCGTCCTCCAGAGTATCAAGCCGGCGTCGAAAGTCCGGCATCGTCTCGTTAGGCGTCAGATAAACGCTGAAAAACGTTACCTCTAAACACCGAATCCAGACAGATCCGTTCCCTCGGCCTTTGGCAAGAACACGAAGTCGAACGTCGTCCCAAACCAGGATGGCAGTGGTGCGCGATAAGTCGAGATGCCATGAGGCGGGTCCTTGTTTCGGTATTGCTCACTAACTAGCACTAGATCAGAATGTATTTCCGCAGCGAACTGCGCTAGCAACTGGCGGGCGGTTGCAGTCTGGTGCACGTCAATTTGTAAAATGCGGATCATGTCACTCGTACTCTAGCCCTTGCCAATTCCGCCCTAAAGGTTGGACACCGTCCCGAGCCCACAGTGTGTACGACGTTCTCATCTGACGCGCCACGAAACTTGCCGTCTGTCGGTCGTCTGGTCCTTCTTCGTTTCCTCGTCTTTTCTGCTTCTGGCTTTTGTTTTGCAGCCTCCTTGTCTTTGGACAGACGTGTCTCTGTCGGCGTAGTCAGTTGTTTCCTTTTTTCCTTCTTCGCCTTCTTTTTTGGGCCCTGGAAACTACTTTGAGCAAAGTTTCTTCCAGGCACGTCGTCCTCTTTCCGCTTTTTCTCCAGTTCGCTGTGCAGTGGGCTATCTATGGTCCGTTTGGCGCAAGTCGCGTTCTCAGCGGGGAGTGCGGCTGTGTTTGCTCTCCAATAATTTTTCGCTGCTCTCCACGTTCGCCTATAGAGGAAGGTGCGGTCCGATAGTTCCTCCAGTTCCATCAGCTCATTTTTGACGTTGGCAAACTCATCAGCGCATCGTGTGCAAGGGAGCTGGCCACAATAGTCAGGAACGGGTCTGCCGTCGATAAAGAGCTGTCGACGGCTCCGGAGACTCCTAATGTATCCCGACGTGTACCGATCATTCGCGGTTCGCTCTTCACAGAGAAGTTTTTGAGGCTACTATCTAGGCCACAGGTATACTGCGAGCTAGGAGGTCAGAACTACTTGCTCGGGCACCTCGGGGACGTCACACCCCGTACTGTAAGCGCCCCGTTAAAGGTCACTGACTACCTCTGAGGGTGTTGGTGCTCATAAAGGAGACGCCCTCTCACCACTCCCCTTTGTTCTTATTATGGACACTGTCACACAAGATATCCAGCGTCCAGCGCCCAATACACTACTTTATGCAGATGATGTTCTCCTAACATCCAATTCCAAAATGACCTCGAGCAACTTCTCCAAAAAAGGAACGATCGTACATGCAGACGCTTTCAGATTGAATCTAAATAAAACTGAATTTTTGACAACCGATCTCTATGAGACAAGAACAATCACTGGCAGCAGTAGTGACCTGCCCAGAACTGAACGATTTAAATATCTCTGGTCAATGCTCTATATCAATGGAGAACTGCGTTATGAAATTGTTTGTTCTTTGTGATCGACGTATCAACGAACGTCTCAAAACTAAAATTGACCGCAATGTCGTCCGTCCTGTCGCTCTCTATGTTTCTGAGTGTTGGCTGACTATAAAGTACAATGAACGGCGTCTTGCGGCAATGGAGACGAAGATGTTGCGTTGGACTTGTGGCGTAACACTTTTTGATCACATCCGAAATGAGGATATCCGTGATCGATATGGAGTTGCACCGATCGTGAAAAAAATGCGAGAGAGGCGTCTTCGATGGTATGGTCATCTAATTCGTGCTAACGAGAATTCACTTACCAAGGATGGTCTGAACATCGAAGTTGATGGTAAACGACCAAAAGGCCGGTCGATACAACGATGGCTTGATACGCTGGATGGGGATTTGAAAGCCCCGCGACTTCATCCAGATCAGGCATTTGATAGAACCAAATGGCGAAACTGATCACAATGAGCCGACTTGGCTTGTGAAGAGACAAAGGCTGAAGAAAAATAAAGAAGAAGAAGAGAAGGTAGTGCGATCATTTGTTTTCCTAATTCTACAGCAATTGCAGTCTGAGGATTGAACTCCTTTGATTTTCGTCAAATGTTATTTAGTATAAGAGAAATTTGAATCTAGTCTGTCCATCCATCGAGTTTAATACAAGATTGGTTGTAAAATCAGAACTTATGGGGTATGTCTTGATAGACATCTGCGAGCGGTCGTCTTTCATTGAGGTGTTCCGTCTGTAGTCTTCATTCCACTTTGTCTATAAAGGTTGCGTAATACCACCCCACCCCCACCCCCAGCGAGAGAGGGGCAAGTCTGCTACATAGCCGTGCTGATCAGGCTGCCTCACTGGTCTTTTTATTGTGGTAGTCACAGGACGACCAAAGGCTTTGTGGCGGCACATCGAAGACGCGGTCCTTGGACGCCATGGAGAATTTGCCTCTGTCGCCACATCGAATGACCGTGGAAACAGCTGATGGTGTGACAGGAGACTGGGGTGACAAATATGACATTTGTGTTGAAATACGGACACTCTATTCTTGTCTGTTGGCCAGCTTTTTTGAACTCTTGAGAAGCGAAAAAGTAATCTCAATAAAGATGAGTCGTGACTAATTTAACTTTCGGAAAATTTTTCCCCGCCTAGTGGCTTCAAAATGGCAATGAGTTTTGCAGACAGAAATGATCAAAGGGTGCACAGCGTCCTCTTGATCTATAGTAGTGGCCTCTTGATCTGCAGAAGCGGCCAACTGCTTGGCAGAGGTTAACATTGAATAACTCTCTGATTCACGCTTTAGAGTCCCCTGGCGCAAGGTGCAGCAACGTCGGCTTTATTATATGAGTCCTCTGAGATTTCGGATCGTATTTCCTTTCATGCCATCTACAATTCCGTAGTTTGTTGAAAATGTTTATTAGCACATTGATACACCGGTAATGAGGGCACAGAAGAAGGGGGGGGGGGGGAGTTGTTAGCTTTGTAGGTGAAAATTTGCTTTGTCGACAAAAGGTTTTTCTGATGGAGGGAGGAAACTCATTTACGAGGACTGAAACATGTGCCGCGGTCGCCTAGGGAGTAAGTGAAAAATTTTAACCTTTTTTCGAAGGATTGGGCGAAAATGAAGCATAGCCAAGGATGGGTTTTATGGCTTCTCTGTAAAGCTTAAGTCCTTCCGTCCGAGTCCCCACTTGGACCCAGTCCCAAAATTGTCGATCCTCGGGGGAGAGGGCGGGTCCTGAGTTCGGCCTCAACTGGACCGAAAACCTTAATTCCAAAAAACTTGCTTCAGTTAAGCTTAGTCCTGAACAAGGGGGCATATAATTCATAATTCTCATGTTGTGTTTGTGTTGTATAGCAGCGAGTGGTAAACATTTGGGAGCCACTTTTGGCCATGGTGATTCTAGGCTAGTGTAAAACACACGTTGGTAAGATATTAACTATAAAACACATCAAGGATTCTTAACATTTGAAATCTACAGAGATATCCCACTTTTGTCAAACTACCTCCAGACGAGTTAGGATTCAAAATTCCGTGAAAGGGCATTACAAACTCAGATTTTCGGTTTGACAGTTTTTAGAATATTGACTATCTTAGTCTCTGAGTAGAGGTAGACCGTGGTCTAAAATATCCACTGATTCAGTTGAAATCCTGTTGCAATTGTAGTCGCCTGCGATACCTTTCAATTTTCAGTAGATTGTCAGTTTTTTGGTGACTGCAAAAAGAAATCCGTAAAATTTTGAGTCCTCTTGTATTTTAGCGCTTCATGCCTTTCATTTAAGCTTGGTTTTATTTTATATAATTTGGAAAGTCGTTAACTTATAACAGAAAAGTATAACCAGTTCAACAAATCCTAAAATATTCATATTTTTGGCCATCATGCAGAACGGTATGTTGAAACACCTAGGACTGTCTGATGTTTTCTTGTGCCTGTCAATGTTATAACTGACTAGACTGATGGTTACTCTTTTTATTAAGGTTCATTGATTCGATCGATGCCAACATACTCGCAGCTTGGAGGGAAGTATGTATCCCAGATGGAACGTGTTACTTCGGTGCTATTTGACAAGCTACGTAAACGTCTAGGCGCAAGAACTGCAACAAAAGATACACATGGAATTTCTAAGTATTCCCGTAATCTCCGATATTTTGGAGGGAATGGGATTCCCCAGAAATTCCAAAAAGGAACTCTTAGACAATATGCTCCCATCACGGACCAAGGACAAAATAGTAGCTATAAATCATTCGGGGCTAAGAATTTGAATCAGCAATGGAGAATGACTTCTGCAAATTTGTTTCGTCAAACTATAGTGCCAGTTGCTTATGTTGTTCGGATGGCTTATGTCCAAACTTTGTCAAATAATCTATCGTATGGACAACTTGAACAAGCCGGGCAAAGTGTCTTTGATCCGGAAGCGCAAGCAGCTTCTGCAGTATTTGCCTTTTTACCTTACATGACACCACCTACTGATGGACACGTTATGGTAATGAGACGAATGCGCAATCTAAGGGCGTTAAGGGCTTTAAAATGTCCAGTGGATCGTTTGCGGAAACCACGGAAATCTCGTTCCAGAGTCGCTGCATCCTATGGATATCAGCTGATCAACAAACCAAGGGCACCCTTCTAATATGTCGTCTAACCAGTTTTCGTTTGAATACCATAACTACCGAACCCTTTTATTTCAAAAATAAGTGTTGACAAATTGAGCATTTGAAGGAGAGAATAATCTTGCTCCCTCATTTGGGACTCTCAACTATAAATTGGGTGAAGAAATCGTGTAGACAAAATGTTGTATTGGGAGAGGTTCTGGTATTTTGCTGAAACGTTTTTGCTGCAGGCAACCTCGTTAATGATGTCTGCGTTTATATTTATTGTAGACTTTAGTACATGTGATAAATATTTATTTGAAATTTTGCTTTGAAATTGAAGGACGTCAAGGAGAGTTGAACCCCGAAAACACTCCCTTTGTTCAAGCCGTTGACTCAGGTAAGGTCAGAAGCTAGCAGGTAGCCCAGAACGCCAGAAGTTTAGGATATTCTGAAGTTTGCTATAATCGTAGGAATAACTCCGTAACAGCAAGCGGATGATAAAGGTGGGGGGGGGGGGGGAGGACTTCTCCAGGGTGCTGAATTTTTCGGGATACCGGAATAGGGCATTTAACAAAGTCAGACTGTTTATTCCATTTCTTTCGTGACTTTCTGTCGACTTTGCTTGCATATATTGATTTGTAAGTCCGTTGTTTGAAAGATTTGAAAGTGGGTCGTTCAAAAACATTGTCCCTGATGGACTGTGACTCTACCAGAAGCATGAAGTAATGATGAAGAAGCAAAGGCTTTGACTCTACCAGAAGCATGAAGTATTGATGAAGGAGCAAGGGTTACTCTTAGACCAAAACCTATCGCCACACAAGTTGTAAGTTACCTTATAGTTGAGGATCATGTCAAACCGAATGAAGCCCCAAAATTCATGGACCCTACCTACCGTCAAATCAATAGTTCTTTGAAAGCTAAAACAGAAATGAGCGCTGCTAATCTTTTCAAATATAAGAGAACTGACGAGAATACTACATTTTGTTAAGAAAATCCAATTCAGCGCCACGCGAAAATCGGAAAGAAGACTGTGAAACCTACGACGTACAGCTTCTGGTGAGACCTCTGCAAATCAAGAGTAAGAGAAAGAGCTGGGATATTGGGAAGGAAACCTAATTTATGCAAAATATATTGTCCAATTCTCTTGAATTGTCACAAGAAGGATGGGGAGATGCTTATAAAGGCAACGTCTACTAAGCGCAGGAGATGAGAACAAAAAAGTCCCATGATTCGACTTTATTGCAAGCAAAATGACGACAGAACTGAAGAGGGGTTTTGTAGTCAACGGCTAAAAATTATAGTAATATGCTATTATCAATTTTATTTGAATAGGTATCGGTAGGGTATTTCTGAGCATATAGTGGCACCATAGTGGCAGGGCACCATATAGTGGCAGCCTCTTGATTTTTTCCACATTTTTGGGCTAGATAGTTTTTGTAGAGAATGGGTCCGTTAAAGAAATGATCATTTTCGACCCCCCGTAGGCCCCACCTTTCCAAGAAATGACAAAACTAACACCGGATTCGGAAAGTACTAACCGAAACCTTTCATTTGATATCCCTCATGACTATATGTAGTGAAAAATTTGCACCCCATTTTTGAATATATTGGGAACCCCCTCCCCCACTTAAATTCGATGTTGAAGGATGTAGGTCACTGTATGCGTGAGCAATCACAGCTCCCACCTTTCTACCAATTTGGTATCAATCTTTATAACCGTCTCCTGCATGTGACAGACAGACAGAGAGACGGACATACAGGCAGACAGACAGAAGAAAGGAAGAAGAAAGGAGAGAAAAATTTACGATGCAGGGACTCGGAACCATAGTACTGGCGCCTTTTGTGAGTGGGCAAGCAGGCTTCCGGCCGTCGATATCCCTCGAATGCAGTGCCTCGCTGGTGCATTATTTGGCCACTGGTGCATCGAATCCTACCAGGAGCCTGGAGGAAGAGGCATTTAAATAGGGTGCATCGCTCCAGAGAATGCCGGTTCAAAAGACACGGAAAGATGAATCATAAACTGGTCACACATTAGCCCATATTGGCGTGACTACACCTGGTCGCCAGATGTCGCAGGACTTAAGTGTTTTATCCATTTAGGAGAAGCTCGACGATCTTGCGATCTCCTCCGAAATTAACGTTGGTGAAGGGAGGAAATCAGGGAAGCTCCCGGAAAGCTAATAAATACGGAAGTGCCCTGTGGAAAAACAACCAGAGGAGCAGTGTCAGAATACAGACGAATTATCCCTATCCTATTCCCCCTACTCGGAGGAAAAATAATATAGTTGTCCGAATTCATAAAGGACAAACACAATGTGCACCAAGCCATCAAAAACAAGCGTCGCCCAGGCAACACATTGACATCCCCTCAAAATCCAAAGGGCGGTAAACTTGAGAAGGGTTGTAGGGAGTCCTTTAAAACCCTCGCATGAAGCGAAAAGGCTTCCCGCCGTCAAAGGGGAAGGCAAGCAAAATTACCAAATACGTGCAAACAGTGGTGTCGGCTCCAATCGACCCAAGGGAGGTAAAGCCCCAAAAAGGAACCAAAGAAGCATGGACCAAGGTTGGCGGAAAGAAAAATGCAACACATAATGAAAGGATTACGGCCAGAATTGATTATCATCTCGAAAAAAGGTGATATGACTTATGCCGATATCCTCAGGAG
Source organism: Hermetia illucens (assembly GCF_905115235.1). Classification (NCBI taxonomy): domain Eukaryota; kingdom Metazoa; phylum Arthropoda; class Insecta; order Diptera; family Stratiomyidae; genus Hermetia; species Hermetia illucens. The sequence continues at coordinate 173,293,231 of NC_051851.1, forward strand.
GGTCAAATCCGATCCTGAGCTGATGCACCTAGGAGAAAACGTGAGCCAAATCAGACGCTCTCAAAAAGGAGATTTGATGCTGGAGCTGAACAAGTCTCTTGGCAAAATGGTTGAAAATTTCTTCAGTAAGGTGGAGAAGTCCTTAGTAGACGAGGCACAAGTACGGGCCAGAAAACAGGAGATTGTTGTACAACGCAAGGACATTGATGAAATCACGACCAAGGAGGATATCCACGAGGAGAGGAAGGCCTACGGAGGCATGCAAACTATAAGCTTACCAGCTGAAGCAGGGTTCAAAATGCTGGCAGCTGGTAAAGTAAAAATAGGTCGGGTCGTTTGCCGTCCCTAAAACGCTGCTTCAGATGCCTTGAATTTGGCCACATAACGGCGAAATGCACCGGTGACTGTGACAGATCAAAAGATGTAGAAAATGTGGGGGAGAAAGTCATATGTTTAGAGAATGCAAGGTTAAGCTTGAATGTATGTTTTGCAATGGGAAAAATTGCGTCGACTGTCGGCACGTTACAGCAGATGCCCAGTGTTTAGAAGAGCCTTGGAGGCAGTAAAGAAATGAGGTTGATGATTGACCTTCTCGCAGGCGTCTCCCAATACCTTCTCTCGCAGACCATCAATGAGAAGGGAATCGAAGCTGCCATAATCAGCGGAATTTTTCGCAGTAATAAGATGGGTGCCTGGACTACAGATGTAACTGACAAGGCGGCAATATGGATATGTGGAAATCAAGCCATTCAAGAAATGATGGAATTTCCAGAATTTAGATTCGTCAGGGCAAAAATAGCTGGCATCTACATATATAGTTGCTATGCGCCACCAAGCGCGACGATAACAGAATTCGAAGGAATGCTAGTCGTGGATGTAAGAAGTCGAAACCCCAACATCAGAGCGGGTGATTTCAACGCGTGGGCTGTGGATTGGGCAGTCGTATTATGAAGAGGCCGTATCTTGATGGGACGCTGTTATGCCGAGGCGGCGAGTTCTGCAAAAAGGCGGTCAAACTATTGGGGGACTGAAGAGATCGCGGAGTAGCTTGCATGTTTTTGAACTAGAAGGTTCTGTCAATGATCAAGAGTAAGACCAGACTTCGACAAGAAACGGCAACTATATGTGGACCTTGGGGGTAAGCTGCAGCCAAGGCTATAGAAGCCGATGGATGGGTCTTGTATGACGACACTAACCCGTCGGGTTACGATTTTGTGCAGTGCGAACAGCTATTTCATCTCGGGCCCGACAGGTGCGTACAACCCTTAACCGAAGGACTGGAATCTGGCATGCAAAGTACTATCACTGAAGCGAGTAATATGAGCCTTTAACTCGTTCCATAGCTACAAGGCTACAGGTTATTTCTGCGCTAGTAATGGAAACCTTGCTTTTCTTTTAAAAGGACTAGAAAGACTAGCAGATCGGTATATTAGGAGTACATATATTCCTGTGCCCACTTCACCATAGGCAACACGCTTACCAGAAAGGCAAATCCGCGGAGACTGCACTCCATGAACTCCCGGCGAAGAATAAAAAGGCTATGTCCGGAATAGAATATGCTTCAGGCGCATTCATGGTCATCGAACCGCTGTTAATCAGTTGGATCCTTCACATAGTGGAGAAAATCCACCTTAGCAGGGGAGATCCAGCTGGCACAGTCAAGTATTTAAGAGTACATTCCGACTCCAAATTAACGTGGAAGGGCCATATCCAGGAACAATATCAGAAATTCTGCAGGTTGCTCTGGTGCTTTAGGAATGTTATAGGTAAGACCTGGGGACTTTTACCAAAATGGATACATTGGATGTATACATCCATAATAAAACCCATTTTGATGTATGCATGTATCGTCTGGTGGCTGAGATTGAACTTTGCTAACAACATGGAGCTGCTAACGAAGATTCAGAGGTTTAGTTGGCTAAGTATTTCTGGAGCAATGAGCACTATGCCGACTGCGGCACTAAATCTACCCCCATTCACTTGGAGGTGAAACGGAAAGCAGTCAACGAGACATGTAGATGATACCATTGGAGTGTGGAAAGGCATCCAATCATACGCCGGTCATGCCCCTATCTGGAAATTCCTTAACGAATATTCGGTAGCTCTGATGGTTTCCAGATTCGTTTTTGAAAAGACATACATTGTCGTAATCACCAAAAGAGAAAACTGGTCGAGAAATGGCCATGAGTCTTTTCAGATTAAAGACTTAATAGTCTTCACCGCCGGGTCAGTCATGGAAGGCGCCGGGGTGTTTTCGGGGATTCCGTTCATGGAATTGGGTCGACCCCTCGGGAAAATGACGACTATATTCCAGGCGGAGATATATGCAATTGCATTGGTAGCAGAAGAATGTGGGGGACAAAAACAGAGGGGTTACACAATTCAAATCTGTTTCGACAGTCGGACACGATGTGGGTTCTAGGGCACTCAAACATCGCTGATAATGAGGAGGCTGTCAGACTGGCTTGCCGAGGGTCTGGATCCACAATGGTAGGGCCAGAACCAGCTTTTATCATCCGGCCATCCGTTGTCAAGTCTATTCTGAAGGGTGAAATTGCAAGGATTCACGCAGCGGGAAACTGTTCCTTAAACTACCATATGGAAAACATTAAATTGGTGGTTTCGGCTATGTGCAGCCAATTTGAGGAGGAGGAGATGGCCCTGTACTTAATATGCAGCTGCCCGGCCTTCTTAGATCTCAGACGAAGAAACCTTGGTAAGGTTTTCCTCAATGAAGAATATGCACACTCTCTGCCTCTGTAGAATGCTCTCAGATTCGGTAAAAACTGCGACCGCCGTAAGCCTAATAATAGCCTTAATGCTCGGAGCTGCGGTCCTCCCAGTAAACTAAACTAAAGGGTGTCCAGCGCCTTCACGACAATATCAGGTGGCACAGCGCGTTTTATTGCGGGAGTGATTCCGATGGACAAGTGAGGCTCGGCAGAAAAAATACACCTGAAAAGGATACAGAATACCCAAAGGCGGCAAGACGAGAGTCGTAAGAAAAGTGGCAGCAACGATGGGATGACTTGCAGAGGGGTCGCTGGATCCATACTTTGGTTCTCTCTATTGAGGAGTGGATCCAGCGACGACACGGCGAGATTAACTACCATCTGATACAATTCCTGTCAGGACGTGGTGGTTACAAGAAGCATTTGCAATGATTCAGGCTGGACGATTCTCCCTTTTGTCCTGAATCTGGTTGCACACCTGAAGACCAGGACGATTTTAATCAGAAAGTAAAAGCCTGGAAGATTCTCTGAAAATCAACATATGTCCGCAGAACATCGTCAGGGAAATACTGAAGTCGGTGGGAAACTGGTGTATCGAACTGAACTCCGCAATCGAAAGTATACAGGAGGGACTTGGAAGAGTGGAGCGCGCAAGGAGGCTGCGAAGGACGGAAGGTTTGGTTGCTTATAGCGTTGTCCTCCCCGCGAAGTAACACTTTGCGGCGATTCCGCGGAGAAGGAAGAAGGAGAAAGTGGGGGTGGTTTTAGTGGATGGGAATCCTACATCCTGCTGCAACCTGGCCCGTTAGTGTCTTTGTAAATTTTCTACGTCCATCCAAAAAAAAGCAAGCAAAAATTGGTTTATTGGATGTGCCAATAAAATTTCGAAAATATAACCAAAAAATAGGATAATCTGATGGGAATAAATAAATAGACAAACGGAAGTTAACGCGAAGGAGTAAAAAGAGTGTGGAGCAAAGAGGTTCGAAAAGTTGTGAAAGCCTGAAAGGTGAACTGTCGGCATTGTTCCTGAGCCCTTAAACCTGACGAGAGGGGGTGGGCCTGGGAGTCTTCTTGGGGACCCAGAGTAGAAGTTTCTATGGAAAAATGTAAAACAGGTGGGCCCGCAAAATTTCTACCATAGGCCCTCATAATTTCCACCCCGTCCCCTCTTTTTGCCTCTTTTTCATCCCGGACCTGAGTCTTCTCTCTACGGTCCTGCCTATACTTGATGGTGCTAACTTTGTTGATGCACTTCAACAAAGTTAGAACTATCAAGTATACACTTATTCCGGGACAATGTTTGTGATCCAGAAGGATCCTAAGGGCTAGGAATAAATGTCGATAGTTCATTTCTCAGAAGGGACTATCAAGTTAGTCTCAAAACTGCTTGGAATGTATGAGGGTTTTTGGGCCCTTGGTAGTCTAGCCACCGTTGAAACCAGAGACAACCTCATTTTATTTCTTTGTTATAACACCACCGTTTTCATTTACTTCTTCTGAAACGTCGCGTCCTATTTTGCCCCAAGTACAGAACATCTACAAAGCTCAATTGTGAAAATCAGCACAAATCGATCAAGTGACTACCACGTTTCTTCTAATTTCTGAATATTCTCTTTTCCTGAAACACTGTGCCAAATGCAGAAGATACTTTTTATTCTGGTCAGTCTGAATTGAGGCGATGCCACTGCCATCGCCATGTTTCAGAGGCCTCCATCCATTTTAAATTTAGAAATGTCGCAAACCGAATTGGCACGTTTTAAAAATAAAGTAAACGGAAATTATAAAAACGACGAGAGATTTTGCACACTTTCATTCGACAACGTCTGAAAGTTTTCTTGTTTTTAAGATGAAAGATGCAAGGAAATCAGGGACGACATGAAAGAGGAGTGTTCATCGTATCTAAATGTTTTTGAGCCCCTTTGTGAGCTTCTTGAAACTGTCCTTCACGGACCACCCTTAGACTTCTATGAAAGTAAAAATAAATCCACTTACACTCATTTTATTTTAATTTAAAATTATAAATCCAATCTAAAGCTGAACATATCCCGGGACTAGGCACTATCCAATTTTCCTATTTTTAACTTGAAGAAAATTTTCACTCTCCTTCTCTTGGTCAAAAACACATGAATTTCTTCGTTTCAAACGCGACACTTTTCTTCTTGTGAAAATCACTAAATGGAAACTTTTTTTTTTAAATTGAAAACTGCTTTCCTGGTAGATTATTTATAATCTTTTCACACTATTTGTTTTGGGGCTTGTGTTATATAAAAAGATTTTCTGCAATTTCGAAGGATACCTATCACTTTCCGATACCCAAAAATAATAAAGATTTTTCTTTTTTTTAAATTTTCTATTATGTAATATTTTCACAGCACAAAAATACAGGATCTCGGTAAATTTTCAATTTCCACAACTTTCACAATTACTCTTAACTTTTCCGCGTAAGAAAACTTCAATTTTTGCAAAATTTTCAAGAAACTGAAAGTGCAATTTCCTCCGTTTTCACTGAGCTAGTTCTATTTGAGGCGGACAGAACTGGGCAAAGAGGATTATTTTAAATTTAATGAAATTGGACGGCGCGATCGTCGCGGAAAGCTTAAAACACTTTCATCGGCCGAAACTTACTGAATGGGTGGAAAATTCAAAAACGATTTTCCGTTTGCTTAAGAATTTTCCCAGCTGGTGAGTTTTTCGGGCTATGGTGGCTAAGATGTTGCAAATGATGAGAAACTGCGAGAGGGACGTAAGTGTGGATCAAGATAGGGAAATGGTGAAAATTTTTGTTATAGATAAAATTTATTTAGGAAATCTAATTATGTTTATCCACTGACTGTTGGGTATTTTCAAAATATGAGAGGGAATTTTGGGAGAAAGTGCTTTGATTATTGTTTTTCTTTCGGGAAAAGTGAGTGAGTGAGTGAGTGTGCTATTCAGAGCCAGTGTGAGGTTAAAAGCTTTCAATTTTATTACTTTTTTTATATTAAATTGTGCATTAAAATATGCTTAATATAGACACAAGGATAAGTGGATTCAGTATAAATTGTATCTTTCATATCGTCGCACTTTGAATCGCAGCCAATCCTAAGTAGTATTGCAGAAAGAGCAGGGTTGAACAGACTCAGTTTAAATGGTTGAAGACTAAGTACACGAAAAACTTTAGGTCACGCCGCTCACCGCCGAAGCAACTGTTCGCGTCGAGGATAGCGTACCCCACCACTTTCGAAGAAATTCGGGCCTATATCAGCAGCAGAGCCAACTAATATTTGTCACCTCTCTCATGCGTCAAGCTGACGAAGGATCGTTCTTCTGACCGAGTGATAGCTTTTTTCAAAGTGACGTATCCCAACGACTTCGATGCTATCATCCAATCTTCCTTTTCGCCACAGGGGGTCTTCGTCAAGCCTTATCAGAGGACTAAGCTCCGTGAAAATTTGCGACCTGCCCGCCTGCCTCACCGAACTTAAATAATTTTGACAACCAAGCTGTCGGACTTAAAACTGTTTGCCTTATCATTCCAAAATTACGTCATCTACATTTCTGAAACCTGGTTGGATGACATGACTCATTTCGAGCTCCTCTTAGGTTACTCTGTCTTCCGTTGTTACAGAGACTGCGTTGGGCGGTGGAGGTGTACTAATAGCTGCTAAGTCCCCTCTCCGTGCCGAAATAATCTTTTCCTCCTCCTGCACCAACTACGATTCTGTCACGATACGAGTCATTCCGCCAATCGTATACCCCTTTATCATATTGCGGGTATATTTTCCATGCTCCTCAGCTCGCCTTGTCTGTACGAGGATTTCTTCGGCAGATTATCAGAAGTCCTAATCGTTTTGTTATCTTCACTTCATCCTCTGTGGTGACTTTAATCTTCCAATGTACTCCTGGCCCATTAATCGCGGCTTTCCTTTCATCCCTAATAACTTCACCCACCCTTCCCTTCCTTTATTCACTTTCATGTACACCTGTGCCGTCCTCCAATTTAACCTTTCGAGAAACCATTTAGATCGCACTTTTGACTTCGTCCTCTCTAACCTTCCTGTGCGTTGCCTTTCCCAATTCTTTCATGCCCCCTCTTACATTGCCTCTGGCGCCCGTCATCGTGCTCTCGAGTTCGATGCTCAAATATCCCGACTCCACTCTCCTTTCGCTCGCAAGACTACTAAGTTCAATTTTCGTAAGGCGTAAGGTCTGAACTCAGCCCTGCGGCAATGGGTTCCCCTCCTCTCTCCATTAACATGTGATCAAGCTTTAACACCTTCTATACCATTTTATCTGATCTCCTTCCCTGTTACGTCCCCTACTCTCCTAAGTGCGTACGTTCTTACCTTGTCTGGTTCACTACTGTAGTTTCAAAAAAATTCATCCAAAACATACTGCGAGGAAGAAGTTCCTGCCTTCTAGAACCTATATTTTTTTCAAAGCCCAGAAATGAATATTTGAACCTCAAGCCTTTTTGGCCCCACATACGTAACTCTGGCTGCCCTGCCCAGCTATCCCCACCGTTCATTAATTTCTCTGGCTCCACAGCTCACTCCTCCCAAGTATTAGGTTATTGCAAATGAAATGACCGTTTTTGTACTAAAATTTGAAACGTCTGTAAAGCGAGATTCAAGAGCATTTATGCCAGTTTCGTAGTAGTCCAACTATCGGGTGTTGATAAATTCGTCGAAGGCAATTTTGACGGCCTCCTCGTTCCTAAATTGTTTTTCCGCCAAAAAATGATCCAAATGCTTAAAAAAGTGGTAGTCGGTTGGCGAAAGGTCCGATGAATATGGTGGATGAGGCAGAGTCTCATACTGTAATTCGTTCAACTTTTGAACCATTGTTCTGGAAACATGAGGTTCTGCATTGTCGAGAAGCAGTATCACACCATCTCTGTTGACCAATCTCGGCCGTTGAATACTCAATTTTTGGTGCATTTCCTCGAGTTGAGCACAGTATTTCTGTGCATTTATCGTTTCTCCAGGTATCAAAAAAGAATAGTAGATAACTCCAGCTGTATGCCACCAAACAGTCACCAATACCTTCTTCCGATGGAGGCTCGGTTTCGGCATATACTTCGGTGGCTCATCAGTCTCTAGCCATTGTGCTGATTGGCGACAATTGTCGTATAATCCCCACCTTTTATCACATGCCACTATTCTGTGCAAAAAGATCGGTGCTGTTGCGGGTGAGTAGAGAGCTAGAAATTTCTATTCGAACCGCCATGTTTTGCTCGGTAATGGCATGCGGAACCCATTTGTCGAGGTTTTTCACCTTTCCAAGTTGTTGCAAGAGCCGGGAAACTGTCGAATAGTGTACGCCCAGTTTGTCTACAATGTCCCTCACAGACTGACGTGTCTCGGATTCGACTAGCAAACGCAGTTCGTCGTTGTCAATCGATGGTCCTGGATGTCCACGTGGCTCGCTTTGAAGGTGTAGGTCGCCTGACTGGAATTTTTCGAACCACCGCCATGTTGTTCGTTCGGTTACCGTGTCAGCTCCAAATCCACTGTTAATGTTCTTGGTCGCCTCCGCCGCTTTATGACCGAGTTTGAAGTCATACAGAAAAAGTATACGTTCTTGGCTCTTTTCCATCCTTTTTTTTCCTTTTTATTCCCTGTTATCCCAACGATGGTCAAAACTGAAATGACTTCTTGATTAAATGTAGGAGTATTTATACTTCAATATTCAACACCAACTGGTGGTGGTTTGATACACCAAAATCGCAACTAACTTCACTTGATCGCCAAAACGGCCATTTCATATGCAACAACCTTATATCTTGTGATTTACTGAGCTGCTATTTTTTCTCAGTCTATGTTTCCCCTTCTTCCCCACCCTCCCCCCCCCCCCCCCCTTCCCTCCCAGTAGTGGATGTAACCTGCCCCGCATTGCCTACCATTCTCTTTTTTACCGCTCTCATTGTCGAGTAACTCATTGGCAAATTTGATGTCAATGCCGGTCCTAGTTACGATGGTCTTCCAAATTTCTTTTGGCTTAAAACTGGTTAGTCCATCTCCCTTTCTCTATCCCTTATTTTCAACAAAAGCTTCGAAGAGAATCATGGGGCATTGCTTTCCAGGTTTGTTGCTCCTTTATAATCCCTCCTGAGGTTTAAAGTGAATTTTAAAGGACTTATAGGCAATTCTTGCAAGTGGATCAATGGTCTTGTTAAGATGTGCCCAGGGTCTATATTCTAGCTAATATTGACGTTGTCATTGAAGCAAGAATTTACTAACCAAGAAGAAAACCGTCGGTCCTTCAACCTTGCAATGCCTAAAGACATATCTGTAGTCGACATTTTGCGCACACATATCAATCGACCAGTCCAGTCTGAACAAGCAAATTGAGGCAAAGTGATACCTTCAATGGTTTTAGAAGATGTCTCCTTTGAGGGTAGAGGATAGGACGATACCATTGGTCGGTATCCGGTCTAGGCCTGCCTTAATAAGGAACTCCAGACATCCCGGTTTTGCGCCGAGGTCCACCAATTCGATATCCCTAAAAGCTGTCTGGCGTCCTGGCCCACGCCATCGCTCCATCTTAGGCAGGGTCTGCCTCGTCTTCTTTTCCTACCATAGATATTGCCCTTATAGACTTTCCGGGTGGGATCATCTTCATCCATACGGATTAAGTGACTCGCCCACCGTAACCTATTGAGCCGGATTTTATCCACAACCGGACGGTCATGGTATCGCTCATAGATTTCGTCATTGTGTAGGCTACGGAATCGTCCATCCTCATGTAGAGGGCCAAAAATTCTTCGGAGGATTCTTCTCTCGAACGCGGCCAAGAGTTCGCAATTTTTCTTGCTAAGAACCCAAGTTTCCGAGGAATACATGAGGACTGGCAAGATCATAGTCTTGTACAGTAAGAGCTTTGACCCTATGGTGAGACGTTTCGAGCGGAACAGTCTTTATAAGCTAAAATAGGCTCTGTTGGCAACCAACAACCGTGCGCGGATTTCATCATCGTAGCTGTTATCGGTTGTGATTTTCGACCCTAGATAGGAGAAATTGTCAACGGTCTCAAAGTTGTATTCCCCTATCCTTATTCTTGTTCGTGCTTGTGTTTGACCAGTGCGGTTTGATGTTGTTGGTTGATTCGTCTTCGGTGCTGACGTTGCCACCATGTATTTTGTCTTGCCTTCATTGATGTGCAGCCCAAGATTTCGCGCCGCCTGCTCGATCTGGATGAAGGCAGTTTATACGTCTCGGGTGGTTCTTCCCACGATGTCGATATCGTCAGCATAGGCCAGTAGTTGGGTGGACTTGAAGAGGATCGTACCTCTTGCATTTACTGCGGCATCACGGATCACTTTCTCGAGGGCCAGGTTAAAGAGGACGCATGATGGGACATCCCCTTGTCGTAGACCGTTGTTGGTGTCGAATGGTCTTGAGAGTGATCCTGCTGCTTTTATCTGGCCTCGCACATTGGTCAGGGTCAGCCTTGTCAGTCCTATTAATTTCATCGGGATACCGAATTCTCTCATGGCCGTGTACAGTTTTACCCTGGCTTTGCTATCATAGGCGGCTTTAAAATCGATGAATAGATGGTGCAACTATTGTCCATATTCTAACAGTTTTTCCATCGCTTGCCGCACAGAGAAAATCTGATCTGTTGCTGATTTGCCTGGAGTGAAGCCCCTTTGGTATGGGCCAATGATGTTCTGGGCGTATGGGGCTATCCGGCCTAGCAAGATAGTGGAGAATATCTTATAGATGGTACTCAGCAACGTGATACCTCTATAATTGCTGCACTGTGTGATATCTCCCTTTTTATGTATGAGACAGATTATGCCTCGCTGCCAATCGTCAGGCATTGATTCGCTGTCCCATACCTTGAGCACAAGTTGATGAACCACTTGGTGTAACTGGTCGCCTCCATATTTAACCAATTCGGCTGTAATTCCATCGGCTCCTGGCGACTTATGATTTTTTAGCCGATGAGTAGCACGGATTGTTTCTCCTAAACTTGGTGGTGGCAGTATTTGTCCGCCGTCTTCAGTTGGCGGGACCTCCAACTCGCCGATGTTCTGGTTGTTCAGTAGCTCATCAAAGTACTCAACCCATCGCTCTAATATGCCCATTCTGTCGGAAATCAGATTTCCCTCTTTGTTTCGACAGGATGAGCATCGAGGTGTATAAGGCTTCATCCTGCTGACTTGTTGGTAAAACTTCCGCGCCTGGTGCGGTTGCTCCCTGTACTTTTCTAGTTCACAGACTTGTTGGTTCTCCCAGGCTTTCTTTTTCCGTCTGTGAAGTCGCTTCTCCGCTCGACGGAGTTCGTGATAAGTCTCTGTGCGTGCCCGCGTTCTTTGAGAATGAAGCATTACTCGGTATGCGGCATTCTTCCGTTCCGTTGCTAGCTTACATTCATTGTCAAACCTGCCGTTCCGACTCCTTTTCCGGCTGGGGCCAAATATGTTTGTGGCCGTATCCATGATAACGTTCTTCAGGTGGTTGTGAAGATCATTTGTTGATGCTTCATCTCCAGGTCCTCTGTTGACTGCAGTTATTGCGGCATCCATGTCGCGGAGGGTTGTGTTGTGGACGGCTTCTGTGTTCAGTCTCACCTGATTGTCAGAGGGGATTCTAGGTGGTATTGTTATTCGAGCTCGGAGCACCATGCCAACGAGATAGTGATCCGAGTCTATATTGAAGGATAATTACACGAAAAACTTTCGGTTGCGCCAAGCGATTGATATTCAACTATGAAAGAGGAGGAGATCGTCAAATCGCATCGTTTCTTGTTGCATCAGATATTTCAGATCAGCATGATTTTGCCACCCACTGCGATACAATTGTGGCTTTCAAGAGGGGGTGTATATGATTCCATGTTATGGAAATTTCCTTGAATTTACGAGCCCTAGCGAACAACAATTGGTGTCAGAAGGGGGGATTGAGGGAAAACAAGACTGAAAGACTGGTGAAGAGTGTGAAGTAGGAGAATGTAGAGTGTAAAACGTGGAGTGATGCCCTATGTGAAGGACTTAAAAGCAGTTGAACTGGAGAGGAAGTTGGCAAAAAGAGCGTTATAAACTGTCGAGAGTAAGGCTGAGCTTGATAGCCGCTTAATACAAGCCATGGAAGCTGGGGGACATGATTCGGACACGTACGTCCTTGAAGGCGATCCCTAAGAGACTGAGAAATGACGCAACTGTTTGACAGTCAAGTAAGCAGCTAGCAGCTCTCGGTCGAAGGCGCTAGTGGTTTCCACACTCCGTTAGCCTGTTGCTGAAGGATAAATCAGAGGCGTCCGTGAGCACTGCTAGTGGTGTTCCCGTCTGAGGATAGGCGAACAAGGTGGCTTGTGCGAGGTCGTCTCTTGTCTTCTGAAAAGTCGCTTTAACTTCAGGAGTCCAACGAGGTCCAACCTTTTCTTTGATGTTGCTGATGTTGCCTTTGTGTGGTTGTGTGTGTGTTTGAGGTGGGGAGAGGCAAAACCTCTGAGCACCCAGACTTTAGTGGTCCATTGCACTCGATTCCCCCGTATAATAGAATATCCCGGACTCGTTTATGTATCACAGGATTTACGATAATGGATGTGAAGCTACCCGCTGCATTCGTAGCACATGAGCACCAAAAATCTGATGCCAGATGCTCCATAGGCGGGCATTCAAATAGAAAATGTTCCGTGGATTCAGCTTCCTCATTGCAGGATAGACATCTTGGATAATTCCTGTTGTGCCCATATGTCCAGCTAGGGAATTATGGACAGACAGAATACCCATAATACTTTTGCAAGTTTTTCTGTTTTTTCGACAGGATCAACTTTGCAATATGTTTGTTTGGTTCTGGCAGGAAAAGTTTGGTGTGTTTAGCAGCATTAAGGCTCAACCACTTGTGATTATGGGAAGCTTGTTCTCAGTTGTTGATAGCAGCATTAGCCAATGCTATTGACATCCCATTTGCTGGTTTTACTAAAGCATCCGAGATTTAATTTTCCTTTACAGCACAATAACCGGGTAGTGAATTTAGAAACAGAGTTCAATTGATTTTTACATTCCTGAATGATTTTTGAAGTGATCAAAGAACTGCTTCACACCCTCAGTGCAGCTTGACTATCGCTAAAGATTGCGATGTGCCTGCCTTTCAACCGCCTTACAATCATCCAGGTTGCCGCCCTGAAAGACCGTTGTATATTGTCCCAAAGGAAAAGCCCACTTCACGTTTTCATTCGGGAAGTAGATTCCGACTCCAGAACTCTTTTCGGTTTTTGACCTATCGATGTAGACGACGTCAGTGTATTCTGAAACGCATTCTTCTGGTTCGTCCCAGTTTTCTCGTAATTTTCAAATAATTTCAACCCAGGTCAGAGGTGAGGTAGCGTCTGATGAGTTGCCTCTGCCCTGGACGAAACCGTCCTCCATCGAGAGGGAGAGAGACTTTGCAAAAAGCTGTGAAAGGACACTTTCAAAAAGTAAGCGAGGACAAAGACACCCACCCCGATACCATGACACAGGCAGGTTAAAAGGACTTTTATGAGATCTAGTCGAAATTCTCTTCAGAAAATTCTGAAGTTCACGCCATTCTTGAGGTAAATATTGTAACGTTGAACGCCAAGTCGCCTCAGTGACGAAACAGTCCAGCCTGTTGTTTTCTTCAAAATTCAATGTGGAATACTATACCACTCGTTCCCACCAAGGATGTATTGAATCCCTGGATTGACTTCCTTCTGCCAGAAAGTTTTATGCCCATAAAATTGTCCTGAATTGCAGTTCAACTTTCAGAGGCATATTGAAGGACAACTGTAAAAGAGAAGGGGTTGACTTACCTTTTATGCGACATAGCAATATCGAACAGACGCTGGGTGATTGTTATATGGGGTCGGGTCGCTTTTGTCAGTATTGCTTTTTGCATCATCCAAAGAAAAATTATGTTTGCTGTTTAAGGCGCAGTGTCCTGTTAAAAGCCTTATTGGAGTTTTCCTATCCCACTTCTTAAGAGACAACGAAAATGCCCCTCAAGCGGCCCCGGGTTCCTTCACAAAGATGTTCGCCTGATGGCAGAAGTTCAAATTTCTCCATTCGGTTGTGTGAATCCTTGTATGCCAAAAAAAGCTGGTTCTGGCCACGCCATTGTAGTTTCAGAACCTTGGCGAGCTACCCACATCAGGAATGTCTCGGGTCGATATATCGTTGCTGGTTAGTGCTGATCATGCTGCCTGACTGTCGGAACAGATTCGAATGGTGCGGCCCGTCCATTTTTGCTACGAAAATTCTTCTGCTGCCGATAAAATGGCATATATCTCCGCCTGGAATATGGTTGTCATTTTTACGAGAGGTCGAGCCAGTTCCAAAATCGGATCTCCGGAGAACATTCCAGCGTTTTCCTTGACTGACCCGTCGGTGAAAATTATTGAGTCTGTAATGGATTCGTGGCCATTTATCGACCATTCTTCTATTTTGGTGATCACGACGGAGTATGTCTTTTCGAAGACGAATCTGGAAACTATAGAGAGCCATCTGATGTTTGCGAAGTATTTTCCAGAAGGACGCATGACCGTATGATTGGCCACCTTTCCACGCGCATAGTATCAAGCCTATAAGCATCGTAGGCTGCTTTCCCTTTCACCTCAAGTGGATTGGGGGTAAATTTAGAATAGCTTCGAGTGCCACGGTCGGCGTACTACTCATTGCTCCAGTATGGAATGATGCGATGTAGAGGAGTTGGGGGCAATCAAAAGTTCTCCGGAATAAAATTATGAATAGAGGTTGATTTCCCGATTCAAGAATCGACAGAATATCCCAGAACTTTCTTAGTGGATCAAATTTCATCGTATTCAAGTAAAAGTCATACTTCGTAGGGTTTCATATCAGACCAAAGGCCGCAATCGTAGACTCTTGTTGAAACTCTAACCCCACTTCTTTGGATTCTTGTGGAATCTCGCTCAAAGGAGCCTCTTGGACAGGTTACCTTAACAGGTTAAGGTTGCATAATTCGGCAATTCCCTACACAACCTCCTCCGGTAGCCACTCATCTTTGGACGGGTAAAGAGTGTAGGGCCGTGTTGGGAGTAGGCTCATCTAACTGATTCGGACATGTGTGCCTGCTGGTCATGTTAGGGGTAATCTGGTGCGGAGATGAGCCGAATGGCCAAGGGCGGCGTGGTATGAATACCGTGGGGGTTTCAAATAAGACCCTTACTCTGGTGGCCGGGCTAGCCAGGGTGGACCTCCCTCGACTACTCGTCGGACAAAGACATGAATTCCAATTTAACCAACAATAAAAAAATTGTTGATAAAAGAAGAAGAGATGGTGATGTCATGCGCAGGCGACAGTAGCCATGGAGGGCAGTAGAGTTTGTGCCAGTCGTAGTACCTCTGTGCTGAAAACAACAAAAGGGAGTTCCGGGGGCGAGGCGGCAATCGGACTTGTGGTTTTTAACTTGGAAATCGCTTTTGTCGAGCGCTCGGCATGCACTGCGAAACCCTTTAGCGGCGCCCCCAGCAATCACTTATGTGTGGTGTTGGCGGATGGGAATTTCGCTTGCAGCAAACTGGCACCGAAGGTGTGGACCAGTTTTGAAGTCAAGCCGTCGGACATGGTCATCGAGCATTTTCTGAACGGCAAAGGGAACAAGTGGGATTCACTCCCTGTTTCTATTCCTCTCAGGTGATCACCTCAGAGGAATAGAAACTGGTACTTTCTCGATTCGTGCAACGCGAAGATCAACAACGCCTGAGATTGTAAAGCTCAAAGTCATCCCATATTGCGAGATCTTCCAGGAGACCGGCCGCTCGTATCTGGTTGCCGAAGATCTGCATAGACAAGGACAAGCGTATCAAATGTCTGCGCCTTCAAAGCCTCGCATCCAATGGATGACTGGCAAGGCAAAGAGCTAACCATCTCTTCTTAATATAAATGGGGGGTGTCTGGAGGTACTAGAAAAGGCAGTCTAGAAACTGCGCTTCAGAATCAGAAACGCAAAGGTGAAAGTGTTCCGCGCCGCGAAGCCGGATGACGACTCGGATCCAGTCGACGCTTTCAACGAGTTGTTGGAGGAGATGAAGATCGACGGTGCGACGGGGACTGACGAACCACTTTCGCAGACAGTTCATGCTGTAGGTAGCGCGGATAAATTTGAACAAGACATAGACATAGACGTTGCACTAATACAGGAACCCTGGATCAGAGTAAAGCGGGCCATTAAAGGGCTACAAATATCATAATTTATTCCAACGACCTAACAGCGGTCAAACTGGAGCAGACAGAAACGGTGAACGTATATATTTTTTCGGCTTACATGGCTCACGACTGATCAATTTCGCCAGAAGAATTACAACATTTGACGTTCAGGTTGACGTTGCTTTGAGCCAGCTTGAAAATCAACGAAAGAGGTGAGTCATTCCTTGATTTTATCATTAACACCAATTTATCAGTGTGGAATAGGGGCAGCCAGTCTCTAAGGGCACGAACCACATTTTTGGGGACGCGCGCGGGTGGTTTTCATACCGAAGCCGGTAGACGCGAAGGACTTTCGGTTAATCAGTCTCACCTGTTTCGTGTTGAAGATACTAGACCGCATCCTGGACATCTATTAAGGGAAGATTGTGGAGAAAACGCTCTTCTCTAAGTCTCTGCACCACTATCTCCAAGGCAACCTCCCCATCTTACTTGACATGCTTGTAGGTGTTTGATGCAGAAAATCCGGGTTGCTTTGACATACCCTCGTAGTAGTAGGTGCCTGGAGCAATCGAAATTTCGGCAAGAGTAGAACAAACCAGGATATTAGGACATGCCGGTAAAATTTTTTATGAATATGGTTATGCTATTTAATGGAATTAGTTATCCTAGGATTGTCGTCAAGTGGTTCACTATATAACTGAGAGCCGAAGAACACTTCCGCTCTGAGTGCTGAACAGCATCTGATGCTACTTGTTTCGAAGGATTATTGAATAGATATTTTACCCATCGAGACGTTAAAAGGAGTTAGGTGTCTGGTGCATCATATTGAATTCTACTTCTCATGTAGAAAATATAATAAACAAATATATTTTGATAATTTTTCGATCTACACCTCGCCACCTCCAAAAAAAGTCATTGCCAGAAAGTGCATCCAAAAGACATTGTAACAATTTCCATCCCACAGGGGGCTGCACACGGCCTAAATGGAAGTTCAATTCCAAATCAATAGGTCCACATTCCCTTCTAGACAAAATCTCTTGAACCAGTCTAGACCCCATTTCTGAAGTAAATGAATCTGGCTTCCTCATTCTTAAGATTCTTTGATTGACCAAAAATAAAATTAGTTCTGCCTAAAGTTCGGGGGATGGCGCAAAAGCTTTTGTCCGCAAATCGAGTTTGCGCTAGAAGATGACCGAATGCTAGCTCTTGGGAACATGAACTTATTACATTTTGGCTTCATTACAAATGCAATGTTTGCAGGATTGATGTTAATGACCACAAGATTCTGAAGAGCTGAAATGGATTCCAATTGACCCTTTTGGCTTCATGTGCAGAAATACGGTTTGAGGGTATTTACACGTACCTCGAATATTGGACGTGACGCAATGTTTTCCTATTGAAATGCCAAGAAATGTATTCGCAGATGTTGGTCACTTGGTGATTGATATCTTTTGACTGTTTGGATAGAGAGCGGCAATAAATAGAAAATCTTTCACCCACTTTTATATCTTACCATTTTGTAGATAGCTAGCTTTTATTGAAACAAAAAAAATTGTGTAAAATTTGGCAGATTAGTCTAGCATATTTTGAATTTATTGATTTAAGATTCGGAAAATTGACCGAGTATTTTTGCCACAGTTTTGGCTTTGAGGTCATTGGGCGGATATTAAGCTCGTCTGGCGGTCTCCTTTTTGAGTTTATCGCCCTTTAAATTTTGTAGGGATCATTTGTGTTGTCTGAGCGACTTTTGCTTTCTTCAAGGCATTTGCTGTCGTCGTTAACATTATTTTTTTGTTTGAGTAGGGTAGGTGAATGCGTTTTCGAACAGAGTGTTGGACTTCTGCAACAGTACGCTGTCGGACTATCAACTAAACACCTTCCTGTCATCAGAGAACTAGCCTGGAACGATCTGACACATTATTTCGGGCTAACCTTCCCGCTCTGGTTTTGGGAGCCTTCTTGTCAGAGAATCCCTTTCACCAACGGGAGGGCAGGGGAGGGGAGGGACGAGGTTGTTAGTTTTGGGAACTTCTTGTCATCGCAATTAGAAGAGCCCGAACATAATGCACAACACGACTCCAGCTGCCAGCGCTCTTCAGCATCTCTCTGACAATGTTGTCTGGAGAGAGTTCCCCTGTGTCTGCATAAAGCTATTGACGAAAGCCGTCCCACCTTTCGCAAGAGAAAAAGGTGTGTTCAGCGTCGTCCGCCGCTCCATTGCAGAACACACAATCAGGAGATCGCACATTCCGAATCCTGTGCAAGTAAGACTGAAAACCTCCATGCCCGCTTAGAAGTTGGGTAAAGAAGTAATCAATCTCACTGTGTTTTTGGTTCAGCCACGGGTCTAAATTGTCGATCAGCCGTGCAGTCCGTTCGCGCCTCTGCTCATTTTGTCAGAGAGTTGGCACTCGGTAAGGGTGCGCTGACGTTCTTCGCCGCTAATCACCTCTCTTAAATTCCCGCCCTTACGGCGGTAGATAGCTCTGCGCTCCTTGGCAAAGAGGGCAACGTGGACCCCTCACGCGATTACCATCACGGCCGGTTCTGAGACAGTGCCATAAGCAGACACCACTCGCAAAGCTCCCAACCTCTGCACTCCGCGCCATGGAGCAGAAACGACTGCGTTGCTTTCATAAGGAGACGTTTTCCAGTAGATATAGGGATCCCAACATTCGCCATTAGCCGACTCAAGGCCAAAACTCCAGTTGCAGCCCTGTCCGCTGCTGCTTTGATTTGCTCAAAAAACTCATCTTTGATTCAAGAGTCAGTCCAAGGTACTTTATCGCTGGTTTTGACTCGATTATCGACTCGCCGATCGATATGGGACGCAAGGTCGGAATTCCCTTTTCAGTCAGGATGACTACTTCGGTTTTTTCTAGTGCAAGGCTGAAACCATGAGCAGCGGAGTACTGCGGCATCCACGACTTACATGATAGCATCAACTGCAGATCTCCCTGCTCTAAAACCGAACTGCCCTTGAGATAAGTTTCTGGTAGCACGTATCGCTTCAGTGAGTCTACTTCTTATGAGTTTTTCGAGCACTTTTCCAGAAGTGTCAAGCATGCAAAGTGGTTGGTATGAAGACGCAACTCGGGGTTGCCTTTCCCTTTGCTGATCAGCGGAAGCCTCACCACCAACGAGAAAGGAAAATGCCCTCCTTAAGGCAAGCGTTGAATGCGTCGTAGCCGAGCAGCAAAAAGGATTGTGAGTCAGAGCCCTGCTTGATATGAGACTATCAAATAGGTAATTACCGGAGACAAAATTGGCTGAGCTATAAGGCGCGGACTTTCAGCCAATCAGGCTCACCCCTTTTATGTTCGAGACCCTAGAGCGCGCTACAGTACAAGCAGTATAATTAAACTGCCTTCCTGGATTTAGACCAGCGTCGTACCAACGCCATCAAACAAGTCTTAAAACAAGCATTGGAAGGGTAGTTTACGCATTGGATGATATTCATACTGGAAACTAGGATAACCCAGTTTAATCTGGGAGAAGACGAGGGAGAAACGCTCAGGCACTTCCTTTGCCATTGCCCAGTTCTTGCTAGAGCGAAGGACCTTAGACAGATCTCTAGCTGCAAAGTTGGTGGGCTTTCCTTCGTGAATGCTCT
Source organism: Hermetia illucens (assembly GCF_905115235.1). NCBI lineage: Eukaryota > Metazoa > Arthropoda > Insecta > Diptera > Stratiomyidae > Hermetia > Hermetia illucens. The sequence continues at coordinate 173,312,691 of NC_051851.1, forward strand.
CGGCTGGCTCAAAAAATCTAAACCCGCTGGACTCTGATCCTCTTGTTCTTACCACAGCAGTCATGGTCTTTGCAGTTTGTGGCATCAAAACGGCGTCCCACAGCAATAATTGGGCTCCTCGGAGCGGCCACTGAAAGCCACCTACCACAACCGTTGCTATCTGTTGCATTGCGAACCATAGTAGCAAAAGTTTAATACATGTGGGTTCAACTTTAGAGGTAGCTTGGGAATCCTTAGAGACTTTTCGAAAGTTAAGATCGAATTAACTTCATTTGTCCGTTCTAGTTAAAACCTACATTAGCCCCAGGCATCTGACACACCAAACAATGCTGCTATTCCTTTCCTTAGTACAAACTTAAACTCTTGTTGGAGTTCCAGGCAATGCCTTATTTATCTCTACACGTCCTGCATCGAATGGACCGTGCTGTAAAGAAAAAATCCGGGTCCTCAGACTTTATAAAAAAAAAAGTCCAATTTTGGTTAAGTTTCCATTCCGAAAAACAAGTTCGAAGGAAACACCCAGCTTCACATAATCGTCAATGGCCCGGTATCGGGAAAAACCATTGCCATCGGGCCCTAGCTGCTTCTTGCTTTGCGTAGAGACTCTCTTAAGTTCCTGCCCTTACGGCGGTAGATAGCTCTGCGCTCCTTGGTAAAGAGGGCAACGCGGACCCCTCACGCGATTACCATCACGGCCGGTGCTTCTTGCTTTGCGTAGAGACAACTGCCTGTTCCAACTCTTTTATAGAGAAACGTGGACAGTCCTCTGCACTCTCCGCGCCACGTCATTATCCCGTACGGGGCACACAGGGAATAGTGCTCAGCCTTAAGTGAACAGAGTTTCAGCAGAGCCCCGATTTTGCGGGTTACCAGTTTGTAACCGAGTCCTGTTTATTGCGCTGTCCAGTCTGTGATATTCCTTCCTTTTCGACGTCGACCAATACATAGTCTGCACCGCTTCGATGCCCCCCCCCCCCCCTAGCCCACCCCCTAGCCCACCCCCTCTAGCCCCCCCCCTTAGGCATGGAAGCTCCGCAGGCCGTCGTTATCAGTTTCATTACTGAATTTACGACAGTTTCAGCTGCGGTGCCATGTCCCAGGAGTACCCTCTAACGCGCCCCCACTTGCTCTAAAAGTTTTGACAAACCTCTCGGTGTTGACCTTGGCAACGTTGCATGCCTGGGCAAAGGACGCCGGGGTGACGCAAACCGAGAGTTTGTATCAATTACTGAGAAGGCAATGTGTTGATGGTCGCTTATCGAGAAGTCTTCCAGGATTCGACACTCCCCTGCGATACTAGTGACTCCGACCCAAAGGTTACGTCTGGAATGCTTCTCTAGTGGCCTAGTAGCCGGAACGTTGGGATGGATCCGGTGTTTAAAACTGCCAGTGCTGTTCTCGCCGTCATTTCGATAATTCGTTTCCCTCTGGAGTCTGAGTGAGTCATGGCATTGAAGTCACCCCCGACCAGGATCCGCCCATCTGTGCCCAAGATAGCGTCCTACAGAGCATCAAGCCTGCGTCGAAAGTCCGGCATCGTCACATAGAACGCAGCTCTCTTTTTCGTTGCATATGTCCGCTTTATGGCCTGCCTGACCGCATTTGCGGCATGTTGCCTTTCTGTCAGGTCCCCGACTGGTTGGAGACATGAGCCCATAATCCAAATATCTGTAACATTTGGTTGGGGCGGCCCGGATTTGTATCCTACACACTACTCAACCAATTCTGATTTTCACCCTGTTTAGAAGCTTCCTCGCGCATTTCTCCACAACTTCGACCACAGCGAGTTTTTGGCCTCGGGAGTTTGAAAAATTGATACCAATTTGGGCATTGGTTACCTCCAGACATTCGTGTTTGATGGCCTCTTCTACCTCGTGCTTTTCTGTGAAGATTTCCAGAGACCACATGGGTTCCAGGTTGGGAATTAGAAGCCCCTTGACTGCTTCACAGAATTTAACTTTGTTGTCCTCGGCCATAATTCGACTATCGACTAGGTCTCCAACACCCTTCGTTTTTCAAATGGAAGATACTTCTGTTTCGCTATCTTCGGGTTTGCTCTTGTAACGAATTTCACTGAGGACTTCCGCAAAAGTCTTGTTCTCCGTCGGCTTAATAAGCAAAGCTGGCGGTCTGGTCCTCTTTCGTCTCCTTACTTTTTCTTTTGGTGCTTCATACTTCGTGTCTGCCTTAATTTTAAGCACGGGTTTTTCTAATGCATGCTGTTGTCCCTTGTTCCTCTTCGCCTTCTCTTTTGAGCTCTGGACTATACCTAAGTGAAGTCTCCTTCAGATGCCCGTTTCTCCCTTCATTTTTTCCCTCCGTTCGCTCTACAACGTGTTGTTTGCGATTCATTTGGCGCTATCAGTGTACTCGTGGAGAGGCGCGGTTATTTCTGCTTCTCGCGGATTTTCTCTTACTCTCTATATTCGCCTATAATAAGAAATTCTGAATTCCTGAATCGCGCATTGTCAAGCAGCGGTCTCCACCATAACTGCGAAGCAATGCGGCCCTTACGGCCCCTAATACGAAGGGAATCACTCTAGCCTTTATGACAGGAAATCCTTTGTATTCTCCTAGTTCCTGCGTTTCTGAATCTTATCGCGTTAAGGCGAATCATGACCACGTTTAGTATTATTATTTTAAAAACCACTTTCCTCTGTCGCAACCACCAAATTCAATGTCAGCCCTTTTAAAATTTCGAAAAACTTTCTGGCTCCAAATCCTTTGTTTTCTTAATAAATTACAGTCCAAGGCTATAAGCCGCAGAATCTAAACTTTCATAGTTGTAACACTCGAGATAGGTCACCAAAATACCATCAGACAATCTGCCAGACGAATTTACTACAGATGCGAGTCCTATATCAGTGCAACATGTATCTATCAATCCAAGACTAAATATCTTTTGTGTATCTAAAAATATATCTCTAACTTCAAATTTCGTCTGGCGCCGAAAAAGCTCTTTCTTTCCGTTACAACCATCCCAATGCCACCCACTGGGCTTACATTGGTATTCTTCTTACGTTAGGGGTGGTGGAGGACGCAGTTCTAAACTCGCTCAAGTACGATATTAGCCCCATGGAATTGGATAGCGTAACCCTGCGTCTGTGTTGCGCTACAACTTGTTGCTATGGAGGAACGTTACGAGTATCCATTTAAGTGGGAGAAAGCTGCTCGCTACAGGTTATCGTAATGAGAAAAGATTAGGTAATCGGATTTACATAAATCCTTATGCGTTCAGATTTATCAATTGATGAGGTCGCGGGCTGTTTTTTGTGGTGGAGAAATTAGAGAAATTGAAGCGGATGTCTGAGGAGTTGGGTCGTTTTATTTTCAAGGGCATCATTTGTAATTCATGAGGGGATGGGGAAGTCGTTAAGTTGATTACGTACAGTAACAAACTTTGGGAGATAGGCGCCTTGGGAACTTATATCTGATGTAAGGTTTCATAATATACTCCAGTTTGTTACGAGATTATATGAAAATTAAACGTTCACAGACATAGATAACTAAAATTTGTATAATTTTTACATCTACAGAGCGTTTCTAGTTTTCACTACAGTTTTATCGCTAAGGAAGCCGCTTTTACTTAAAACGCTGAACTTTTCACAGGTGACCTATCTACACCGTTGTAACCAGCAATAGAAACGAAAGAAATCAACCAATAGACGGTTGCATATGACATAGCGTTGGAAGAGCTATAGGATCTAGCTTTCAAGTGTAATTCATTTAGAAGATAGTCAACACCTCTTAAAGATCTTAAGGACCAATATTCAAGGTCTTGGTAACTTACTACGATATTAATATCACATTACGTTCGCTAACAACTGTGGTCAAGGGTACACCTTCATCAAACCCTGCTCATATCCTCAGGTGTCGTCAGCGACTTTTAACGGGTCGCTTACGGGGAGTGACGTCCCAGAGGTGGCTGAGTCAATAGTTCTTACCGCTTAGTTGGCAGTATATCTGCATTCTAGGTAGTAGCGTTGAGAAAGCCCCTCGGTGAAGACCGAACCGCCAATGACCGGTACACACTGGGAGTTCCCGGAGCCGCTGACAGCTCTCTGTCGACTTCGATGGGGTGATGTAAGCCTAGCTTTGTGAAGGTGGTAGTTGAAACGTGTATCGGGGGCCAGCCCCCTCGGGACCCTGGTCGGGTAGTGTGCATTAAACCGGTGTTAGTAGATCGCCGAGCGAAGGGTGATCCGTCTGTGAGTTTCGGGATGAGCTAAGCGATAGTCAGGCCTCAGGAAACTGAGGTAGGGGCTGTGTCTGCGAGGGTACACCCGTTCCTGATTATTGCAGCCCGTTCCCCTGCACACGATGCGCTGGTAAAATTTCCATGGAGAATAATCATAATACAAAAAAACTGACGCAAGGAAGGGAAGGAGGAAGAGCGTCGCTCACCGCAGCGACCATCAAAAGAAGCAGCGAGGGCTGAAATACCCAATGTCCCACCGGGATGTCCAAATAAAGTGACGTGACTGACAGTGCGGGGACAGCAAATACAATAGCCTGTAGTGTCCATGCTCCGAAAAAAACTCAGTCAGAATCACTAGTTTTGAGCAGATAGATGCGGACACGAACCGACCGTCCTAGCTAGCGACGAAGAAAAAGGGCTGACCAGGAGATGCGTGGCAGTAGTAAAGCCTATGCGGTCGGCAACGTTCCTTGAAAAACAGGCTAATGCAATTGGAGGAACTATTGGGCCGTGTCTCCTTCTACAGACGAACGTGGAGAGCAGCGGAAGATGCTTCGAAAACAGAAAAAAACCGCACTTCCCGCTGAGAACACTACTAGCCCCAAATAGTTCGCGGATAGCCCTTTGCAAAGCGAGCTGAGGAAAGGGGAAGGCATGCTTGAAGTGAACTTTATCCAAATAGTTTCCAGGATTCAAAAAAGGAAAGCAAAGAAGGATAAAAGGAAGAACTGGGTACGCCACCAGAAGGGGCAACACAAGGAGGCTACAAACCAAAAGCCAGTTCTGTTTATTAAGCTGATGGACTTTGCGGAAGTCGTTAGTGAAATCCGCCACAGGATGAAACTCGGAGACAATGGGGCAGAAGTGTCTTCCATACGGAAAATGAATTGTGTCCTCGTCGAACTAGGCCCGAAGACGATTAGCAAGAGTACGTTTTGCGAAGCGTCCAAGGGGCTGCTGGAGGAGAAAGGGTTTCGTTTCCAGTGTAGAGCCTATGAGTTCTTTAGAAATCCGAGATCTTGACTGTCTCACAGAAAAGCTCGAACTAGAGAGGGCCATAAAGCGTGAATATCTAGAGGTAACCAATGCTCGGATAGGTATCATCTATGTAAATGCTGGAGAAATCTAAATTGTATTGGTAGTATGCAGGGTACGAATGCGAATGATCTCTATCAAGTGCTAAAAGTGTCTAGACTATGGGAACACGTCAATAACTTGCAAGGAACCCAGCAGGATGACATCATCCCGGTAGGTCACCAAGCGAAGACCTGCAAAGAAAGCGAAATTTGTATTCTATCCAAGGATTGTTGCGCGTCTGGTGAGAGCGTCGCACACACTGTGAGTTTTGGACGGTGTCCAATCTTTAGGGCGGAACTAGAAAGGGTTGGGGCACGACTAGCATGGTTCGCATCCTACAAATTAACATGTATCGGATTTCAACCGTTGACCAGCTGCTAGCGCAGTTCGCTGCACAGCTAAAGGCTGAGCTAGTGTTAACCACAGGGCAATACCGGAACGGGTACCGCTGCCATTTAGAATCGGGACAACGTTCGACTTCGTGTTCTAGCTCAAGGCCGAGGGAATGGGTTTGTCTGGATTCGATGTTCAGCCGTAACGCTTTTTAGCGTTTTCCTGATACCGAATGAGACGATACCGGACTTTCAGTTCCGGCTTGATGATCTGGAGGACACCGTTTCGAGCACGGAGGACCGGACCCAAGTAAGCGGTGATAATGCTAGGACCCTTGAAGGGGTCATGCCTCAGCCAGATTCCAGAAGGAAACGGCTCCTGATAATGGCGGCAAGAACTGAGCTCGTACTTTTAAGCACCGGATCCATGACTGGCACCACCGGTGCACAGATGGCGAGTCCTGAAAGATTTCTCGGTAAGTGATCACCAGTACATTGCGTTCGAATTGGTTGACGCTACCTGTCGGTGTGCACCAACCCGACGCTCCCTCTGCGTGTGGAATGTCGCGAGGGAGAACATCGGGCAGTTCTTCGAAGCTCTGGCAACAGGCAGAGTCCCCCTAGAGGGATGGTAGCGTCGCAGCTTAACCCTGCCGTACACTCAGTGGGCGACAGTGGGTGATAGCATGTGAGGTTTCTATGCCAGCCGTGACAAGTCTTCTATGTTCTGGTGGATAGTGAAAATTGCTGGCGAACGGAGGATGTCTCATAGGCTTCGCAGTTGGGAACAACGTTAACACGCCAGCGAGGAGGCATGCGCCATAAAGGCAGAGAGAGTATAAATCAGCAACTCCACAGTGCGATAAATAAAAGCAAAGCTCGCGGCTGGCAGAACCTGGTAAATGAGGTGAATGAGGACCCGTGGGGACTTGGCTATAAACTTGTCAGCCGGAAAATCGACAGATCGCTTGTACGGGCATTATTCTCCAGATATGCTGTACGGGTTGATGTCAAAAGCGCGGAAAGTAGGAAGGAAGGAAAGAAGGATTGCCCCTTTTACAATAGGAGAGCTCGAAGAAGCGGTTCTCACTATGAAAAACAAGGAGGCGCTAGGTCCTGATGATATCCCGGCGGAAGTTTACCAACTGGTATTCCGCCAACGGCGTGACTTGGTGCCTGGGGGCGTTCAATGTTTGTTTGAAGGAGACCATTTTTCTTTTCGCTGGGAGGTGGCGATCAGGAAGGTAAAAGGATACCCGGAGTTGGCCTCTGCATACCGACCGCTGTGTATGCTTGACACGGCCGGGAAATTGGTCGAAAATCTCATCAGGAGTAGACTTGTTGATGCGATTCGCCCAGCCGGCGACTTATATCCAAGGCAGCCAAGAAAGCGGGAAACAGCGGAGATTAGGTCCTATGAGGGGAATGCTCCCAAAAAACTCAAACCTGAATCCAAGAGGGGAAAAACCCGGGTAGGACAGAGGTGAAAGCAGGATTCAAGAAATCTGCCATTAGCTATGCTTGCGCGGTCACGGGCATTCGACTGGCTATACTGCCAAAAACGTTTCCCGAGCAAATATTCATTCGTGAGGGTCAGGAAACTATCAAACACCTTGCCGTCAGACAGATGTGCAAGAGATGGACTGCGAAGCTTGCGTTCACCGGGATACGCTTTCGAACAGATCATATACTGGAGGACACTTCGGGGTGGCTTAGGACTATAGTTCCTATATTTCCATGCTGGAAGGGAGCAAAACTGTCGACATGTGCTGGAAATGATATACTAGAAGCACACATGGTGACAGTGGGTCATGGGTCTCCTAAACGCTCAGAATGAGGTTTTCCATATACGATTATGTAGAGTCTTCAGAAGCAAGGTGGGGGGCGAGGGTAGACTTCTCACGATCGGAGTAGATGACCAATTCCTGTAGGCAATCAAACGGCGAAGTTGCCATATCAGTTGTTGACTTGACAACATACCTGTGCATGTGCACAGGGAAGAGCCGAGAAAAGACACCTTATAGGAGGTACCTGGTGAAAAACATACAGAGGCCCCTGAAGAACTGTCGAAAGCCATAGAGGCAGAAAGGACTGAATCAGCCAGGCAAGTAAACTTACTGCCAATAAGGAGAACAGACCTAGATTTAGATCTTCTAGGGTCAGCGACGCGGATGTCGGAGGAGGAGGGTGGCACTCTGACAGTGGAGAAGAGTTCAAAACATTAATGTAGTCAATGGCCAGCAATAAGATAGTCCAGATAAACTCCCACCATGCGGAAGCTACATCTGCGATAATTGCAAGTCCAAGTTTCAAGAAAAGTATTGGAATAGTACTGGCTTGGGAGCCCTATGCGTATTAGAGGCAGATTTGCGGTTTGCAAGGAGTAAGCATGCAGCTAATCTGGGAAACAGTGGTGGAAAATCTCAGCAACGCATATAAGGAGAGCTGGCTGGCGAACCTAGCCAGAATGAGAGCAGAGGTATGAAAACTCTTCGGAGACTGGCCGAGGTACAAAAATGCAGTGCCTGCGTATAGCAACGCAATCAGGGAAGCAAAACGGAAAACGGGGTTGAACAAACCACAGAGGCAACCAGGCTATACCAAGCTATAGTCAAACTGCTAACAATATTTGGCCTGAAAACCCAACAGCCCCAACAAAGCCGGAAGAAATGAGAACTGGAGCTAGCAAAATCTCGGAAGCTAGGGTAAGGTGGGTAGTGGGAACTTTTAAACAACGGAAATAGCTCGCAGTAAATGGTGTTTTCCCAGTACTAATCCAGAGAGGAAATTTTTTTAGAGTTTCTTCTAAGGGCGGTAAAGGGCAGCATATCAAGGGCATGGAAGCGGGCAAAAGTCGTCTTTATTCCGGAAGTGGGTAAAATCGATCTTCTTCATCCCCCTGGACTAAAAATTACTCTGGAAGATGCAGGAAAAAAATGAGGTCGCTCCTCAAAGCTACTACTTTGGATATACACTGCAATAATAAGGCCAATAATTATCTATGGGGCGGTAATCTGGTCATAAAGAACTGAGGCCAGGGAGTTGTACACTCCAAAGACTGGTTTGCGTGTCTATTAGTGGGGCAATGAGGGCATACACAACGGCATCCTTGGAGGTCCTTCTGGGATTAACCCCTCTCCATATGCATATGCAGATGAAGGCAAGGAGGGCAATCTTTAGGATGGCTGGGAGTATCAGTGAGAGATGGGAGTATCAGAGGGCAAAACATTGCTATTTTGGCTGACTACAAAGCGGCGATCAAGTTACTTAAGTCCAACTAGGTGAACTCTAAATTGGTATGGGATTGCCTTGAGGCACAATAAGGTCTGGATACTGACGTTAAAAAATGAAGAGGAAGGGCCGAGGGAACTATACTGGGCGAGCCTTCCAGGAATGGAGCAGTCCAGGGTGCTTATTGGGGAATACGAACCCAAGCGCACAAAGGACTGTTTAAACCTCACGAAGAAGAACTTCCGAATCATAGTGGGAATTCACACTGGTCGCTGCTGACTAAACTATCACCTAGGGAAGGGAAAGGATATCTATGTACACTGCCTGCAGGTTTTGTGCGAGGTGTGTCGAAACCTATAGTGGTTTGAATGGAAATTGAGTGCTTTGAAGTGGTGGTGAGGAAGAGGAGGCAGCACTCTGCTGTCCGGACAAAAGCCAAGTGGTCAAGGAGAACCACCAGGTAGTGGCATTAGGATACGCTGTACTTACTATGGTTTGCTGGCCGTGACGCAGTAGGCGCATGCTCTAAGGGCTTAATCATCTAAAGTAGTAGCAGATCACGAAACCTTACCAGGGGCATACTGGCATCATTGGAACCGGGATATACTCTGAATTCGCATGTTTCAGGAGAATACCTGTCTCATGTGCGTTCAGATCAGTTGTAACAGTTGGCCCCCTAGTGGGGGTTTCATGGGGGTTTCATGGGGGTTTCATGGGGGTTGTAGTTACGTTCAAGCGAACAGAGACCTTCGGGTCTCGACGTGGTGTTGGGTTTCAATACGGGTGACGTATTCCTTAGTTTGCTAGAAGTTTAATTAAGGTCTGGTATCCCCCAGCATGAATAAACTGAGCCATGCACTAAGTATAGACTGGCGCCGTTTTGTTTGTTTTAAGGGGGCTCTGATTGGGGTCATAAAATCAATCAATGCCTTGGAAGACCCTGGGGTTAACCCGGCAGGTACTCATGTAAAACCACAGAGACGCAAGTGCACAGTCTTAGCTCAATTTTGAAGTCTTTGAAAGAAAAATATCTCTTGAAATTCTGTACGAAAATTTTCCTCTACGCCCCTGTACAATAAAAAGCTTTTCATCTCTTTGGAAAATTCGATTTTCTCTCAGATTTTCCCCTCGCTAAGTTCACTCGCGCTCAAAACTGACTCTATTTATCTTAGGGTTTTAAAACAGTGCAGTTCTTTGGCTGCCGCATAAATTTCCATGTTTTCCGTCAAGTCGGCAGAAAACTTGGCTTGCATATAACAAATGGAGGAAAACTAGTTGGTTTTCCATCTGAACCTTTTTTTTTGTTTCATTTAACACATAGACTAAGTGCTTGTGTGTCTTTGAGTCGCTACGGTTGTTATCTTTACAACAATTTCCTTTCAACGTTTGATATTTCCCGACTTGCGACTAGTTTAGTGACGGGTGATTTTTCCTACATTGCTCCGTTGAGTGTGGAAATGAGAAGTTTTCCGGTGTGTTTTGTGTAAATGAATGTGGCCCAGTGAATTTATTATAGTTTTTCTTTTTGGGTCAAGGGAATGTTGAATTTGAACGTTTGAGTTGATGATTTACGCGTGGCTTTTAAGTGTAATAGTTTCCAGTGAATAAGAAATGATCCCGGCTCCTTTTATAGTCCCCGAGGAAAACTCCTATTGAAAGAAGTGCATCCGTGAATCCGGGGCTTTCCCGACCCCTATCATATGTTTTAATTGCCATTTGATATCCCACGACATCCTTTTCCCCGGATACTTGTTCATATGTAAATCCGATTAATTATATTGGAAACAGGACGAAATCAATTCGACACGAATAAGGGCCCATTGTATCCCCCGGCAATTTTCCAACGTTCTTCTACGTCTCCGATGGATTCAGGGCTGCAGAGGGATGGTGATTCCATCATACAAAAAGTGTCGACAGTGAATATAATTGATATATACTAAGTGGTGTCAGTTAGGCAGCTTAAAGGGTGAAGTGCTTTTCTGCCCTCTTCGGGGCTCTTATGTAAAGACACTGTGCCATTACTGCTGGGGCTGGTTTTCCCTTTTCCGGTCTGGCAGGGAAATCAGATTTCATTGATAGTGACGAAAGTAGGGTGCGTGGGAGTAACACTAACAAAGTGCCGACTGTCGCCGGATTCCGAGGAAGTGAGTGAATATAGTGCTTTGCGGTGTAAAAACGGGGGGGGTTGCCTCGGTTGAACTCTCTCAAGGCGCTTCTGACGAAATGGTTGATATGGTGTCGTCCGTGAATCGGGATGGAGAAGGATCCCGCATAAAAAGTCTCATGGAGCGGACACCCAGCATTCTCAAGTCCAAGTTCCTGTCCGTGCTGGGGAATAGTAATGAGCTTTTGAATGGAATTTCGAATAAGGTTTGTATATGTATTCACATATGGGTGAGCGTGGAAATGTATGGATGTTGATGCGTACTTCTGTAGACCTGGGGTGACTACTTGGCAGTGTTATGCTTTGTCGGTTTGGTTCTGTTTTTGCAGAGGAAGTAGCGGCGGCTTTCATGTGTGCCCACATATGTATGCTTATATGCTTCGCTACCCTTCTGCATATGGGTCGAAAGTAGTCAAGAGAAATTAGAAAATTCCAATAGCAATATGCTTCCCAACTTTTGTGTGTTCACTGCAATAGGCGCCCTTGTGATTACTAAATTGCAGTCACGTTTTCCGACCGCAGGATATTAATTATAGAGTGTGAAACGTGTTTGATGCGAAAATTTGCATGCCATACGGTAATCAATGATTGTGATGGGAAAATTGTAATTATGTGAAAGGAAAAGTTGATAAGGGACTTTTTTCGTAATCATCGCTGGTTGAAGGGTTTGGGTTAGATATTTCTATTTGAAAAACAAATGAGGGCTTCGTTAGTCTTTCAATTTTCGGTTATTTATAAGGTTTTCAGATTTAGACGGAAGATGTGGGAAAACTCTTGTCTATAGACAATAGAACAGCCGATACTATGGTGCGCTGACGTTCGGAGAAATAATTAATCCTGTCGTGCTAGCAAATACATTTTTGCCTAGCGGATCAATTCAGGCAATTGCGAAACATTTACTTGTTTATGTGCTGCTGTGAAACAGCTGAAAGAATACAACAATCTGGGAGTGTTGTTTTTGTGCGTGCTATAAAATTTCCGAGGTTGAAACGGAAAGTTGGAAGGAGGAGGAGGGATTGAGGAGAAAATCTTCAAAGCAGTATTGGGTAGGTGGAGGGGTCTAGCGTGTGTGTATTTTATTTTTCGTAATTGATTGTCCTTTTTACTTCTTTTATTTCTAGTTTTCTCTATTTTTATTTTCGACTTGGCACAGTTTCAGCAGATTTTAGATTCTATCCAATACCAACACTAGCATTTGGGCTTGGACGATCCTACCTACTTAAAAAATATATAAGGGCTCTGGTGGTGGTGGCCGGTAACGGCTTAGTGGGAAAATCCTTCGAGAACTCCCCGCAACATCGAGTACTTTTGCCGAATGATTTATTTCTGCATGGTTTGAACCGAACAGTGTCCGGGTAGCTGAAGTGGTTAGAGCGGTGGGCTCTAAAGTCTGTTCAGCTAGCGGTCTACAAGGCCGGCAAAGAGTTTGAAGAGGGTGAGATTTAGGAAGATTCTACGTTGTCGGAGGTAAGGGAGATGAAAAGTACGGAGGCGGTCTGGATAGTCAACATGGGGGCGGTTCATCTTGAAGAAAAGCGAGCGAGTGAATTTTAGCTGTATCTTTTCTATGACAAGACACACAATTACGGGGGGGGGGGGACAAAATCATGGAACAACATGGAACACGAGGGAGTAAATAAGCATTATGGAAGGTTGAAGCCAGGTGAAATCAGTACAGGAACGCAATATGAAACTTGACATTTTGGAAGCATGTTTGGTGTTATCGAAGTAGTGGTTGTCAAAACGGAGTTTATCGTCGAAGTTTACTCCATTGTCGAGGATGGAGTTCAGATAGGACAGAGAGCAACCACCAAGAGTGTAGGAGAAAGGGGTGGGCTAGGTTTTAAGTGAATAACACATCGTGTGGCATTTGTGACATTAAGAGCTAACTTGTTAACCGTGCACCAAAGGACCAAAGTATCCAGATTTGCCTGTAGGGAACCGCAATCCATTGGGGATGAAACAGGGGAAAACAGATTGAGGTCCTCGGCGTATATTAAGGAAGGACAAGTGATGATAGAGGGGAAGTCGTTAATAAAGAATAAAAATGAAAGAGGTCCTAGAATGGATCCTTGTAGCACACCAGAGGAGGGGAAAAAGGACTAGAATTGCAACCATCAAAGGAAACACTACAGGATCCTAAGAAGGAGTGGGGGCAAGCCACCAGCTGGTGGCAGTGGGATTTGTTATATTGACTGGATGTCGGATACCATTCGGGTAATAATCTCGGGAGAGCGCAATGCTGACCACATTGCCTCCCACATTGCAACATAGTGCTGTAGTGTACCGTTTCGGTCGTGAATCAAGTGCTCTAACACACTTTAAGGCCCTGATCCAATTGCATTGTTGCGCCAACGATAACGACAATAATTGGTCGTAACTCACTGAAGATTCACTCTATACATGGGGCATCTCTAAATCGCGACTGAGGATGGGCTCGCTTCTGGCACTCGGGTCTTGAGTTATCCATCTCCACGAGTAGGGTCTACTGGGATGGTTTTTTACTTTCCTTAATGTTGTGCGATATACTGGACATGTGGAAATTTCGGAGCTGAAACGCCTTCCATATCCTCGATCATAGCTAGTTTAGAAGTGTACTAGCGCGTGTCGGCAGGACACTTAAGTACACCTATCAAAATGTGGTGGGATACTAATTGTCATTTGGTCATTTGGTGAGGGTGTTCTTTGAACACTTCGATCCCTCACGTGTCATTGCACAAAATTCATGTGCTATTTCCGGTTCTTTGGTCTGCACCGGATCCTGGAAAATAAACAAGGGGATACGCGCGAGCCTACAGAATGGCTAACTCGGGAGCCAAAACTGTAATAAAAATAAAAATAATTGCAGCTCGACCGCGAGCGTGAGGCCGTAAAACTCCGCACCCAAGTGCCGCGATCGAAAAGGAGGATTCACGACGGATGATATTCTTGATCAATGTTTCCCCTTCCTCAGATGTATTGTGAAGCGCGGCCTCTGAGACTCCCGCCCTGCATTGACATTCCCAGGTTATTATATTGGAAGATGTCCCTTTTCTAGATTGTCTCTGGAAAAGGCGAATAAAGGACTGCATTTCTCACAATGACGCGGACACTACAGGGAATCTCGCGAACCGATCGCTTCTAACTGAGACTGCCAATGGTCCTGTCCGCACCTAGGACAGGGATCCGAAGCCTGCTTACGATGAGTTGCCTAAGCGAATTTCCAAATTTTCTTGTTGCAGCATCAACTGCCAAGGCTGAATGGTCCTCTGGGTTGGAGGGAGTAGCCCCTGTTGGACAGATTTAACCAGTTTCGTCCCAGTAGAGGGTGTTCCAACCGTTCCACAATCTTAAGCACGGCTTCGGAGAATCCATCGAAGCTTTCATCTGGCTGCTGTAATCATTTCCAGATTTGATCACGCAGGTCGTAGTTGGAACGCGAATCCTTCAAGAGTTCTCATAGTGCCATAGGGTCCGGCAATGTTGCCAGTACTAGTCAGCGGCCATCTGGGTAAATAACATGTGAGCATGCTGGCATAGCAACTCGAGTTCGTCGCCCAGGGTAGACTAACGCACTAACGCCTCTACCTGAAACAGGGAGTGCTTCGCTGGAATTGCGTTTCCCTGCCCCGTGAATTTCCCGTTCCAGGAGTTTATAATGTGAACTATCCTGTCCGCGGATAGTGCGGAACGTGATCGGGATGGCAGTGGGGAGAAAATCGGCAGTTCGGCAGTGCAAGTGACCGTCTACCAATGTCCAGCTAGCTTAATTTTATCTGACACTCTTAATCTCAGGGTAGCTGGTTCGGACCCTACTTTGGGCGCCATTTACAATGACTATTAAAATGGATTATTGATGGTCAAACGACCATCCTTAGGGGCCGGAGGCGACCAAGAGGAAAGAGCTAAAAAATGGCGAAATTGACCGTGAAGATCCACATATGCTTTCGTCTTTTCGTTGGCCAGGTCCAGTTTAACGATTCGTAGCCATGCTTTGGTGGCATAAGTGGTTTCACTTCCATAAAGCCCCATGTCATCGGATGCTTCGCAACTGCTACACCACTGCTAGGTCGTCTGCAAAACTAATCCACATTGCCTTCTTTGGTACATGAAGACCAAACAGATTGTCATACATTATGTTCCTGTCGTATATCATCTTTTAGAATATCTTCCTCACAGTGTTTAAAAGGCTAATTGGGCGGTATGATGAGGGTGCGCCCGGTGATTTTTGGGGCTGCAGTAGCAGAATCAAACCCTGCTTCTTTCACTGGACTTCCACTCCTTCAACCATGCATTATTAAAATTTGCTTATGAACAATGCGAGTCTGATTTTAACTGCCAACTTCAAGGCTTTGTTCGGATTGATGTCTAATCCCGAAGCTTTATTATCCACAATTTACTGCAGATCTCTCGTAGTTCCTCCTCGGTCACCGCCGGGATGGAGAGGGAGAGTGGCTGGTACTTCACTTGCGGTGATTTTTGCCCACGAATCGGGTTTATTACGATCCGGTAAGCAGTGCCTCATGGGCTAGTATTTACCTGAAGACACAGTTCCCTTTAGCAATTCCGGTTACTTGCCCGTATGACCTTCTTAAGGCTGTTTCGAAGATAGCAATATTCTTCCCTTATCTGCCGATGTTCCGGATTCTCCGTTGTCCTTTGGCGAAGTCTTCTCGCTCACAGACGCAATGATCTGAACAGCGAGATTTTCTGGCTCGGTCAGTAGTTTGGTTTTCTACTGTCGTGGGACTTCCGTCGCGGCATTGTAGACTGCATACCTCGGTTACTCGCTGACATAGCTGACTCATTTTTTCCAGCGCCGTTCCGCCCGTGACCTCCTCCTAAATGCGCAAGGAATGTCTCTTCCTCGGAAGCTCCAATGGGCCAGCCAGCCCTCCTAGTTCTTCCACTTCTGTTGCGCATTCGACTGTCGCCTCCTCTATTTCTGATGTTGGCAAAAATGGTCTGGTGCTCAGACCATCCCTCTCGCCAACGAAGTTCAGAGGTAACCCAAATCGACGATCAATTTTAGCTCTCTGCCTCGGAAGGGCATGTTTGCCCTTACAATGGCTTGCCCTCCGCCTGCCTATATCACTGTGTTTCCGGATGAGTTCTTTACCCATGTAACACTCATAATTTCGGGAAGATTTGCAGATTACCGCCATGTCCACATTCGACTCTTCAATGATTTGCGAGAGCAAGTTTTGAGCTGACTCGTAATGGTTGAGGTTGATTAGGATCAACTTCTTTTAGACCTATGGTTCAGCTGCCTTCTGTATACCGGAGACCTGCTACTATTTGCAGCGTTCCGATTGTCCACTCCCTCTTTTCCTTTGCACAACATGCATCGTGGATCTCCAATTCAATCATTGATAAGAAAGCCCTCCTCCCCACACTGCCCGCATCTTTTCGACCTATCGTGTTCACTAGTATATGCTGCTGCAAAGCGTACGAACTCGAGGCATCTGAAGCATCTCTTGAGGGAAACTTGCTTCCTAAGTCTTCACATGACCCAACCTATTCTTGCCTTACCCGCGGCAACCAGTTTAACTCCTGATTCCACCGGGAAGTAATAAGAGCAGTTTGTGCACCCCCATACGTCTACTTCATCCTCTTTATTGCATCAGGGTAATAATCTCGGGCGAGCGCAATGCTGACCACATTGCCCCCTACAGGGTTCTGTAATCCTGTAGTGTACCGTTACGGTCTTGTATGAAGTGGTCTGACACACTTCAAGGCCCTGATCCAATATGGATTGTTGCATCAATGATTATTATTATTAAGGTCATCGACGTAGGGGATATCTTCTTTCTTGATTATTTCCGGGTAAATCTTCTTTTTTTCCTTCTTCCTGCCCACCTTTGCCCAAAGCTCGGGTTTTCGAGCTGGAAGTGTCTTCCTCTTTTGTTAAAGTTAGGGCAGTAATCAAGGAACTATCCGGAACATTCGCTGGCTCAGCTCTCCTTGAAGAAAAAGCTTTTTTTCTTCTTAGCCGTTTGCTGGGTACCAAGAGTTTCGTCGTCGGATTTCGCCTCTACTCCGTTTACCTGCGTTCTCATCTACCTTATATTGAGGTGGTGTCACCTGCGTTTCTAGTGTGACTTTCCCTGATATTTCGGTGGATACTCCTCCTCTCCTTGATGAGCTTACAGAGTTCATTTATGCGTTCTCCTAGGGAAAGAAACGTTGTTACAGTTTGCTGCTTTCTACGCTCATCTTTTACAAGATCAGCATTCATGTCGATCTGAGGGCTGCCTACGGGTAACGTTTATCTTGGTGGTGACCTTCTTAGGATAAGGATCCAGTGTATATCTTATTTTCACTCCACTACCATATCTTGTGACATTAGAGGCAAAAGTAGCCAAATTTCCCACTACTGAGGCATTGCGGTCGCTGGATATCGAATGCCGGAGGCCTCCAAAAAACTGCCATCTGATCCTCTTTCGTATTCCATATTTGGTTTGATTTCTGGGGTAGTGATCTTCGCAGCAGTCCAATATTGAGTTTGGCTCCATTGTTTGACTTCTCAAGTTATTCCTTTTTGAGGATTGTACGGGGGAATTGGGGCGCGGTATGAGGTCGTGCCACTTGATCGTTGCAGTTTTCATTTCTGCTGCCATTATTTTGTTATTGATTTCTGTACTCGTAAGGACACCACGAGTTTTCATGATACCATAGCTCCCAGTAGCACGGTAAGGTCAGGCTTATCCACTGAGGCAACCAGGTATCAGGGAGGCTCCGTTCGGATACACTCAGTTAACATTGACAATATGGTAAGGTTTGCAAAATACTCGGGATTGGGAGAGCTGTTTTTGGACAATCTAGCCTGACTCTGTAGCGGTTTGTAAATAGTAGGGTCATTTCATACAGAGGGTGGTTACACATATTGATGGTCTTAGGAGACGAAAGGCTTGGCTCCTAGAGGGTCCATATTGACTTTCACTGTTTGACTCTAGTGAAAGTAGGACGTGCGAACTCTTGGCCGCGTTCGAGAAAAGAATCCTCCGAAGAATTTTTTTGCCCCCTCCATGAGGAAGGACGATTCCCTATTGCCTACATAACGACGAAATCTATGAGCGATACCATGACCGTCCGGTTGTGGATAAAATCCGGCTCAATAGGTTACGGTGGATGATCCCACCCGGAAAGTCTATAAGGGCAATATCTTTGGTAGAAAAAGAAGACGAGGCAGACCCTGCCTAAGATGGAGCAATGGCGTAGGCCAGGACGGCAGACAGCTTTTAGGGATATCGAATTGGTGGACCTCGGCGCAGAATCGGGATGTCTGGAGTTCTTTATTAAGGCAGGCCTAGACCGGATACCGATTGTTGCGCCGTTGATGATGATGATGCTTACGCATTGGTTCGAAATACGGTTTATGGTATAGGATTAAGGATCTCCGTACTCGCTCTTTTTGAAGTGCACCATATGATTAGTTGTTCCAATGTGCTACTCTTATGTAGCAACGTACGAGGGACACACACAGAACAGTGTCAACTTGATCTTGGTAGTGAGATAACTGCATTGTCAGATTTTAGACAAGGCAGTGAAAGTGGATCTGGCGCTGTTAATGTATCGGGCGACATTCAGTTCGGGGCCACTGATGGCAAAAATCACGCTTCTTAGATATACAAATTGATCAGCACCTTTGATGCTGTACTCAATAAAGCAAATACGGAAAGTCTGACGACTCGTCAGACTGAGAACCTTGGGTTGGTTGGTGCTTATATCAAACTCCACTTGCCTTTTTTCAAATCCAGAGCCACACAGGGTCCATGACGCGATGAGACAGCAAACAGATGTGATCACCGTAAGCGAGGTATTTGAAGAAAGACATAATGGTTCATTGAGCTTGTCCACGTTCTCGGGACAAGGCAGAATGAAGGACGTCATCGATAGCAAGAAGAAATAATATCAATGATAAGCTGCAAACTTGGCGGACTCCTCCTTCGACTTTAAGTCTTTTTTGAGATTTTTTCTCGATGCATCCCATGACATTTTACGCCATCATATTGCGCTCCGATTATAGCTATTAGTTTCACCGGAATGTCCCTCCTACGTAAATCGCACCATATGCACTTCCTGTTGACGTTGTCGAAAGCTTTCTCGAAATCGTATCGTCCTCAATTGTCACACTGAAAGCGGGTACCTATCTCTGGAATCTTAGCGATTATTCCCTTTAATTATTGGACTTCCGAATGAGTGGAGGAGGAAATTCACCGGACGAGATACGCTTATCAATCGTTGTGAAGTGTTTTTTCCACCTTTTCAACTGTTGATGAGGTTTCGACGGTTAACGTCCTTGACAGGATCAATGAAAGATGTGCGACCACACGGAAGTTCTTTCGCGATGCGATATACGATACACTCCTAAAATCATTGCGTTCTCTGGCAATTTCCGTTTCCCTGACCAGTGCAATAGTCAATTCTCATTTTTCATGGCACACAGTACGCTGAACTTGTCAAGAATTTGCTCGGTATTGAAGTTCGCGCGTGTCATGTCTGTCATCACTTGCAGCTGTCAATTGAGCCTTCAATCCTTTCCGTGCATCAATCCGTTTCCACGATTCCGAAGTCAACCAGATCTCAAGACGCATCTTTGGGAAGTGGCCCATGATCTTAGTGCAAGCCCTGTGCTCGAAAAGTGTGTTAGTGTCTTACTTATGACGAGGCAGTAGAGCTGCAGAAATCCACGAACCTCCCCCTCCTTCCATTATTGTTACAGTCATCAGGAATGTGCTGCCACATCATATGTTCGGGCCAGGTGTGTCGGACCCACCTTGGCATTCGGATCATCCATCACGATCACAACGCTACTTTTAGGAAACCTCTCATGAACTGGAAGGAATAATTGGAACCCGTGGCAGCGAGCTTGGCCGATGATGGATGCTTTAGTAGTTGGTGCAAGCCCTTCATAGAATTAGGGTACTTCTTGATGATGATGACTCTATTGAACTCTTTCCCCACTGTTTCCACGCTCAATTCGTTCGTGATATCACTACCTATCTCTAAATGAGTCCTTTTAATATTTAGGTGTCTTACATTGATTTTTTTGTTGGGGATGCTGGGAGTCCTGAGTCTGGATAATGGAAACCATCAGTCAACTTACATTGATCTGCTCCCTTGCGATTTCCTGTCAATCCCTCTATTTCAAAATTGTCCTCAATGTCAAATCCTATTATCGGGTGATCCGACGTAGAGAGTTCATCCGGCGCCCTACAGTAGTTGATTAGCCTGTTTATAAGAGTATTTCTTAGCGTTATATCTAGGAAGGTTTACTTGGTGCTAGTCATGAAGGTTAGGGTGTTACCTATATTGCAAAGGATAAATTCGAGAAGTTACTCATCTCTACGATAACGTCGTTGCTTCTCCAGATTTTACCAATTGCATTGGCGTCACAGCTGAGAAGAAGTCGTAATACTTCGCCATTCTAATAACTAGTTCTGGTGGGATTTAGGGGGTGTCTTCTAGGAAGTACCTAAATGCCACGACTGTTTCTCGAGTGGGCAGCAACGAGATCACAGCGCAGATGTCATTTGTTGTTTTACCGGCTAAGGACTTTTTATAAGCTCTGGTGTCATCTGTTCATGAATCTTTTGGTTGTAGTCCTCGCAGTAGTTCGCTGGATCGGCGGCGGCGGGAGAGCTCTGGTCTACAACAACACCATTAGGTCTTGCGTCTGGCGCGCTGCATGGATTAAATCCAGTTCATGCAGGTTTTCCCGTATGACAGTTATCGTAACTTTACTGCGCTCCAATTTGCCTCTGACCTCACCATCGCGTTACACCTCTCTCTTTCACCCGTGGACCTCGGGTAAGGGAACAGGCTCCGGGTCCTCGGGTGTAGCGGCGCATTTGGGACAATCGAGGGATTCGTACAAAATCCGAAGCAATGCAAGTATTTTCTGTATCCACCGTGTTCGGTAAAGAAATGTGTTAGGTGCTAATTCAGATCTCCATGTTTCCGCTCAACCTATCTCATACACGGGATCAGTGTATGTGTCCAATGGTTATTTCCGGAACTATCCTACCTCTCAATGCCATTCTAGTCCGCAGTCATATCGGCCGTATTCGCCATCCTTTTCTTTGTTCGTTGGAAAATCCTAGAGTTCGATGCATTTCTGCATGCGCCGCATACTCTTAGCACTATTGGCCGGTACACCGAATTCACCCCTTTTCAGTTCACCGTGTTGTCCATCTCTAGGATAAGCAGTCGTTAACTATACTTCCGCTATCCAACATTGGGCATTATCGTTTCTAGAGATAAACTAGCCTCTGCTGTTTTTCTCACGCATCGTTCAAACAAAGTTGCTTATGAATCCTGCGATTTTAGAAGGCCTTGTTCGGATTCTCGTCCTCCGGTTATTTGCCTGTATGGCCTTCTTAAGGCTGCTTCGAAGATAGCAATACTCTTCCTCCATCTGCCGATGTTCTGGATTCTCCTTTGTTTTTGGCGAAGCCTCCTCGATCGTAAAGTAATGATCTCAATAGCGAGATTTCCTGGTTTATTCAGCAGTTTGGTACTGTGTTGGCCCCCCGTCGCGGTACTGTATGTCACATAACTCGGTTACTCGCTGATATAGCAGACACACTTTTTCGAGCGCCGTTCCGCTCGGAATGTGACCTCCTCCTAAAGCCACCAGGAATGTCTCTTCCTTGAAAGCTCCAGTGGGCAAGTCAGACCTCCTGGTTCCTCCACTTCTGTTGCGCATTCGACTGTCGCCTCCTCCATTTCTGATGAAAAGATGTCCTGATGGTCACTGCGGGTGTAGTGTTCACTCACCCACCAGACCAATCCTCCCGCCAACGAGGTTCAGAAGTAAATTAGATCGATGATCAAGCCTAGCTCCCCGCCCCGGAAGAGCATGCATCCAACGTTGGCTAGTGCCATGTCCAGGTTCGGGATGGCTTCGATCAGGATTTGGCCGCAGGCGCTGGTGAATGCACTTCCTCAGTGAAAGATCCATGCATTGAAATTGCCGCCAATAATTTTGGGGCTGTGGTCTCTAGCGTCCAGCACCAAGCCTTCTAGTGACTCCCCATATAGCATTCATCCCCTGAGTACAAAACAAATATCCTTTCGTGGTGTAACCTCGCTTAGGTCATTGCATTCGATTATCATCTCCTCTTTTTGAGCTTCCACTTCTGCTTGTTCACCTAGCACCTATTGCACCTAGTCGTAAAAACTATCCACTGTTTTCTGGCTAGATTTGTTGAGTTCCAACATCAGGTCTCCCTTCTGCGTGCGTCTATTATGAGTTACACTACCTCCAGATCTGTCAATTTCGTTTCAGTTTTGACCTACCTAAGGACATCGACGTACGATATATCTCCTTTCGTGGTTATTTCCGGGTGAATCTTCTTTTTTTCCTTCTTCCTGCTCACCTTTGCCCATTGCTCGGGTTTTCGAGCTGCAGGTGTCTTTCCCTTTTGTCAAAGTTAGGGCAGGAATCGAAGAACTATCAGCTTTCTTTGAAGAAGAAGCTTTTTTTCTTCTTAACCGCTTACTGAGTACCAAGGGTTTCGTCGTCGGATTTCGCCCCTACTCCGTTTACCTGCGTTCTCATCTACCTTATATTGGGTAGGTGTCACATGGGTTTCTCGCGTGACTTTCCCAGATGATGCTTCAGCGTTTTTGTCTTCCACCGCCCTAATATACGACAAGTGAAGGTCCAGTATTAGAGCCCTTATATTTCGGTGGATACTCCTCCCCCCTTGATGAACTTACAAAGTTCATTTATGAGTTCTCCCAGTGAAAGAAACGCTGTTGCAGTTTGTTGCCTCGTACGCTTGTCTTTTACAACATCAGCATTCATGTCCATCTGAGGACTGCCTACGGGTAACGTTGCTTTTGGTGGTGAACCTCTAAGCTTTGAGCTCTTGGAATAAGGATCCGGTGTGGATTTCATTTCCACTCCAATACTATCTCTTGTGTTATTAGAGGCCAAAGTAGGCAAATTTCCCACCACTGAGGCACTGCGGTCGCTGGATATCGACGGCCGGGTACCTGCTTATCCACCTACAAAAAACTGCCATTTGGTTCTCTTTCGTCCTCCATGTTTGGTTTCACTTCTGGAGTAGTGGTCTTCACAGCAGTCCAATATTGAGCTTGGCTCCGTTATTTGACTTTCTAAGTTCTTCTTCTTTTTTGCGGATTGCCCGCGCCCATTTGGGTGGGTATGAGGTCCTTCCACTTGTTCGTTGCTGTTTTTATTTCCGCTGCCATTATTTTCTTATGATTCCTGTACTCGTAAGGACGCCACGAGTTTTCTTGATACCGTAGCTCTCAATAACACGGTAAGGTCCGGCTTATCCACTGAGGCAACCAGGTATCAGCGATTGTTCCCTATGATTATAGTCAGATTGGGAGAGCTGTTTTTGGACTCTCTAGGCTAGATCTGTAGTGGTTTGCAAATAGTAGGGTAATTTCGTACAGAGGGTGGTTACCATGACATGTTGATGGTCTTAGGAGACAAGAGGCTCGGTTCCTAGAGGGTCCACGTTGACTTTCCGGAAAGTGATACATTGACTATATTCTGCTCCATTCTTACCGACCACTGTTTGACTCCAGTGAAGGTAAGACGTGAGACTGTTTTTCTCGGGATATAGCAATGAGATTGGTTTGAATCTTCTGACGGGCATACAAGGAAATCTCACAATGGCAGAGAGATTATCATTGGAAACACCGAATGCCCTTAAGAGGGGCTATTAACCACTATTAACCACGTCTGCGTGCTGTCAGTGTCCGCATCTGGAATGTGCTTAGCAAAGAACTCCAAAAATTGTGGTTTTGGGTCGATTCCATAAATTAAATCTCTCGAATAACTCCGTGACGTCCTGGTATGTGTCATAGTTTCATCTAAGGCAATGCTTGACACCTTCCGCAATAGAGTTCGCGATCTTGGTTCCCAAAAACTAAAACTTCCTAGGAATGCACGAGAACCATCAGGATTATTGCCCTGTGCGGTAGGAGGTTCGACTCTATGGTGAGCTGTGTCGAATGAAACAGTTTCTGTAATGTAGACTCTGGCAACCTCCAGCAATCATATATGAACCTCTTCACTACAGCTAAACAGGAAATTCTGAATGATTTCAAAATTGTTGTTTTTCTTGTTGCTTTGTTTTCAATTGGCAAAGGCAGGATGTCCTTTTCGATTTTTTTCGGACTATGTCATCTCCATGAATTATGCAAATCTTTTCTAAAGAAGGTTCGCTGTATAGGTAAGACTCATGGTCTCTGATAGAAGTATCTAAATTTGAATTTGACCCACATTTACAAATTTAATGATGCTTTGAAAATCGCGAAGTTTAAAGGTTCAGGATTTTATTTAAATTAGCCCCAGAGTGGATTCATCCAAATGTCCATGACCACCCCTACCCACCCTAATATATTCATGTATATCTGCAAGACTTTTCTAATTAAACTCACTCAAAACTCATTTGCTTCTTGGTTGCTATTTCAAGTTTCATCTATCTTGCGTTCATCCCTTCCAACCAGAACAACAATGCTTGATAAAGACGCCCCCATTATGGCGGTTGATACAAGGCAGCACAGAAAGGAAGTTCCTGCAATATTGCCTGGGTAGATGGAGGTCAGGGTCGAAAAGGCAATATATTATGTGTCTGCGGATTTTCCTCGTCTCACACAGGATTATGGTTAAAGTGGTGCATGCAGGGTAGTATGCTGGCTGGAAGAGGCGCACAACTGCAAACAAAAGAGGAGATGAAGGTGCCAGGAAAATGGAAAACTGAGTGCCAAGCATGAAAAGTGATTGCCGATTAAAGAGTCTACTGGATGTCTTACAAGTTCAAAAATAGAAGCTAATCAATTTCACTCGTGATCCAATTAAATCGAGCGCTGAATATAGCCTTATTTGTGATCGGTGTCACTTGATGGGAGCCATTATTTCCACTTAGGGAGTCTTGTTTGCTCATAATGGGCGAAGGTGTTTCGAGCCGGTTGACGAGTTGGTTTCAGTTATGCGTTTGATAAGGTGTTTACTCGTTGGTTGCAATCGTACGGGTGACAGTGAAACAGAGAGAGTTTTCCAGCCCCCGGGGGGAAGGTCGTTGATAATGATCATTCGTTTATTATGAACAAAAGACTTGGCGTTCTGTTTATGGTGTTTACAAGTCTACCCAGGCTTACATTGAACTGATATGAACTTGAATAAAATTACGAGACAGAATTATGGGAAATATTTGCATATTCATATTTGCCTACGCGAATAGGGGCTTTGTTGCCGAGTAGATAATCAAAGTGAAAGCAGGTCTATATCTACAAATGGTGGATATCTACTTTCGCAACTTCCAAGAAGCATTTGCATACTTTGAATGGGCATTTTTCATTCCTCTCGCTTCTGACTCTCCTCGATATCGATTTGAGGAATTGGCACCGTATCCTAGCATGGCGATGACAAAAAATAACCTTGAACTTAGCCCTGTACATGTATATAAGGATTCGGAGAATGAAGTCTATAAAATCAGACTTAGGAGTGCAAACTATTGCCTGGCGTCGGGGATTTCTACAGATTGAATTCGTTGTATATTCTTCGGAAATTGAATCCTTCAACTAATGGTTGTTTAGAAGCCAAGTCAGAAGGATAACTTATGAGCCATAATTCATCATATGTTGATATTCAAGTTTTATCAGATGTAATGGGTGGGGCTTTCATATGCTCCATTTGGCTCAAAGCAAGGACTTTTATTACAACTGGGTTATTGCATTTATCCATTTTAGTCCCACGAGTCCCCGCTGGAATGACTATTTTAAAAATTGATTCTAAAATTGGAGAAGTATTTCTTGGAAAAGTGATGAAGGCTCCGATAAGATATTAGACGCTACGCAAGCAAGCTGACATTCTCAGCAATTCGTTTGAACAATTGAGATCACGATATATTGAAGAACGTGTATAGAGGTTCCATCACATTCCGCACAGAACCTGCAGGCAGTGTCCGTAGATATCCCAAGTTTCCCTAGGTGATAGTTTAGTCGGCAGTGACCAGTGAGAATTCCCATTATGATTCGAAGGTTCTTATTGGTGAGGTTTAAGCAATCCCTTGTGCGTTTGGGTTCATATCCCCCAATAAGCACTCTGGACTGCTCCATTTCTGGTAGATATATCCAGTACAGTTCCCTCAACCGTTGCTCTTCATTTTTAATGTCATAGCCATGAACCCGTTTTCGATTCCACAGAAGGGTTCTGGCGTGTGTAAGGACGTCCCTGCTTCCTTTTCGACTAATTCGTCCGCTGCTTCATTACCTTCCAACCCAACATGGGCTGGAATCCGGAGTATCCAGACTTTGCTGAACGAGCCGAGCGTATCCAGTCTGTCAAGGCATTCCCTACCAGTCTAGACTTCACCTGGTGAAACCTATGTGCTTTGATCGCTGCTTGGCTGTCAGTCAAAAGACGCACATCTGTCAATGCCGTATATTTCCGGCTGGAAGATGCTGGTGTACCTACCCATTGGCTTCAAGTACATTTTGTCTCAAATTTCTTATCGAAGTGAAACCTCTTTGCCATGTTATTCCTTGGTATCAATAATTCGGGATACCGCCTAGAATGAATATTAATCTTCCTTCGATTTAGGCAGCCCCCTCCTTGAAGATTGCCCTCCATGCCTGCATCTGTATGTGCAGATGGAGAGGGGTTAATTTCAGAAGGAATTCCCAATAATTTGACCTCTGTTTCTCGTTTCCCCTCCATGCCATGTAACCTTACGCCTCTCATGTGATCAAGCTTACGTTTCCTAGTGAAAGGTACTATGGTCGTTTTGGCTAGATTGATACGCAGTCTCACCTTCTTGCATCAGGCACTAGTAACCCTTAGTCCAGTTTGGATTCCAGGAGTTCGTCGACTACCATACTCCTCATAAGAGGCAATAGTACCCCACCCTGTGGACAACCTTAAGTAGTATTCATGACAATAGAGTTTATACCTTTTGGTATTTCTATTGCCTACTCTCTAGCATTTTCCTCATTCAGAAAGCCATCCAATTCAGTCCTTTCCGCTTCTATGGCTTAGAGAATTCTTCGGGGACCTCAGTGTGCTTTTCAGCCGGTGTCTGCTGCGAGATGTCTTTCCTCGGCATTTCCCTGTGTACGTGCACAGGTATAGTTGATACGACAACTCTAACGTTTGATTGCCTCCAGAGATCGGTCATCTACCTCGATCGTGAGGAGTCTACCTTTGCTTTCCACCTTGGTTCTAAAAACTCTCCATTATCGTGTATGGGGATACTCATTCTGAACGAGTAGGAGGTCGATGAGATCTTCCGTTTCTATTGGTTAGGCTTTCGATAGAAACACTGTCATCATGTGTGCTCCTGGTATATCATCCCCAGCACATGTCGATAATTCCGCTCTTTCCCTGCAAGGCAATTTAGGAACTATAGTTCTAACCCACTCTGCAGTCCTTTCGCAGGGCAGTCCACCAGCATGTGACCTGGTCGAAAGGGTATCCCGGTGAACACAAGCTTCGTAGTCCATCCTTTGCACATCTGTCTGACGGCAAGGTCTTCGATAGTTTCCTGCTCCTCATGAGTGAGTATTTGCTTTCTGATTTCTTCCTTCACCCCTCTTCTGCCCGGGATCTCTGTCCTTTTGAGTGCAGGTTTGGATTTTTTGGGAGCATTCCCTTCAGGCGGGCTAATCTCCGCTGCTTCCCGCTTTCTTGGCTTAGGTAAAGATGCCTTAGGTCTGCTCTGAGCCTTCTTAAAGGACTCTTCCTTCCTTCAGATAATGCAGGCACCATTAAGCACCTGCATAACTGAGACCTGTCTCCTTGCTAATGTCTGATATATTTACCTCAGACGTGCTTTTGCTGGTTCCTGCTTTTTGAACAGTGGTGTTTGTTTGTTGTTGTCCTTGCAGTTTACCAATGTTGACCTTCTCCCTTCTTGGGCGTAACTACCTGGCTCTCAGTCTCTCGGAGATGTGCTTCCGTCTGGTTAACCACTTTTTGCACGCTATGGGCTCCTGCTTGTTTGGTTGTAGTTTTCTTTATTTTTGTAACATTATTCATTTGATTTGTATGAGTATCCGCCGGGCCATAGCCCCTCGTAGCACGGTAAGGTCAAACTTACTCACCGAGGCGACCAGCTATCAGTGAGGCCCCGTTTGAATAGAGTCAGTTACCCCCGGTTGCAAACTATCTAATGGGCACGGTTTGCATGGCACCCTGGATTGGGGGAGGTGTTTTTCGACTCCCCAGTCTAGATCCGTAGCGTTTTGTTAATAGTAGGGTCGCCGTTGGGCTATCGATCAGAATGGCTATGATGCGATTGCGGCTCAAATCATGCCCCAAATATCGGCAGGTTTCCAGGTTGTTAGTACTATTGCTTGGAATACACTGGCGAATCCTGGGAGACCCTACGACTCGCTACACTGTTTGTATCCGAGAAAACCCCCGCACCGACTCCACAGGCCATCATCGTCGGTGAAGAATACTGTGCCATGGTCTTGTAAAACGCTGCTGGTTTTCAACTCTGCCTTTTGTTCACTAGGTACTTCGTCTATATTGCTACTATGACGGCGGGGCTTCGTTGTCCAACGTCAGGACTCACGTAGTCTGACAGCACTACACCCTACAACCTATTTAATGTGGAGGTATAGGTGTAGGAGTACATGGAGAGCATCTGTCGGGCTGGATTGCAGAGCCTTGGTAGCACCCGCACATGTGGCTCGTTGAACCTTATTAGGCTGCCATCACAAGATAGAACCGTACGTTAGGATGGGACATACCATGGTTGTGTACATCCAGAGAACCATCCTCGACCTAAGATCCCATTTCCTTGCAAAGCGTTTTTGCCAATTTAGCTTCGTATCTAGGATTACCCAGATACTTTACATTGGAGAAAAGAACTAATCTTTGTTCATTTGGTCGCGGGAAGTGGAATTCGTGTACCCTTGTCTTGGTAGTGAATAGCATTAGTTCCGTTTTGGTTGGATCTATTCCGAGTCCGCATTTTTCCTCTATACCTGGGAAGGCAGCTACAATATAATGCGTGCGCTGTAGTGGCCGCTCTACCATGCTAATTACCTCGTGGAGAGCGGTTTTTGTGGATTTGTCTTTGAGGTAAGCGTGCTGATATTTAGAGAAAGACGTTCTCCCTTTAATTGTCCCTTAAATAGATGTCTAGAACGTGCTCTAGAGTCTTCAGCATTAAAAAGGTTAGACTGATTGGTCTAAAGTCCCCGAAGGACTTCATGGGCGTGTCTACCTGCTTTCGGTATTAAAACCGCGCGTGCGCCTCTCCAAGAGTGTGTTACCAATTACGAAGGCTTCGGTGAATTCCGCCCAACTATGGCACGAACCTTTCTTGTTGTTTCTGAAGCATGACTGGTATTATGTCATCTAGACTTAGAGGTTTGTACCCTCGGTAATTGATAGTCTCACACGACTGGGGTTGCATACCCTCCGAGAAAGGCTCTGACTCACAGTCTTCCTTGTTGGTGGGGAAGTGCCTTTGAACCACCAGCTCCAAGATTTCACCAGTAATTTTTTAAAAAAGGATGGGAAAGGATCTTACTGGGTCCCGCAATTTCGCTGGTGTTTTCGATGTTCTGATAATAATCCAATCAGGACCGCTTATTGACAGCGTTGATGGCCGACTTGTACTACTTCAGGTAGTCCTTGGATGGCTACCAATATTTGTGGTTGTACCAGATGTTGGAGTCCTCTCTGGTCAGCTTCCTGAGACTGGACAAATTTTTGTTTTCACTGCGGTCGCAATTTGTCCTTGCTGTATTTAGTAGGACACGACACTTCGAAGCCGGTTTCAAAAGCCTTTTTAAAGTCTTAACCTTTGATTCCTCCTCCTCCTCCTTTAACCTTGATTCCTCTGCCGTGCCACTCTTACCAATGTGTTCACGGAAGAAATTTTTCCTGATAACTTCACCAAACTTCTTCTAGTTGATTCTCCAGGGGTTTCTGAAAGGGTTGCTAACTTCTGCGGTGAGATCCAGACTAAAAAGTATCCAACTGTGATCTGAAGGATGAGGGATCCATGGTGAGACAGTTTACTCTAAGAATCCCAATGTGGGTCAATAGGGCGTTATCAAGGACCTCCTCCCAACTGTCACAGCTCTCGGTGCTGGGAAAATGGAAGGCTGGCGTACTGCCCCTATTACACATCATAAATTTGTATTAATAATAAAATCGAAAATTTGGTTGATTTGCGAGCTGTCCAAAACATATGCCTCGCCTTGAGGTCGCAACTTATCAACCTTCGATGTTAGACGTCAAATGTTGTAGTTCTTCTGATAGAGATATATACACGTTCTCTGCTTCTGCCTGTTTCAGTTTGCCAACGGTTAGGTCACTGGAGCTCAGGTCTGGGCACAGAAAAGGGTGCAGGCTTTTTTCGGCGAGGATACATGCTCTAGGTTTGTCCTGATCAGTGTCTCTTGTGCTGTGGTATAAATTATAAAAGTTGTTTGGAGCTCCCAGGGCTACTGTATCAGTGTGACTTCGACGTCTTCCTTTAGGAGGAAGCCCAACAGATAAAGCGAAACGCACCTCGAGTGCTACAGATTTATCTGCGTTACCCTTACAATGATCCGCTTGCGTAGAGGGTTCGTGAGTTACCGTCGAACCGTCAATCCACATCTCCCCCAGCCGATCGTTGGTGACATCGACAGGATCCAGGTCGTTGTCCGGTTGGTGGAGCGAAACACATTCACCTTTGCGTTCCTGATCCCGAACTGCACTTTGTAGTTTGCCTTTTTCAGTGCCTCCAGGCAGAAAAGATTCGCTTTTCGTCTGGGGTTCCTCCTTCTTGATAACTGGCCGGGGGTCCGCGGAAATTCTGGAGTTTTGGAGGCGCAGAGAATGAACGAGCTTGTCCTTTATGCGGACCTTCGGTGACCAGTTCCGGGCGAGCGGCCTTCTGCGGATCCTTTCGCAGGTGTTGGATATAAAGTTCATGGTCTTCCAGGCGTGGCTGATCTTGGCGACACACGCACCTAGAAAGTCCCTGGAGAATTCGTCCTCCCATCCTAAACTAACTAACTACTGTACAACATAATGCTGCAATTTGGTATACCAGCTAAATTAATACGACTGACGAAGATGACTATGACCAACTCCATCTCACAGGCCAGGATTCAGTTCAGGTTGACTGATCCTTTTGAAACACGTCCTGGTTTGAAGCCGGGAGACGGACTGGACTCGATGCTCTTCTACCTAGCGCTCGAATACGCTGTCCGAGCAATGGATACTAACACCAGCGGGACGCTAATCATTAAGTCGACATACCTACTCAGATGACATCAACATCATGTCCCGAAAACTGATCGAGACAAAGGAACTTTTGCATACTCTGGACACTGTTGCGAAAGAAGTTGGACTACGTAATGAGGACAAAACGAAAATAATGATGCAATGAAGAAGTAGAACGCGAGCTCATTCGAGCATTAACGTAAGGGACCTCAACATCGAATTCGTAGACAGCTTTATATATCTGGATAACAGCCTGTCAAAGGATCGCAATGATACTGACGATGTCAAGCGATGAATACAGCTAGCGAATAAGACTTTCTTCTCGAAAATTTGCTAAACACATACGAAAGGAAACTTCTTCGGCCAATTTTCGGAGCAGTTAGCAACTATGAATTGTATGAACTGCACGATGAGCTAGAATTCCAGAAATTCGTTAAACTACAACGCCTTCAGTGGGCAGGGCATGCCTAACAAATGCCTAAAAAGGTTATGAGCCGACGATGTGTCGAAGGAGCGAGACTACGAAGAGGACCAAAAGCGTGGTGGGAGAGCACAATATATTCAGACGCCGAGTAATTATTGGGCTTACAAGTTTGGAGGACGCAGTCACGTGAACGAAATAGGACAACGATCCAGGCGGCCAGTGCCACGATAATGATGATGTTATAACGTGGAAACCACGGACCATTTGAGAGAAATCGAAGCAGGGTATGAATCCCTTATGTTCGCAGGAGATGCTGTCTCAACATTGATCCTCACCTCCGGTGTTAGTTTGCCGCTAGCGGAATTGGCATCAGGCAGGGCGACATGTAACTGACTCCTCGCGAAGGGTTTCACAGTTCGTGGCTGCTTGTCGGCAGTACCTGCCTCCTTATCCATCGCTATTGTGCTCAGAATATGAATGACCATCTGGTACTGGCTCTTCAACAGGACTCCAGTGCATTTCCGCCCCTTATTTGGTTTCCGGTGATCGACATTCTTATCAGTACTTGCTTTTGAAGGGCCCCTGATGTCGACGGTTTTGAAGTACTATGGCTGGTACTTGCTACACCCAGCTCCATAGCAGTGGATTCCAAGCTCGAGAAGTTCGAGAACGTTTCCACCCTCGTTTGTCCGCGCCAGGGTAAGGGTTTCATTTAAAATTGAACCTGCATAAGGTATTAACAGTTCGCATACTAAAGATCAAGTTCTCCGTTGGTCACGCTGCTCTCGGCGTATGCTGTTCCATCTTAGCTTGGGGTCTAAGTACAACTTTCTCCAGTGCAGGGAGGATGATAGCTGGGCTGTTGCCGCGTCTCATCCCTCTATCAGATCGGTTTGTCCCTAACACGTGACCAACAGGCAAACAGAGCCTCATCAGTTGGATGAGCCTACTTCCAGCCAGGCCTTACACACTCTTGGCCCGTCCGAAGATGGTTTCCAGCGACCACTGCGAGGAGGTCGTGTAAGGACTTGCTGAAGTATGCAACCTTAACCTGAAGCATAATCAGACCGAACCGCCTGTTGTTCCGGATTCCAAAAGATTCTGCAATGACTCAATTGTGAGGTTGGTGAAACCTGGTTTTCCAAAAAAGTTCAACTTGGCCAATCCATCCCTTTTGGGGATTCTGCACATCCTTCAAGTTTCTCTTTTGCTCTCTAGTTTTTCCCAGTATACTTTAAGGAAGTATCGCTTCAAACGTTTTGTGAACCTATTATGTTCACGAAGAGTTTTCTGCGTTCAGTATGAGTTTTACTGGGGTAACCAGTTTGTCTTTACCTTCAGCCGTATATTCCACGGTCTTCACTCCGACTTTTCTGAATATTGCCACACTTTGGGGTGGACCAGAGCCCTTGTCTTCGTTCCCAGGAAGCAGCACCTTCTGCTGCCATTGGCTGAGGAACTTTCTAGGTTCACAAATTTTGGGCTGCATGGTTCTGTTTCTACATCCGGTATTAGATGTTTCGAAATTCCCTATTAGACCAGTTGCGTTTACATCCCTAGCTTCCCTTTCTTCTGCTGAGGCGAAAAAGAAGGTTCTAACAGGGAAGATTTTGGCTTAAGCTTCGCTCTTCTTTGTGGCTGAAGTTTTCTTCTGGCGAACTTTCCCGTTTTCAGGAATTATTAGGCAACAGTGCCACCGACAGAGTGGTGGTAGTTAGGTTGCAATTTCCTCTCATCATGTTAGTTGCTGTACTATGGCTGACCGCTCACGTCCTATGGTAGGCATTCTGTACTCTGGTCCATCTGCTCTTTAATTAAAAAAAAAAATAATCAGTGAATAGCGTCAATCGACCTTTAGATTGATCAATGCAATTTCCACAGTGAAGGGTTGAACCCCCCCCCCCCGCCCCTCCTTTTAGTATGTAAATAGATAAACCTAGACCTTCCATCTTCAATCCATTTTTTATATGGAAAGTGGAGGGAGGTATAAGGGTGTTTTCAAGTAAGTAGAAGTTTTGGAATAGTAGTTCTACTGTTTGCCCCGCCCATGCATAGTAGAATGACTAAGGGAAGAACTTAGGTCTGATTTTCTGGTAGATACCAGTCAAGCTTTAATGGTTTCTTGTTTTTTTTTGGATTGAGAATGATGATCCAGTTTGACAACAAAGAGTACCTATGGCGATATTGGTCTTGAGGCAGTTTCGTAGATTACCTAATGTCACTACACCAGTGCAATGGATGGATTATTGGTAGCTGACCTTTTTGTAAGCGTTTGGGGCAACAACTTTATATAGGTCCCCTCCACTTGAGAGTATCTATTCTAACTTGACAAATAGGTCAAATTTCATTAAGTTTCCATAGCGTTGTAGGAAGAAGGAGTGGGTTCATAAATCCAATCTGTCTTCGCAGTAGTCTGTGGACTTACGCTCCTTACTGGGATGTCGTGCTTTTACTACCATTTGGAGATAAAATAATTTAAAGGACGTCATCGGCGTATTGGACCGATACTCGAACAGTTGATTAGAAGGCAAAAGCGACAGTGAATAGGTCACACATTATGGAAGAGCTACATAAGTTGCTGAATGAGAGAAATTAATTAAATGAGCATTCCCAAACTTACTTATAATAAAACGTATCTGTTTTTACTTCCAGTTGGACATAAATTTAAGCCTAAGTGGTTCTGACACAAACACTGAATACACAGATGACGATGATGAGGAGTGTTGCAGCCGTGGTATGTTTAGCAGACCCTTCTTCAGTTTTGCATGAAGTTTCGATGTAGTGCTGTTCATTTCTGAATTATCTCATTTCCACCTTTTAGATGACGATACCGTTGATATATCTTCCATAGATTTTGAAACGCGACGAGTTAAAGAGCGTCGGGCACATGAAGAAATCCTTTCAGGACGATTTCGACACCCAAATTTAGCGCCTAGTAAGGGATTTAGTAATAAAGCTAGATTGGCAGATTTAATCGATTTTATTTTCTACTTTCAGAACTAACAAAAGATGGCCTTCAACTGGACCTAGATAAGCCTCTTTCGTCTAGTTCCGATAGTAACAAAAGCAGCCCCTACAGTATATCAAATGATTCGAAATCTCCAAATCGAGGCGGAGCCAGTGATCCCGAGGATGAGAAAACAGAAAGCCTTAAAATGAATGGCCATGTTTCTGCCATGGGCCATCGTTCTTCCAACCCAGCAATAGACGTGATTCCGCCACTAGACGGTGGTGGGGGAAGCGCTGAATCAGGCGGTGGGCGTACACCAAACGTGAAATGTGATAAATCTCCCCCGACACCCCAACCGCAACCCCATCAACCGAGACCATCAAACAGTAGCACGTTGACCAGCCTTAACGATCTCATGATTCCACTCAGTGCCAGTTTAGAGTCATCCGATCTGCGAATTGTCATGCGATCCGAATCGGAAGTATCGGTTCCTTCGTGGTGTTCATCGATGAGTCTTGAGAATCCTGCCGAGGAGGTAGTTAAGGAATTTATGAAGCAATTCGTGAATATTGTCTTCACGAGTAGTTCATCGATTGGACTTGAATTGAAATCAGAATTTGGACAGAAGGCTAGGCTGGATTCCGGAAGATTATGGTTTGCGCGGTTTGTCAATGCACAGAGGGCGAAATCGAAACGAGTGGATGAGACAACGTTCTATTCTTTGGTGCAGTATTTTGCAATAATTCTGTTTGAATGTGCCGAGAGTAAGGACTATTCGCCGGCGAAGAATCTTATGAATATGTGCTTTACGTTTTATCATGAAAGTAAGTAATTGGTGATTAGTGTTTGTGATAGGTTTTCCAATAACTTCGTAATTCTCAATGACCGGTAGTTTGTGAGTGAGGGAGTCCTTCTTTTCTCCAATAGGAAGGTTCCAAAATCCTAGTTATACTACATACAGAAATTGGTCACGTCCAAATCAGAATTGGATGCGCGTTAGCGTGTTAAGGGCTCAGTGTTATCAATGAAAGTGAGGCCAACCTGATACATCTGCGTCCACTACTATTGGCCAGCATAACACCGAGCACAAGGACTTTTTTCTAAAGATTCGGGGTATCAACAATGCCAGGTTTTCATAGGGGATTTATCTATACATCACTGGGACGGATGGAATGTACGCAGGAGGGGCTAGGGATTACGAGGAAGGGTTGATACTAAGGACGGGTAGGTTTTGTAAAGTGGGATTGGGATTAATCACCGGTGTAAAAGACTACTCTCCCTTGGGGATCGAAGAGGTGGTTTTGGGATTGTATGAATAAGAGGAGTTGAGGGACCATATGAATACCCAGACCTGGACCATAAGGGGATGGGAGCGTGTCTGACATTTAGTTAGGAAATTAATGGCCTGACGGACGAGGACAGTGTTGATACGCGGGGTTTGACAGGAATCGTATAGGATTTGATTGGAGATATATTTGGAGTGGCCTGCATTCTTCAAAATCTTGGAGCACTGGTAGAGGATCTTTCGTCCTCTCAAGCGGAGCCCCTCTATTTGGGACGGTGAACTATCGGACCAGAAAGTGAAGCTGAAAGTGAGGAGAGGTCTGACAAGCTGTTTGTAACAGAAAACCTTAATTTTCTGGGGGGTTCGGGTGTTGTATTTTAGGACGGGATGCAGGCACCATTTGCACGGTTCAGTGCCTTTGAAATATAAAACACGTGAAAAAGACGGGAGTTCATGGTAACCCCTAGATAGGTGACTCCGTTCACAGTGAGAATGGGTGTGTCATCGATTTTGAGGGAAAGGCCGGCAATTTCTGTCCTTATTTTTGGCATGATTGTCATGTCGGCTTGAAACACAATTGTTTCACACTTTGGGGGCTAAGGGATAATTTCCAATGGATAAAGTTATAGATAAGCTCGTCCAAATAGGAATTCAGACGAGCTTCGCCGAGGGAGATACGTATAGTGGTAAAGGATGAGGTCATCCGCGTATTGTAGGATTTTGATGGGATTAGGATTAAGACACGGGGAAAAGAAGGTGGCTGAAAGGAATGAACCTGGGGGGGGGGGGGGGGGGGGCTGGACATATGTATGGGGATGAATGGTGTTGTTTGTCGTTGACTTGGGATTTCCGCCCATCTAGAAAGCTAAGGATTAGCTTCCAGAGGTACGGGTGGAATTTCAGAACTTCAGGAAACTGAAAAGTGACACCGTAGTACCACACGGAGTCGAAAGGTTTTCTTAGGTGTAGGAGGCAGGTTATGGTTGGACTCTTCTTGTTAACACCGCGAAGAAAGTCCGCTTTAAAGACAAAAAACGCGCGTTCGAAAGAATGGTTAGGTTGATTTGCGAACTGGAAGTCGGGAAGTGTGTTCATCGATAATGGATTTAAGGGTCTACTCGAAGAACTTGGCGGAGGACGAAAGGATGGAAATAGGCCTGCAGCTATCGGAATTAAGAGGATTTCAGTTTTTTTGGATGAAAGTTATACGAGTTCTCTTCCGATCAGTGGCAAAAAGGGCGTTGAGGAGGTAGTGGTTGATAGTTGAGGCAAGGACGGTGGAAATGTTTGGAACACATTTTTTTAAGACTATGGATGGGATTTGGTCAGGACCTACCGATTTCTTGTTTTTCGACGCCATGATCGACGCCGTGACCATGTTCGGTGTGACAAAATGGATGGGTGGGATTTTATTTCGGGGATCCGTGGGGATGAGTGAAGAGGTTTTGTGTAGTTTGGGTGCGGCCGTAAGATGGGATCGCTTCAAGTCGGGAAATTGATTCGTTGACCTCGGTTTCGAAAACCTGGTCGCGGATGCGCAATGTTTAATGGTATGCTTGCAGGAGGTGCTTTGCTAAGATGTTAGCCTTTTCAGGTAGGGAGATGGTTTGGGCTAGGATTGGGGCTTGTTGGGTTGTTTTGCCCAGGTGAGAGAAAGTTTTTCGTGCCAGGGTTCAATTCGATTGTGGAGGAAGTCGATATTTAAGGTTAAAATTCGTTGGCAGATTGACCGGTCAAGATTGCGGATTTCTTCACAGAGGTGAGATGACTGCGGAGAATATCTATTTTTAAATAGTCTCCCCCCAAAGGGTCTTTTTGAATTGGATATCATACGGGAGAAAGATGAAGCTGCGCTAGTCGAGATGGGATCAGTTCCTTGCATACTCGTTGAATTACTTCAGTGTATTGGCGAACTGTTCGGTCGATGGTGTCGTTAGATACCATGCTATTGGATGGAAACAGTAGTGGATCAAGTATGGACTTAAGGATCCGGTAAATGAGCTTGCAGTTCGCCTTCTGGTAAGCCGAAACTGAGGGTGGGGCGGGACGCATGACTCTTTCAGAAAGTTTAATATCGAGGATTACAGCATCGTGGTCACTAATGCGGAGGACGGTTTTCAGGAAAGGATATATATTAGGATGGGATTTGATAGTAATATTACTGCTAATGATGAAGTGATCCATTTATGAGTGGTAGTAACCTTTAAAGAAAGTGAGAAGGGCTGTGCTAAAGTGGTACAGGTTTATGCTTCCCTATTCTCGTTCGACCGTGCATCAAACCAGGACTAGTTCCTGACGTTGAGGTCTCCACCTATTAACAGGTACCAGCCTTTGCCTTGAACCCATGGTTGGAAAGCGCGAAAGGATTGCATCTGTTCGAAATCGTGGGTATTGAGGGACTAGTCCGGACAGTAGACGGCAGCAACGAAAACCGAGGACGATTAGGTTTCAAAGGAAATGAGAGTAACTTCGAGTGATTTGAAGCTGCTTGCAGGTGGGAAGTATTGGTAGTACAGAAATTTCTCAGCGATAAGAATGGCGGTACCACTGCCGATGGAGCGAAGATTGGATTGTGGGCGATCAGTACGGAACAGGTTGAAGTTGGGACTATGGGTTATCATGAACTGACAAATGCCCAGTCTGCGAAGCATCTTTTCGCGCCTTTGGAACAGGCGTTCTTGGTAGTGATCTACTCCTTTCAAAGGCTTCTTTCTTCAAATTGCTTGTAGTATTGGGTGCATGGTTGGCCAAGCAATCCACCACAAAGGCACTGCAGTTGAGGGATATCGACAACTGGGAACTTGCTTGCCCACTCTTCAAAGCCGCCGGTACTGGGTTTCCGAGACCCTGCATCGCAACTTTTACTGTCCTCTCTTCCTCTATATTAGTTTCTTTTTTTTGGTGTCCTTCCGATAGCCATTTTTATCCTTTTTTGAGGATATCCTTGGCTCGATGTGTGGAAGGTACCATCGCGTGTCATACCCCACACCAGCTAAGGTGTTTTAAAAAAGATGTTATGTTCTGTCCATGTCCCCCTTGTATCCCAAACAAAACAGGACTTGACTTATCTCCTTCCTTTGTGTCTCAATGATCATCCCCTTTTTTTACTTTCTAGCAGCTTCCTGGGATTTTCGAAGGGATGGAATTGACAGTTCTTCGGAAACTGGTAGCGTTGGGAGAAACAATTCTTCT
This sequence comes from Hermetia illucens, assembly GCF_905115235.1. Taxonomy (NCBI): domain Eukaryota; kingdom Metazoa; phylum Arthropoda; class Insecta; order Diptera; family Stratiomyidae; genus Hermetia; species Hermetia illucens. Next base: position 173,351,747 of record NC_051851.1, read on the forward strand.
GGTAAGCTTTCTTCCTCAACTTATTATAATGTTGATGACACTTCTTTGAATTTTCAAAGAAGTTGGACGACAAGCAAGCGGTGAAGGCTTAGTGACTCTGCAGAAACTAATTGTTGTAAGAGAGAATTTCACTGATGACCTCTACATCCGACTTAAACTTCTTGGGATTTGTGCTTTTTCAAAAAGCGCTTGGAGACAGGTTTTCGATTATAACCGTGAACATTGTGACTGTCCGAACAGTTTTTAGAAGGAAGGGATTGAAAAGCATGGACTCTACTGGGGACATTTCTAGGTGGGGGTTATATGGAAGAATAGTACACTTTCGGTTAGGAGCTTACATGGGAGAGGAGATGGAGGTGTCTCTGCACTGGGCACATTTTTTTTGCTCCCAATATTTGCTTTCGGGATACTGGTCGAAAATTACCATACAATTACGCTAGTGAAAGGAGCTTAGATAATCCTCAATCACAGTTAAGCAAGTACCGAAGGTATTTCTTAGGAAAGGGTAGATTTGAAAGTATGGTTCAGTCTGTCTCCCGGGGTCAAATCTTGGAAGTTTGTGTTTGTTCCTGTGCTTGTTTGTTATTTGTAGGGTTATCACTAAGTGGCATGATAATACAAATTACGCATCATTAAGAGAGAACATATAATCCTAAATCACCCTTTGCTGTACTAATCCTACTTTTTTCAATTTTCCAGTTGAAGTTCCTGGTTGCGAGCCATATAGAGAATATCTTTTTACATATTTGCGTGAACAACCAATTTGGCATACCCTGGAATTTTGGAATGCTGCATTTGCTGATGCCTTAAAAGGTCTTCAAGATCATCGCCCCATGAACGGTGAACGTCGATTATCCTCCACGGTGGACAATAGGAACAATGATAATGTATCCTTATCCTGTAATGCGACACACTCGACTACACCGGGGAAACCAAAGTTGGAGCAACACGAATCTGTTGATATTGTGACGGAGGAACAGAAATTCCAGCATAATATAACATTTGGACAGTTAGGGTAGGTACATTATATGTTGTTTTGTAGAGAACGCATTTTGGATAATTTGTTTCTTCACGAGAAAAAAAAAACTGCAATTTGAGGATTCGTGATATGATACCTTCATAGATATCTTCGAGGATCCATACACTCTTCGACTTTTAGTCCCTCTTTCAAAGTTTTCACTTTACCCTGGAGGTTGTCCTAATTTTCTTAGCTGAATTGGTGGGCAAGCTGAGATATAGCCACGGCTCATGTGGAGTCTGGTTTTTTAGGGTCAGTCGATGTTAAGCTGCCTTCAGCATGGATATTCAAAATGCCACCTTTCAAATGCAAGAAGCATCATGGTATCACTCCGGTTGCGGAAGTAATCATGAAAAAGAGCTAATTGGCTATTCCAAAAGTGGTATACCTGATTACCCGCGACCTGTTTAGGGGCATCAGATAATATAAAAGAAAAAACCTGGTCCTTTCTTATTAGATAAAACCGACAGGTTTGAACGATTTTCTTTTTTTATTACTTCCGGTATTTGGGAAAGAAAGTGGTTAGCAAGAAGTTTCTCTTTGCTCAGTTTGTCTGACAGTTAGGTATACCAAACGGTTCGCAGGCAGAAAATTTAACTGAATCAATTTGGGGTTTCTCAGTACTATGAATAGTAGTATCCACATCTGTCTTCCGTTTGAAACAGATCCTGAGCAGTTAGGAGAACTCTAGTCGACATTGGCGGAATCGCTGGACGATTTCATAGAATTTTTCTTAGAAGTTGAAGGAAGAGCTTGTCAAAGTGGGGTGAGCTCGGGTAGAATGAAGTTTCTGATTGGCATATCTTGTCTCTTTTGGGTTTAAAAGGATGATATGAAATTTTTGTCACCATTGTTTTCTCTCATTAAGTTTCCTTGCCTTTTATTTTGGGAGTGGTTTCTTCATCGATTGGATGGAAGTCCTGACTGGCAGTACAGTACAGCGTTTCATATGTGAAGCGAGGACACCCAATACCTAGGTGGATTACAATTGAGTAGTTTAAAGAGTTGTGGTCCATTATCTTGCTAGCTTTGAACCTTATTTTATTGAAGTACCTTCCGATAATACAAATTGTTAAAGAATAGCCTCGAGGAGGGAACCGATGCATGTCACTCGGTGGACGCAAGCGGAAAGAAACTCGCTGCCTGAGGAATAGGTTCTAATAAGGATTAAAGGAAAGCGACTGGAGAAGATTCATCGATAAACATAGTGAAGACCTTTAAGGAGCAATTTGCCTGAAAAGCAAAGGGAAACGTCACGACATTACCAGCATTAAGGTGAACAGAGAATTGATGCTGACATGTCGTGATAGTGTTTGTGCTCTGTTGGGTAACGTGCCCTCGAGATCCGAGTCTTCCGTGTTCCCTGGCGATCACACTGAAGAGGTGAAAGAAATGGAATCTAGCACGTCACTTACGTCCATATGGCGTCACTCAGGGTTCGCTGAATTCCACTCAGGGTTCACTGGAGCTCTGCACCCCCTCCGAACACGGCAGCACGAAGATCGTCACCGACAAAAAAAAGAGGTAATGTTGGTAATAAAATGCAATCCTGGCGGACTCTCCCTTTTGACTTCTAATTGCTTTGAGATTTTACCTCAATGCAGCAAGTGACATTTTGTGACTTCATACGCAGCTCTCGTAAGAGCTACTCTTGCGTAGTACATTCTAGGTACTGTCAAAAGCATCGATGAAGAGGAGATGAATACTACGGTGCATACTATGTTGAACTTCGCGGCAGCAATTCATAGAGCCTCCAAATCCTTCCTTCATGCAGAGCCCACCTTGACATTTACATCTCCTATCCGTATAACAGTGTCACCTTTAGGAAGCCATCCCTGGACTACGTATGGTTGTTCATAGACAGTATCCTTTTCCCCTAAATTGGAAACCTTCATTGGTTCATAACACTGTACAACAATTGTGAATCTTGCAGTTAAGATCCTGTCAGAAACTGGTTTCCTGGTCCACAAAGCGGGCCATGCCGTATTCGCGTCCGTTGCCACTTGACTGCACAAGAGAGAGAGGAGTACTTTCCGGAGTTCCATCAACTCAATTCACTTAGATCCAGAATATGTACCCTAAACCGCTGGAATTCTCACTTAAGTTCGAGAACATTCTGGGGGCTCTCGATACCTTTCTCGAGGAGCAGGCACATATTTCCATAATCTGTTATTAGTCGTTTTCGATAGTCAAAGGTCGTAACCGTAAGGTCAGTTCTCCCAAAGGCGGTGTTAAAGCTTCGGTAGTAGTAAAATGTAGAAATTTTCTGAATGCTAGCCCACAAATTTTGATACCTTTCAGTCGCCTTTTACGAAGAGCAAGGAATACTTGAAGTGCATTCTCAGACCCCTACTCACAGGGTACTGCCAGAAATTAGCTTTGTGGAAGTAGTTACCTCTTTGGGAAAAGAGCACTCTTCCAAGATGCCAATAGGGTCTGAGCAGGAGAGTTGTTGGATCGATACATGTGGGACTTTTTGTGTCACGTATGGATCCCTTCTGCTGTGTCAATCTCCGATGACTATGCGGGACAGGATTCTGCTTTACACCTGTCAGCGACTTGATGTTATTATTATTATTATTCTGTTAAGGGAAACTCGCACCGCGTCCTTGAAGAACTATTATGCCCATTTTACTGGTTATAGTGTACCTATTGATCATAGTATCTCAAGCAGGCCTGTAACCGTTAGGAACTTTAGTATGTTCCCCACTTCCAGATGTTTCAGCTTTGCATCTGGTATTAAGTGTTCTCTCAGATGTCTCGACCTACTTTGCACAAGTGCCGGACACTGTCCCAGGACGTGTATTGAGATTTCGTCCTCCTCCTCACAAAACCTGCAGGCAGTGTCCGTAGATATCTCTAGCTTCCCTAGGTGATAGTTCAGCCGACAATGACCAGTGAGAATTCCCACTATGATTCGGAGGTTCTTTTTGGTGAGGTTTAAGCAATCCTTTGTAGGCATGGGTTCGTATCCCCTAATAAGCACCCTGGACTGCTCCATCCCTGGTAGGCCCGCCCAATATAGTTCCCTCAACCGTTTCTCTTCGTTTCTTAGATTCATAGCCATGAAACCGTTTCCGATTCCACAGAAGGGTTCTGGCCCGTGTAAAGGCATCTCTTCTCCCTTCTTGGCTAGTTCATCCGCTGCCCCGTTGCCTTCCAACCCAGCATGGCCCGGAACCCAAAGTATACAGACCTTGTTGGACGAGCCGAGTGTATTCAGTTTCTCAAGGCATTCCCATACCAGCTTAGAGTTCACCTGGTTGGACCTAAGTGTCTTGATCGCTGCTTGGCTATCGGTGAGAATAGCTATGTTCTGCCCCCTGTAGTTCCTTTGCCTTGATGTTAGCGTGTTTTCTTTTGTGTCGCAAGGTTTCTTAAGACGCTATACAGGTGCGTTTTGAGTGTTCCTCCTGTCTATGTAGAGATAGTTCGGCGTGTCAAAGACTACAGAGTAAGAATAAGAAGGGGCGTATCTTTGAAGTAAAATGCTTCCAGTCAGGGTTGTGTTTGATGTGGGACAAATTCTGAGGACTAGTTACATATTTTCTATGGTGGGGGCAATTTATATTACATTAACATTTATGTATGAACGCTTTCTTTGACATTACCCAATGCCTTGGTAGTCGTGACACGCCTTCATGCACTAATGCATATGTCATGCTGCCTTGCAAAGGCGGAAGGAAGTCATAATCGACGAGTGACCATAGTGCCGGTGGTAGATAGCTACCAATTTCACGTGTTTAGTGTTATTGTTGTCGTGTGCTGTCTTATCCGTTGTATTGTACGCAGAACTGGTGGTCTGAGTTGGTGGCGAGGAAAACTGGGCAGCAAACCTACCAGCGAGACCAAAACTGAGTGGCCGAAGAGAACTTTCATGTTGTGGCATCGCGAAATGCTGTACTCACTTTGGTTCGCTGGCCGTGATGCAGTAGACGAATGCTCCAAAGGCCTAATTTGGACGATCAGACTCGAGTTTGCACGGGGAATTATCTGAAGTGGCATTTGGTCACGAAACCTTACCAGGGGTATAACTGGGATCGCCCCTGAATTCACATGTTTCGGGAGAATTCCTGGTTTATGTGCGTTCAGTTCGATTATAGCGATTGCGCCCCTAGTGGGAGTTTCATGGGGATTGTAGTTACGTCTAATCAAAGAGACCTTTGGACCTTCAATTCGGGTGCCGTACTCCTTAGTTCGGTAGAGATTTAGGTAGATTTTGCCTGTTAGATGCATTAAGCGGAGCCATGCATTCTTTATAGACTGGTACCGTTCTCCTTGCCTTACTTAGGCTTTGATTGTGGTTATAAAATCAATCCGCGTCCTAGGAAGATCATGGGATTAAGTCAGCATGACAGGTAAAGAGAAACGTAACTGTACGTAGAGCTATTGGCCAAGGTAGCCGTTAACATAAATGATACCCATTTAGATTGCATCTGCGTTGAGAGTATCACTAATGAGCGGGGCGTATGTGTCCAATCATTTCAGGGTAACCACACTCCTATTATAGTCGTGTTTGGTGTAAATGTGGGGGTGGGGGTAACTGGGATCGGATGGAGGAGGTAGCCGACCGCGAGGGCGCTTTTTCGAGTGTGGTGAATCCTTGCCTGGGATATTGTGAGATCGAGGAGAACATGGCGAGCCTCAGGTCTCTGAAGTTACCTGGTTGGGATGAGATGACTGGTAAGATGTACAAAGCCATCTGGCGGGCTATCCCATCACATGTCCAGTGTGTGCTTGGGTGTTATTTATGGGATTGTTATTTGCCTGCATTTTGGAAGGGTGGGTGTGCTCTCGAAGTCACCAGGGAAAGATATGACTAATCCTTGGTTGTTCAGGGCCATATCTCTTCTACTTGCCCTTGGCAATGTCCTGGATTATGGTCCAGTGCTTAACAGACAGTATGGCTTCCACCAACGATACCTTAATGTACCTGAAAAGCTTTGTTTTGTGTTTTGTTTTCCGTTGTTATAGCAAATACGCCCTTGGAATCTTTGTGGATCTCAAGGGCGAATTTTATTACCTAATTTGGCAGGTGTTGAAGAGTTATTTCCATGGTAGAAAAACATTCGTTCAAGGAGTCAACGAACATATGTGGGTGAATCTGGAGCGCGGCTGCCCACAGGGATCAATCGCAGGTGCATTTATATGATTAGGGATGGACAGTTGGTTGAGTTTTAATTCGGTAGTTGAACGCGTTGCTTACGCGAATCATCTCTTAATTTGACTTGAGCTTCAGCAGCGGGGTATGGAGTGCGTGCGCATAGTGAACGCGTGGTATTTGAAACTCGGTGTTGCGGTTTCAAAGAATTTTAGCCAGTACCTTACAGCAGTGGTACGCGCATGCGCGTGCGCTGTCTTTCGACAAAAGAGGGAGTTCCTTGACACTACTTCGCCTGCAGTATGATGAGCGAATGGTCATAGTGGCAGCGGCGGATAACCACTGGTTTCGTGGGTTTTGTGATAGCGTTGTCTTGTGAGCTCTGATGTGTTGCGTTGTATGCAGAGCGGTAGTTGACTGGTTGAAAGGTTTTATTGCAGTTCTATGCACCGAACTCATTCCAGTTACCCCTAGGGAGGGCCGTCTTCATGTACTGGAGGAGGGTGATTAGACTTGATTTTGCAAGGGAATCATCTGAAGTGGCCTTCGCCACGAAGCCTCAGAGGAATTTGTCTGATACCATGGGAACCACGATGGCCTTTGAAAGCATATTCTCCAGAAGATATTACTGGAGGATGCGTATTTGGCCCGGTTATTTGTGGTTGGTCTCCTTGTGGGAGTTCCATAGTGATTATGCCCATATCTTGGGAAGAGTTCCTTAGGACTCAAGCGTGGAGTTGCGCTGTATAAATCAGCGTCGCACCCCTTAGTTGCGGGAGAGGTGTTAGATAGACCTAGCATTCATTGGTATGAATGCTGAAGCTGCATTCATTATAGATCAGTACCGCTGTGATAGTTATGGGCGGGGGGCCTCTCGTTGTGGTTTCAAAATCCAGTTACAGGACCTTCATGTACGCTTAGTTGGGAAAGCTGCAATTATCCGCACAGGGTTGGGTAATGCTTTCGCACTCGGAGGACTCATCTGAAGTGCAGTAACTGAGCCTGAAACTGGGCGTAAACGGTGCTTGTCTTCGCGGAGGGTTCTGAGTTTGGTCCCCCCCCTCAACAAAAAAACAATTCAGCACTATCGAGATGCTTCAATATAATAATCATCTTTTATATTGTATTTTCAGCACATTCACCTGCAATATGCATGCCTTCGGTTTGAGTAAGGATCTGTGCATTGATTTCCTTCAAAGGCAGGCTGCAATCGCGAGTTTGCCAAAGGGTAGGTTCCTCTGATCTTTTTCTCTACCGAAATGTCAACAAAAATTAATTTTCAATTTACTTTCAGAACAAGAGAAAATCTTGCGGGATAACATAAAACGGATGTACCTTGAAACAGATAAATGGGGAGCTTAAATTTCGCATTTTGTGAAATTAATTAAGTCCACACTAGCTTTATTTTCTACGTAGTAAATTGCAAGGAAAATGTTAATAAAATTTTTTAGTGTGTAGTTATGAAGAATATTTAAAGATTTCCATCTTCTACTTGAGCACTAAACTAATCGGAAAATATTTAATGTTTCCATATTCTAATGAGAAAGTATTTTTTGGGTTTTGTCATGGATGATTTTTGTAATTTTTTTTGTAGGAAGGACGATGATTTATTGTATGAATTTATTGACGTTAGTGGTTTAGATTGTGAAATTTGTGTGAAGTCTTTTGGAATAATGGAAAAAAAAGTTAAACTTAGCATAAGAAAGTAACATTTATTTGTATCATAATTTTGATATTTGGGAACGCATAGCTGTCACCTTTTTATTAAGAGAATTTCGCTCTTATTTCCAGCCAGTGACATGTTGCTAATTATTTTTGTTTACATAAATTGTAAGTAATTAATTTGTTTGGTTTAATTTTTTTTTTAATTTAATTTATTTATTTTATTTTTTGCTGAATTTTTTGACAATTAATTTGTTTATTTTTTTTAACCACGTTTTTGACGTTAACCAAGTTAATTTTATTGCCTAAATTTGTTGATAATTAATTGGTTTTATTTTACTGTTTTAAAATGCTGTTAATTAATTTATTGCCATTGTTTTCTATGCCATATAAGTATTTATTAAAAAAAATAAAATATTTAAAAACATAAAATCAAATCCTATGAGTATTTTGGGAAAACAATATTTTACTATGTGATATAATCAAAATGTGATGAATTAATTTGGGCAATGCATGCATTATGTACTTTTAGATCTTCAATTTGAGAATCCTTAAGTAATCAAAACTGACAAGTCGTTCTGTCAAAGCGTTTGGTAAACCCTAGTCGTATTATTCCCTAAACTGAAATGAGCACTCCATCTAAAACTACAAAATGCATGGATATCCTTCCGCGTGTGTTGGTCACACGAAATAACACTTGAAGAAAAAGAAAAACCAATAATAAAACAATTTATTATAAACAAATGTATTTTCACGTGATATATTGTATTATGTACAACCGTAGGAAAGAAATTCAATGTTTGTCTCATAGGATAAGTGACGTAACAAAAAAAAACGAAAAATTTGTAATATTCCTTCTCAATGCAAATTTTGTCATTTCAGTTCTAATTTCGCTTTAAATTCGAAAAGATATTGATGGGCTTATATATCTTGCATCGAATTTTAGGAGAGATTGGCTGCATTTTCGATATTTTTGAGATACTTTTTCCGGTAGCAATTACTTCCAATATTGTAAGTTAAATAGTTTGACAATAATTGATAAGCAACTTTGGAAAATAGCATGTGCAATTTTTTTCGGAAAGTAAGGGGAACAGGATTCAAAAGTCTCCGAAGGGACACTGTTGATTAATAAATTTTATGAAAGTCACCTGTAGCTTTGTTATATGTTTTTAGTTATTTGTTTAATTTAAGGAATAAAACAAAGCCCAATTTTTCTAACACAAACGTCTCAAATCTAAAATTTTCCGCAATGTCGTCCGTCCTGTCGCCTTCTCTGGTTCTGAGTGTTGGCCGACTATAAAAGACAATGAACGGCATCTGGCGGTAATGGAGACGAAGATGTTGCGTTGAAATAGTGGCGTGACTCGTTTTGATCACATCCGAAATGAGGACATCCGGAATCGTAATGGGGTTGAACCGATCCTGGAAAAATTGCGAGAGAGGCGTCTTCGATGGTATGGTCACGCAAAATCGAAGTCGATGGCAAACGATACGCCGGATGGGGATTTAAAAGCCTCGGGATTGCATCCAGGCATTTGATAGAGCCAAATGGCGAAACCGATCCCAACGAACCGACCCCACGTGTGAACGGGACAAAGGCTGAAGAAAAAGAAGATAGCAAGTAAGTGGCTTATTCAACCCTTAAAACTAAAAAGAGAGATAAGGTCAGAGAAAACGAGGCTGTTGTAGGACTGGCATAATTTCGGAGCCAAGGAATGAAAGTAGTTATCGAGCTTTGCGAGGAGATGTTCCTGCATAGCTTTCGTCGCAAGGCAGATGAATACCGCAATGTACGACTTGGCAGTCTTTGCTCCTCGACCGTTTGACCATTTAATCCTTAATGGCCCTGCAAAATCCAACCCGGTTTCCCAAAATGGTCGATTTAGTACCACTCTGGAGGATGGTAAGCTTCCCATCAATTGAACTTGTGGTTGTGCGTTACTTTTGTAACAGGTGATGCATTTATGGATGCATCGTTTTACCATTTTCTGAGCGTTTAAAATCCAATATTCTTGCCGTAGAGTCGATAACATTAGTTGTGAGGTTCCGTGTAAAGTTTTATGATGAGCATGCCGCACAATGATCTCAGTGCAATTGCATTTACCATCCAATATGTTTGTTGACGTTGTTGGCATTCTGTAGCCTTCCGCCCACCCTGAGGATACCGCAGGAATCAATAAATGGACGTAATTGGATGATTCGTGATTTACTATCGATCGACTGCCCTTTCTTTAATCTTTGGATCTCGGGTAAAAACGAACGAGTTTGCGCTATCTTAATGCACGCAGTTCTGGCTGTTCGCAGTTCTTCCGCGGTGAGATATCCACAGGATCGATAACCATTACTACTCGGCAACAGTCGTCTGCAGTATGCAACTACACGGGTTAGCCTCGTATAGTTGGAGAATTTATCGATCACTAGATCCTGTTCTTCTGCTTGTAACGTGTGCAAGGTGTTTCTTTTCTCTAGCTCCATGGGTTCAATGTACTCCATTGTTGGGAAGCTAACAGTATCGGATGTGAGAATCTTTGGGCCATTCCACCATAACCCAAATTTGTTTAGCTGTGCTGGGGTCAGTCCCCGTGTAGCGCAATCAGCAGGGTTTTCGTGCGTCCCCACATGATGCCACTGTTCCAGTGTGCTACTTGCATGAATTTCACTCACTCGATTTGCGACATAAGTTTTCCATCGACCTGGACGGTCGGCTAACCAAGAGAATACAATCGTTGAGTCTGTCCAGTAGTGGGTGGCAGTATCAATCCAACTGACAACTGAGGCCTTAACTTGATTCATCAGTTTGACCAGCAATACTGCGCTATTGAGCTCAAGTCGTGGTATGGTTTGTACAGCAAGCGGTATTACCTTCGTTTTAGCCGTTAGTAGTCTAGCCTTGGGCTCCTCCGAGTGCTTAAGGATCCGAATGTAGATCACAGCAGCGATAGCCGTTCTCGATGGTGCCAAGTTTGTCCTTGGGTCAGCTTTGAGTGGGAGCTGCACTTCGAATCGTCCATCTTCCAATCGTTTGGTGGTCGCTTGATAGTGCGCTTCACATTCTTCTTCTTCTTTACTAAGCATTTCTCTGGGAACTACCTCTTCCTGAATCCAGAATTTTTCAAGTCTTTTGTCCAAATCGTTGGTATTTACAAAACTGATACTAATATTGTCTCCTGGTGAGGCTGTCATCGGACCAGAGAGAATCCATCCGATTTTCGTTTTTTGGGCTGTTGGGGTTCCGTGAATAATTCCGTCCAATAGAATATCCCCGTATATGTCTGTTCCAAGGAGAACATCGATTCTGCCCTTAGTTCTGTAATCCGGATCAGCTAGGTCTGCGGGGGTCAACCCAATGTGACCATCATTGCTTATCGTCGCAGAAGGAAGAGGTTTCGTGATAGTATCAATGATTAATGCGATGGTACCTATTTCACCATTTGACCATTTTTCCTTCATGGTTATTGGTACTTGTCCTCTACATTTCCTGGTTGCACTTCCAATTCCGGATATGATCACTGAGGCACGCTCTCGTTTCAACTCCAATAAATTTGCAGCGTATTCCGTAATGAAAGAATTCTGGGAGCCTTGGTCTATTAGCGCACGCAGTTTGATGAAGTCGCCGTTGACATTGCGCAGCTCAATTATTGCGGTTGCCAATAGCACCGTCCACATGTTTTCCTGATTCACGAGATTGCTCTGAGACTGGTCAGAATGCTTCGGGTTTGACAGCATAGAATGGTGTTTCTTTCCGCAAGTTTTACACGCTGCCTTTGATGTGCATTCGTACACTCGATGCGCACGCATGCAGTTGAAGCACAAGTTGCTTGCTTTAACAACTTCTCTTCGCTTGTCTATAGTGTAGCCTTGGAACGTCGGGCACTTGTATAGACTGTAGTCTGATTTACACAATGTGCACTTTTCGTATTCGTATGGATCCCCACTTTCTTGGACTTCTTAAAGGAGGAGCACCTGTTAACTTCTTCAATGATGTGGCACTGGGTTTCTAGGAATTCTAGGAATGCCTCTAACTTAGGTACGTCCGCTGTCGCGCCAATTTTCCGTTGCCATTCTGTTCTGGATTCTGGATCAAGCTTGTTCTGCAGAATGAATATCATGACTGCGTCGAATGGGTCAACCTCCAAGTCTTGGAAATTCGTGATCAGCTCATTGGTCGTATCAATCATTCTTTTGATGCCTTCGGCGTTTACCACAGTTTTCATGTTCCAAAACTGGGCCAAAAGTGACTGTGCAATAATGCGCTTGTTGTCGTATCTCTTCGCCAAGAGGTCCCAAGCTGCGAAATAGTTGGCATCCGACATATTAAGATGCCTAATTTGCTGAGACGCTTCTCCCCTTACTGATGCCCGAAGATACTGTAGCTTCTGCACCCCAGACAGTCTCCCGTTGTCGTGGACAAGAGATTTGAAGAGGTCTCTGAACGAAACCCAAGCTGAACAAGTTCCATCGAACGTTGGAATCTTAATCCGCTACAGTCTGACCGCATCTGGTTCTACTGATTGTAAGGTTCCATCGGCTGAGTCGTTGGTGTGTCCCCCTCGCTTCCTGAGCTCTGATAGCCTTTCCGCAAATTCGATGCTGTACACTTCGTATTCGGCCTCGGCTTCGTCGTATTCCGTCAGATACTTCTGCAGAAGCTCCTTAGTTTGAGCCAAGTTCTGTTTGGCTGAGAAATGGTTGTCTTCGCATGACTTCCATTTTCGATTGAGTACTTCCAATTTCGTTTGGAAGTAAAGCTCGCTATGTCGAGTCTTAGCATCCTTCTTAAAGTTCCGTATGACTTTGAGGAACTCCTCCAGATTGTGCTTCTGGAGGACGGTGATGGCCGAATCCATTCCGCTGCTGGTTGGCATCACGCTGCTCTCACGGTCAAAAGTAGTTGCAAAATTATGTGTTGAACATTGCAGATGGTTCCAATTATCAACGAAATAGGACGGTTTAGGACTTCCTTCGCAGTTGCGATGATCCACTTAACTGCGCCGATATCCTAATGCAGATGTTTGCAACGTGGCGTTGAAATTCTGTCTCCAGATGCCGGATCCGGCTCGACGGACCAAAAAATATGTTGGGTCGAAGTATAGCAAAAATCCTTAGGATAATTGCTTAAGGCTCTTAGGCCACAACAAAGATTACCGATCCTTGGGACGGGTAATGAGACTATCAAAAACCACAGATTGATTATGACTAGCCTGGTTTATTAATTTCTTTCTGATTTATATACAAAATTATTGCTTAGTTTAAAATGATTTATCGACAAATTATAATTCTTCATGAAAGCTAAATTGCATCTTCATCAAAAATTCTTAGGTGTAATTCGGTCGCCTTGACCGTGATGAACTTCCGTCAGCGTTTTCTTCCCTATATTATTGCAGACACAGTTGATATGGGTCGATTACCTGGTTAGCACGTTTTGTGGTGCAAGGTGAAGGTCGCTGACTTGAGTATGGGCATTGTGCGGGTGTCGTGTGTCTATCATAAACATTTTGCTGTGGAGCAAAAATGTTTGATGATCTGTTTCTTGGGCAATTGTTGCCGGATTTTGCTAGTACTCGGTAAGAATTGTTGCAATAGATATTAATTGTTTACATTTTGCATTTCATGCAGTTCATTTCTTGTTGTGGATTAATTCTCTGATTTCTGCAGCGAAAACTGTTCGATGATCTGTTTCTCGAACAGTTCCAAAAGGTCCGCACTACATGCACTACTGGAAGTAATACAAAAGATTTCTGGAGGAATCAGAACTGTCTATCGGGTAATCACAGAGCTTAAAAAGAGTACACATATCAAGGAAGATTTAATGTTATTGCATGTGAAAGAGATTGTAAATGTTGGCAAACTACCGGTGTTACGATAAAAGTTCGGCGTTGCATCACCTGGCCACAAAAGCTGTCCATGAACCAAACTCCCCTAACAGATTTGACAGTGGTGAACACCGTCTGTGCGAAATAATATATGGAACCGGACGGAACGTGCTAGAGCTAACTCGAATGCCAGCAGTTTAGCAAGATGAGGACCGAGATTCTTGGTTCTCAAATATTACCTCCCTGTCAGGACACAGAGATTTTATCACGTGCCTTGGTTCAATATTCAAAAAAAAAAAACTAAACCCGTCCGGAATAAACTACTCTAATACAGAGAGGCGGACAAAATCACAAAAAAATCTAACGCGCGCGGGATGGACGGGGAAGGACTAGTCTTGAGCCGATTCTGGCACCTACTCGACGAGGTGCTCTTCCTTTCCTCTTCAAGGAGGGCCAGATGACATGGTAGCACTGTGGCGGCCCACCCTAACCTAAATATTCGCTCCCCGCCGCATCAAATATAATGAGGGACCCCTATGTATATGGGAGCATATGACGCCTTCCTCGGGAGGGCTAAAGCAAAAACAACTTAGGTTCAATTCATAATTACTTTTATAAACTTATACCCATTCTCACGGATAATCAACATACGGATTCCATTCTTCCCAGCAAACACTTGCTAATGTTAACTACTTTCGGCGAGTTGGAGGTCCCGCCAACTGAAGACGACGGACAAATGCTGCCACCACCAAGTATTTTACTTTTTTTTTGGGAGTAGGGTAGGTGCTTCTTGTCATCAGAGAAGGACCCTAGAACTGTTTGACACATTACTTCGGGCTAGGCCTCCCGCTCTCCCGGCTTTGGCAGCCTTCAAGTCAGGGAATCCCTTTCACCAATCGAAGGGGAGGGGAAGAAGGGAGTTGCTAGTGCTTATTATCCGGTCTCTCGGCCGGTTCAGTTTAATCTTCTTCGCAATAAGAAAAACCCGAATATAATATGTAACACGATTCCAACTGCCAGCGATTTTCAGCATCTCTCTGACAATGTTGCCTGGAGAGAGCTCCATCGTGTCTGCATAAAGCTGCTGGCGAAAGCCGTCATACCTCTCGCAAGAGAAAAAGTTGTTTTCAGTGTTCTCCGCGACTCCATTGCAGAACACACAATCAGGAGATCTCGCAATCCCAATCCTGTGCAGGTAAGACTGAAAACATCTATGCCCGTTTAGAAGTTGAGTAAGGAAGTAATTAATTTCACATTCGCATATACGACCTTCATAATAGCTTCCACTGTGGATCTCCGTGGTCTGAATCCGAACTGGCTTAGGGAGCGAGTCTACTCCTGATGAGCTTCTCGAGCACTTTTCTGGCCGTATCAAGCATACGAAGCGGTCGGTATGCAGACGGGAGCTCCGGGTCTCCTTTCCCCTTGCTGATCAGCGCGAGTCTGGCCATTTTCCAGCGACATGGAAAAATACCCTCCTTGAAGCAAGCGTTGAACACCTCAAGCAGTAATTCTGGCCATTGGCGGAACACCAGTTTGTAAACTTTCGCCGTGATGCCATCAAGGCCTGGCGTTTTCTTGTTTTTCATAGTGAGAACTGCTTTTGTGAGCTCTCTCATTGTAAAAAGGGGGGAAATCCTCGAAGCTTTCGGCGCTATTGACATCAACCCGTACAGGATGGATGGGGAACAATGCCCGTACAATGCGGTCCATCTGATCGGTACTTAGTATGCAGGGCCTCCGCAGAGCCCCGATTTTCCGGGTGACAAGCTTATAACCTAGTCACGACGGGTCTCCTTTTTGCTGGTTCATACCGTCCCTTCATGATGCATGCCTCCTCGTTGACGTACAAACGTTGTGCTAAACTGCGGAGCTTATAATACTCCCTCCGTAGGTCGGCAGTTTTTGCCGTCCAGTATATAGAAGTTTTATCGCAGTTGGGACCCCTCCGGGGCATGGAAGCCTCACACACCGTCTTTATCCGGTTCATGATTGAATTTACGGTGTCAGTTGCGACGTTACCACTCCCCGGAGCGCCCTCCAGCTCTGCCTGTTCCAAGAGCTTCGACGAATTCCCCGATGTTCTCCCTCGCGACATTCCACAGACAGGGGCAGCGTCGCGTTGGTGCTCGCCGGCAAGTAGCGTCAACCGCTTCCAAGGCGATGTAATGATGATCATATACCGAGAAGTCTTCTAGAACTCGCCAACCATCCACCGATGATGCCTGAGATTCCGACGCAAAAGTGATGACCGGAATGCTTTCTTCACAGCTTGGATACCGAAACGTTGACGTGGGTCCGGTCTTAAAAACTATGAGCGCGATTCTCGCCATCATTTCCAGAATCCGTTTCCTCTGGAGTCTGGCTGAGGCATGCCCCATTCAAGAGCCCTGGCATTAAAATCACCACCTACCAGGATTTGTCCCTACGCAATCGAAACGGCGTCTTCCAGAGCATCAAGCCCGCGCCGAAAGTCCGGCATCGTCTCGTTCGGCGTCAGGTAAGCGCATCAAGCCATTTGCACCCTAGCCCGTTCCAACTTCGCCCTGAAGATTGGACACCGTTCCGAGCCCGCAGTGTGTGCGAAACTCTCACCAGACATGCCCCGATCCCTGCAGAGAATGCAACTCTCGCTTTCACTGTAAGTCTTCGCTTGATGACCTACTTGGCTGTATCTCCGGCTTGCGGTTCCTTGCAAGTTGCTGACGTGTGTGCATAGTCCAGACACTTGTAGCACTTGGTGGGGACTATCCGCCTTCGCACCCTGCATACTTCCCATCCAATTTTGATTCTCCCGCTGCGAAAGAGTTTCCTCGCCTATTGCTCGGGGACTTCCACCATGGCGAGTTTTTGGAGTCGAGCATTTACAGAGGTTATACCTATCCGGGCATTGGTTACCTCTGGACATTCGCGCTTTTTCGCCTTCTCCACTTCGACCTTCTTCTGTGAGGCAATCAAGATGTCGGATTTCTAGAGAGCACATGGGCTCTAAGCTGGAAACAAGGGTCTTCTCCCCCAATAACCCCTTGACCGCTTCACAGAACGTACTCTTGCTAGTCGTCTTTGGGCCCAGTTCGACGAGGACTCCGCCACTCCTCGTTTCCCGTATGGAAGACACCTCTGCTCCTTTGTCTTCGGGTTTCATCCTGTAACGGATTTCACTAAGGACTTCCGCAAATGCCTTGCCTTCTATCGGCTTAATGAGCAGAACCGACGGTCTAGTCCTTCGTTTCCTTGTCTTTTCGGCTTTTGGTTTGCAGCCTCCTTGTCTTTGGACATACGTGTCTCTGGCGGCATAGTCAGTTGTTTCCTTTTTTCCTTCTTCGCCTTCTTTTTTGGGCCCTGTAAACTACTTCGATAAAGTCTCCTTCAGGCACGTGGTTCTTTTTCCGCTTTTTCTCCAGTTGGCTTTGCAGTGGGCTATTTGCGGTCCTTTTGACGCAAACAGCGTTCTCAGCGGGGAGTGCGGTTGCTTTTGCTCTCCAATTGTCTTCCGCTGCTCTTCATTTTCGCCTATAGAAAGAGATGTGGTCCAATAGTTTCTCCAGTTCCATTAGCCCGTTTTTGACGCCTTTGCTGACGTTCCTCTGGAGGAACGTTGTTGACCGCATACGTTCCACCACTACTGCGCATTTCCTGTTGAGTTTTTCCACTTCGGCTCTAGCTAGGACGGTCGACTTCACTTGCACTTGGTTTGTGTCCGATTCCTTCTGCTCAGGACTAGCGATTCTGATTGGGCTTTCTTTCGGACCAAGGGCACTACAAGGCATTGGAGTTGCCATTTCCGCACCCCGGTGTCACATCGGGTATGTCAGTCCCCGCTGCCTCTTTTGCTGATCGCTGCTGTGAACGAGGTATTTTTGTGTTGCGCTCAAACGCACTCAGCGCTTCCTCATTCCCCGGTACCTACTAACTAGGTATACTGCCAGCTAGGGGTGTTAAAGGTCGCGATGGAAAAACTCCTGGAATGGGCCATCAGTTGCATCATGTTTTCATTGACTTTAAGGTCGCCTATGATAGGATGGCCAGGATAAAACTATATACAACCATGAGAGAATTCGCTATCGCGATGAAATTGAAAAGACTGACTAGGCTCACCCTGACCAATGTGCGCGGTCAGATAAAAGCAGCAGGATCACTCTCGAGATCATTTAACATCAACAACGGTCTAAGACAAGTCGATGCTCTGTCATTTATTGACCCTGGAGAAAGTGATTCGTGATTCAGATGTAAATGCCAGAGGCACCATCCTCTTCAAATCTACCTGACTACTCGTCTACGCTGACGATTTGCACATTATAGGAAGACCAACCCGAGATGTACTGTCTATCTGCATCCAGATCGAGCAGACGATGCGATATCTTGGGCTGCACATTAATGAAGGCAATGAGGTATATGGTACGGCGAAATCTATGAGCGATACCACGAAGGTCTGATTCTGGATAAAATCTGGCTTGACAGGTTGCGGCGGGCGGATCACCTAATTCATGGATAATCCAGTCTGGAAAGTCTATAAGGGGAATATGTATGGTAGGAAAGAAAAAGAGGCAAACCCAGCCTGAGATGGAGCAATGTCGAATTGGTGGACTTCGGCGCAAAAGCGGGGTGTCTGGAGTTCCTTGCAAAGGCAGGCCTAGACCGGATACCGGTTGTTGCGCCATTGATGATGATGATAGATCAGCAAAAAGGAGACTCCACACCAAGTAAAAGCAAAGCTCGTGATTGACAGAACCTGGTCAACGAGGTGAATGAGAACCCGGACTTGGCTACAAACTTGTCATCCGGAAAATCAAGGTTCTGCGGAAGCCCCGCATACTAAATACCGTCCAGGTGAACCGCGTTGTACGGTCATTATTTCCTAGACAAGCTGTACGGGTTGATGTCAATAGCACGGAAAAAGTCGAGGATTGCACTTTTTTACAATAACAAAGCTCGAAGAACCGCGGGAGGTTACAAATTGGTGTTCTGCCAACGGCCACATTTGCTGCTTGAGGCGTTCAATGCTTGCTTCAAGGAGGGCATTTTTCCTTGTCGCTGGAAGGTAGCGAGACTTGCGCTAAACAACAAGGGAAAAGGAAACCTGGAGCTGCCGTCTGCAC